>NC_067199.1:35789489-36101842 GCF_000699445.3 Schistosoma haematobium | reverse complement strand
ATACGGATTCAGATCAGTCTGATTAAAAATAGGAAAAAACGTGCCTTTGATGCTGTTGCTGTCATACATTATAAGATAGCGATAAGTATGTTTGGTGTTTATTTCTAAACTGTACATTTATCACTGACCATATTTCATTATCACTGTCATTAAACAATTTCCCCAGCAATAACATCGGTAGCAAGATAGCTAAGTGTCTGAGCTTTTATAAAACTATAGTTCCCCGCAAAACAGCAGTATAAAGTCTTAGAAGATGAGTGTTCTGTGTCTCAATTAAATGCAGCTGGCTGTGGACAAATGTTAAGAATCGTTCTGACAACTGGGACTTTTAGTTTATCAGACACTTACTCTGCTTGTATGTTTTTCTGTTAAACTAGACTCAGATGCATGGGAATACTTAAATGGGAGCAAAATAATAAAAGCCTTGCAACACGGTACTAAGCCCATGTTATGCTTTGCGCAAGTAATAGTAGCTGTCCTTATCTAATATTCATGAACTCAAGGTAAATCACAACTGCATAAATTCTTTGCTAAAAAACATGTGATTTGGTTATTTATATATTCCACATTTCTGACTAAATTCATCACCATTTTTCATTTAGAATGCAACAGGAGTGAGTCTTCACAGATCATAAAAACTGTTTCGCCCTTAGAACTATGACCCTATGGAACTGGTTACGGGAGATCCAACGAACAGCAGATTATAAAAAGGATGCTGGACGTCCATTTTAGTCTCGCAACCACTCCCAGTATTTTTTGACTTCTTTTACTCTTTCGTTTGGAAAAAAACGACAAAAACTGCAGCTTAACATTACCAATACAACTTTTAAACGGGAACTTGGTTTAAACCTTTGTTTGATATTCATTTCTTAATGAACGTTCTTCAATAAATTTTTTAATCTAATGCTACTTTGTTTTATCTACTTAGTCGTTGCAAGAAACTTGTGATAAGCGAGCCTCTCAGCACCTAGTTCATGTGTTCAAATGGTTGTGGACTGAATAGAAGAAGCTTTCGCTTAACAGGCTTCCGTGTCTAGTAGCAGGGGATCACCAATACCTCAAGGCAGAAAACTAGGTATGTTAATAATAAAAGAGGAAAAAGAAATTGGTAAATCACAGTATGATACTATACTTAGTCCTTAAGAATAAATCCAGTTGCCTCTTAAAGGACTCCTGGGAAGTCGCTTGGACTAGCTAGGTCGGCAGAAAACTCCAGCATTTGACAACTCTTAAGGGGTAGAAGTTGTGCCTACAGTCCGTCCTGCTATGTTGTGTCTCTAGGTTCTGGGTGTTACCCCTTAGGTTAGTGTTGGAACTAAGCTTAATTAGGTGTTTTAGGGGATGTCCAGAAGTGTTAAGGTTATTGTAAGCCATTAGGTCACCTCTAAGACGTCTATACTGTGATGAGTAGAGGTTGAGTGATTGGAGGCGCTTTTCATAAGGTGATTTGGTGCATATCCTCGTCATTTCCTTGGGAGACCTACAGACTCGGGTCCTCTCATAGCTTATTCTAACCACCATGAGTTGTCACGCCAGCTGATGGATGGACACGCGTTACACATCCTAACCGTACCTGCGTCTTATCTTATAGCTTCTAATTCAAATGCCATATGACAAGCAAGCAATGCCCCTACCTGCACTAATGGGACACTAGTGCCTCAAATGCACCCCGTATGGTACCTTACACTGGTTTACGCACTCGCTTAGCTCTTTATTGAGAATATTAATACGGTCCTGCTGAAAATCCCGTGAATTCCCCTACCTCCATCAAAACAAATAAGTCTGTATTTGCAGCATATAGCAATTTGATTATTGAAAAGTAAGATATAACAGTTAGAATTGCAGTAAAATGGCAGTATACAGCAGATGCACGTGGTACATGTCTTCATCGATTAACTGAAATAGAGAATACGGATATTAGCTTAACAGGCTTATTTAGAAAGACTAGTGTCTAATTTGAACTTGCTGCGTGAGAAAGTTATACTGGAACTACGAATGTTGTAGAAATAGAGTTTCTCGGGGCGTACGAAGCACTCAGACTGTAAGACAGTTGTCCAAAAATAATTCGAATATGGAGGTAAAAATTTGCAGGTACTTTTCATCGTGAGGGTGAACATATTAGGTACCAGTTGACATCATACCGTGGGAAAACACAAATTTGCGAGTGGTGAAATATAATCTATAAAAAAGTGAGCTTAATAACAGTTAATTACCTTTTTACTCCCTGATCATGACCCTTCGGCTTCCTTTTATGACCAAAACAGCAAACATACACTAGACACTGGTAGCAGATTTCCGGCTTTTCAATGTTAAGCTTGCTTTAACGTACTGAGTAATGAGTACAACCCCTCTATTACTGTTATATGGCATATTTTTCATAACAAACCCTCTGCAATAGATTGGTAGCATCTGTGACTTCATCTATAGTTGTCGGAAGTCTGGGTCCTTTCGAAATCAGTACCGATATACCCTTGTGGTGGACGAAGCAGATATGAACGCGAAACGTATAAACAAAGTTATTAAAAATCAATAGTAATATTAATATATACAATTAATTGTTACAAATACAATAATAATTAAGGACGTTACTTAAATTGCCCAAACGTTGCGTGTTCTGATTAGGTCCAGTAATGTAAATCCACAATTATAAATGCTTGATGACTCTGAGCAGGTTGGCGAACTCTCTAGCGATGTAGTCCAATGTAGGATGTGATATATTCCGATTATAGTCTATAAATGTAGATAGTATTTGATTTAGACTTCCGTTAACTCAATCACAAATGAAAATAGAACAGGGAATGCGTGAGTAGTAATGTATTTGTTAACCAGCAAGAATATGTCACGCTATGTAGTAGCTCAACGGAAAGTGTGTTCAAGGTCATTGACTAAAACAACACGTACAGTCATTTAATGATGAATGTACATAGGCTGCAATTAAACGCAACTCAATTTCGTAAATGTGCCCTTCAGCTTAGCAACCAATCAGAATGAGGCGGGAATTATTACATCCGTCATCTTTGTAAGCAATGGCGGTCGGCTTTCTTCCTTCTGTGCTTCTTTCAGCTATTTGTTTTGTGTAGCTACGGAATTTGACGTTTCAGTATGCTAAAATCCAGAAGTTAGTGTAATACTCTGAACGTTGGAGTAAAGTTTTTCCTGATTTTGCTTTGTTTTCTGGGTTTTATCTGCTGCTAATGAAGTCACTGTATCTATTCAGCTAAGCTGGCTAGTACTAACATAAGACCTTACGTTTTCAAACGACAATGGGTTATGTTTTACCTTGTTTTCTAGATATCCGAAGCCGAAGTTCGTTTTCATCTAGCTAAAATAATTGTTGCTGCCTCCTGTGACTCTAACTGTTAGCATGTTCGTTCCTAACTGTCCTTTATAATGTTATCGGCAAAATGAAAGGAAACAGTCTGCGTTTTCTAAATTTTCTTCAGTAGTATGGACAACACTATCCCACCAACGAGTCAAACTAATACAGAGTGCCCAGCAGTAGGGTATATCGATACTGATTTCGAAAGGACCCAGACTTCCGACAACTATAGATGAAGTCACAGATGCTACCAATCTATTGCAGAGGGTTTGTTATGAAAAATATGCCATATAACAGTAATAGAGGGGTTGTACTCATTACTCAGTACGTTAAAGCAAGCTTAACATTGAAAAGCCGGAAATCTGCTACCAGTGTCTAGTGTATGTTTGCTGTTTTGGTCATAAAAGGAAGCCGAAGGGTCATGATCAGGGAGTAAAAAGGTAATTAACTGTTATTAAGCTCACTTTTTATAGATTATATTTCACCACTCGCAAATTTGTGTTTTCCCACGGTATGATGTCAACTGGTACCTAATATGTTCACCCTCACGATGAAAAGTACCTGCAAATTTTTACCTCCATATTCGAATTATTTTTGGACAACTGTCTTACAGTCTGAGTGCTTCGTACGCCCCGAGAAACTCTATTTCTACAACATTCGTAGTTCCAGTATAACTTTCTCACGCAGCAAGTTCAAATTAGACACTAGTCTTTCTAAATAAGCCTGTTAAGCTAATATCCGTATTCTCTATTTCAGTTAATCGATGAAGACATGTACCACGTGCATCTGCTGTATACTGCCATTTTACTGCAATTCTAACTGTTATATCTTACTTTTCAATAATCAAATTGCTATATGCTGCAAATACAGACTTATTTGTTTTGATGGAGGTAGGGAATTCACGGGATTTTCAGCAGGACCGTATTAATATTCTCAATAAAGAGCTAAGCGAGTGCGTAAACCAGTGTAAGGTACCATACGGGGTGCATTTGAGGCACTAGTGTCCCATTAGTGCAGGTAGGGGCATTGCTTGCTTGTCATATGGCATTTGAATTAGAAGCTATAAGATAAGACGCAGGTACGGTTAGGATGTGTAACGCGTGTCCATCCATCAGCTGGCGTGACAACTCATGGTGGTTAGAATAAGCTATGAGAGGACCCGAGTCTGTAGGTCTCCCAAGGAAATGACGAGGATATGCACCAAATCACCTTATGAAAAGCGCCTCCAATCACTCAACCTCTACTCATCACAGTATAGACGTCTTAGAGGTGACCTAATGGCTTACAATAACCTTAACACTTCTGGACATCCCCTAAAACACCTAATTAAGCTTAGTTCCAACACTAACCTAAGGGGTAACACCCAGAACCTAGAGACACAACATAGCAGGACGGACTGTAGGCACAACTTCTACCCCTTAAGAGTTGTCAAATGCTGGAGTTTTCTGCCGACCTAGCTAGTCCAAGCGACTTCCCAGGAGTCCTTTAAGAGGCAACTGGATTTATTCTTAAGGACTAAGTATAGTATCATACTGTGATTTACCAATTTCTTTTTCCTCTTTTATTATTAACATACCTAGTTTTCTGCCTTGAGGTATTGGTGATCCCCTGCTACTAGACACGGAAGCCTGTTAAGCGAAAGCTTCTTCTATTCAGTCCACAACCATTTGAACACATGAACTAGGTGCTGAGAGGCTCGCTTATCACAAGTTTCTTGCAACGACTAAGTAGATAAAACAAAGTAGCATTAGATTAAAAATTTATTGAAGAACGTTCATTAAGAATTGAATATCAAACAAAGGTTTAAACCAAGTTCCCGTTTAAAAGTTGTATTGGTAATGTTAAGCTGCAGTTTTTGTCGTTTTTTTCCAAACGAAAGAGTAAAAGAAGTCAAAAAATACTGGGAGTGGTTGCGAGACTAAAATGGACGTCCAGCATCCTTTTTATAATCTGCTGTTCGTTGGATCTCCCGTAACCAGTTCCATAGGGTCATAGTTCTAAGGGCGAAACAGTTTTTATGATCTGTGAAGACTCACTCCTGTTGCATTCTAAATGAAAAAATGGTGATGAATTTAGTCAGAAATGTGGAATATATAAATAACCAAATCACATGTTTTTTAGCAAAGAATTTATGCAGTTGTGATTTACCTTGAGTTCATGAATATTAGATAAGGACAGCTACTATTACTTGCGCAAAGCATAACATGGGCTTAGTACCGTGTTGCAAGGCTTTTATTATTTTGCTCCCATTTAAGTATTCCCATGCATCTGAGTCTAGTTTAACAGAAAAACATACAAGCAGAGTAAGTGTCTGATAAACTAAAAGTCCCAGTTGTCAGAACGATTCTTAACATTTGTCCACAGCCAGCTGCATTTAATTGAGACACAGAACACTCATCTTCTAAGACTTTATACTGCTGTTTTGCGGGGAACTATAGTTTTATAAAAGCTCAGACACTTAGCTATCTTGCTACCGATGTTATTGCTGGGAAATTGTTTAATGACAGTGATAATGAAATATGGTCAGTGATAAATGTACAGTTTAGAAATAAACACCAAACATACTTATCGCTATCTTATAATGTATGACAGCAACAGCATCAAAGGCACGTTTTTTCCTATTTTTAATCAGACTGATCTGAATCCGTATACACATTAGAAACAGGCAACTCTACTTACTAAACTGATCTGTTTCGTTACAGGCTTCAAGCACTATACTTAAGTATATCATAATTCTTTCAACTAAACTGAATTATACGACAACCAAGAACACTAAACTAAGCAAGTGTCATAGTTATTGTTTCACTTGCAAAGACATGTTGCTCAAAGTAGTTAAATGGACATAATTAAGCCGATAAAACCAAAACACGAAATATAGGCCAGTTGAACTTACCTAAGAAAAAAAGAAGGATACATAAATACTGCTTTCATTCTGAAGACAACAGGCAGTTGTTCATAGAAACATATTTTACAGTAAAACAAACACTTCTTCAGTAAAATCGTGCACTGACAGTCTATCTGGAAACAATCAACTATGTGAACAAACTCACTATGACTTGCGTGCAATGGACGTACAGTGCAACGCAGTCAGAAGTGGCGAATAAAAATTAAAAACAGAGCAAAATTAACTACATAATCTAGTTATTTAATAAAAAATACATTATGAAATGACAAAATCTGTGGTTACTTGAACGCACAAATGACACTGTGCGATACATTAAGTTTACATGGTTGCGTTGCGGATAAGATCACCCATATACATACAGTGAAAAATTGACAAACAAATACAAATAATTTTAAAAACTATTTACAAAATAAGCCTGTCAGTCGTATCTCCACATAGCTCCCCCCAGAGTGTCCGGAGGTAACACTGGTTACAATAACAATAAGAAAAATTTCATACAAAAAATATAATATTTACAATAATAACCAATTACCAATGTGGAGATGCATTTGACATGTACGTTAATAATATACAGTGTGATTGCGTGAAAATAGCGGTGATATGGCATAGCATGACAAACAAAAGTAATGAGAATACCGTCATTTAAAAGCTTGGTTTGCTAACAATGATATTAATGTACAGAACTGTTACTGAACCCAAAAAAAATGAACTGCTTATTTTTTGTGTGTGTACAACAAATGAATAATTAAATAGAGCTTACTCGATTATTATTGTAACAAATTTTTTTTTAAAAAATGTGACAAAACGAATAATCATGGGAAAAAAAATGAATAATTATGTACACTGAAAAAAAATCATAGATTTTGTTGGGAAAAACCGGGTGAGTATAATGGTATAGTACATCGATAATTGTTCGTTTAGGTTTTTTTTATTCGGCGAAATGTACATAGCGTTTGGGTTTTTTACAGCTCTGCCTGAGCGCGTTAAACAAGTAGGTTTGATACTCAGTTTTTCTTCCATGTCTGTTCTAGTGGCGGTTGCTGGAAGTGGTTGGTTCAGTGAAGTAGTATGTTCTTTGTCGTACTGTGCTTTGTAGGAAGCAGGCTTTATTCTATCGATAGCAATAGTCTCTTTCTTTTCACACTTGTTGATTATGAAGTGTTTGTTCGTTCTTTTAATTACTTGATATGGTCCTTCATAAGGTTGTTTCAATGGATTTTTGACCACATCAACTCGAACGAAGACAAACTTGCATGTTTCTAGATTTCTGTTGAGTTGTATTCGATTGTTATGTTCACGAGACGGTATGGCTTTGATCTGTTGCATGGTCTGCAGCAGTTGGCTAGCAAAACGACTTGGGTCCG
This sequence comes from Schistosoma haematobium, assembly GCF_000699445.3. NCBI lineage: Eukaryota > Metazoa > Platyhelminthes > Trematoda > Strigeidida > Schistosomatidae > Schistosoma > Schistosoma haematobium. Next base: position 36,094,254 of record NC_067199.1, on the reverse strand, counting down.
TTGGTGTTAAAGTGTTTGGGTCCACTAGTTGACCTGGTAATGTAAGGGTTGTACCATAAACTAGCTCAGCGGCTGTACAACCTATATCCTCCTTTATAGTTGAACGGATACCCAGGAGTACAAGTGGTAATGCGTCACTCCATTTTGTCGTATCATCTTGTGCCATCAGCGAGCTTTTCAATTGGCGGTGAAATCTTTCGACCAAGCCGTTAGCTGCTGGGTGATAGGCTGTTGTTTTGATGTGGTTTACGCCCAGAAGTCTTGTGAATTCCTGAAATAAGATAGACTGAAACTGGGGACCACGGTCGGTAGTGACGATAGAAGGTACTCCGTAATTTGCTATCCGACGGTCAAAGAATACGCCCGCTACTGTTTCCGCAGAAGTATCAGCAATAGGGCATGCTATGGCCCATCTTGTGAACCTGTCCACCGCAGTGAGAATGTGCGTGAATGAATTAGATGGTGGCAATGGACCAACTATGTCTAAGTGGATATGTTGAAAACGTTTTTCCGGCGAAGGATACTTGCCAACTGGACTGATCGTGTGCTTCTGAATCTTGCTGCGTTGACATCGTAGGCAGCTTCGCGTCCATCGTTTTATATCTGAATTGATTTTTGGCCACACAAAACGCTCAGTAACCAATTTGATTGCGGCTCTGATTCCTGGGTGAGAAAGGTCATGCAGTTGACGAAATACCTGTCGACGACATGCTAGAGGTACAAAAGGGCGATTGTTACCCGTTGAAACATCGCAAATGATAGATGTATTTGAGAAAGGGATGGGTACTGGTTTAAGGTTCAAGTTAGACTTCTCCTGGCAGACCTGCAAATCTGAATCGTCTACTTGTAGTTTTGCAATGGTTTCTAGATCGATGTCTTGTTTACGTAACAGGGTATTTACGTCCTTACGTGACAATGCGTCAGCTACGACGTTGGTGTGTCCTTTGACAAATTGGATATCTGTCGTAAACTGGGAGATGTAATCCAGTTGTCGTGCTTCGCGAGGTGAATGTCGGTCGTACGATGTGTGGAATGAGTAACATAAAGGTTTGTGATCGGTCATGATGGTGAAAGTTCGTCCTTGTAGTAAGAAGTTAAAGTGTTAAACGGCTAAGTAGATAGCAAGTAACTCCCGTCCAAAAGTACTATAGCGTTCCTGGGCTGGTGACAGTCTTTTGGAGAAAAACGATATGGGAGTAGTCCTATTGTCTACCTGTTGTTGTAATACTGCCCCGACGGCTTTTTGAGATGCATCCGTACACAGAATTAAGTGGGTTGTGGGGTCAGTATTTAGATGTTGTAGCATGGTGGCATTAGCTATCATCGACTTTGCTTTTTCAAACGCTGTTTTGGCATCAAGAGATAGGTTGAATGTTTGATTCTTCTCTCTCTTCGTACCTTTTTTGTCGGCTTTCAGCAGATCGCTTAATGGCTGTAATACTTCAGCACAACGTGGTAAGAAGCGGCGATAAAAATTACACATACCGAGGAAGCGTCGTAATGACTTCACCGAGGTCGGTTCGGGGTAGTTAGCAATATCTTCAACTTTCGTCTGAAGTGGTTTGATCCCTTGTGAGTCGATGTAATGTCCCAAAAACTCTAAGGCTGGGACTGCGAATATGCATTTCGAAGGATTGATGACGACGCCATGTTTTTTAAAACGATCAAAAAGGATCTGGACATGTTGGATATGCTCTTCTAAAGATGAGCTTGCAATCAGAACATCGTCGATGTAGGCAAACACGAAATCAAGGCCTCTTGTTACGTTATCCATGAAGCGTTGGAATGTTTGCGCAGCGTTTTTTAATCCGAATGGCATCCTTAGAAACTCAAACAAACCAAAAGGTGTTATTATGGCTGTTTTTTCAATGTCTTCCGCTGCCATTGGAATTTGGTGATATGCTCGCACTAGGTCGAGCTTCGAAAAAAATGCATTTACCGTGTAGGTTTAATGAAAAATCGTGTATATGCGCAATTGGGTACTTGTCGGGGATGGTTTGATTGTTTATTCGTCAATAGTCACCACACGGACGCCAATCTAGGTCCTTCTTTGGTACCATGTGTAACGGCGAGGCCCATGGGCTGTTGGATGGTCTGGTAATACCAAGTTGCATCATATGTTCGAATTCTCTTTTAGCTACTTGCAACTTGCTTGGTGGTAGTCTCCCCCCGACGCTAATAGGGGGACCGGTGGTAATGATATGGTGTTGTACCTGATGTGGGTTACATTACTTTTGATAATCTGATTTTGTGATGCACTCGTATTCTGACAGGATGTCGTTGAAAACGTTGTTCACAGGCTTCATTATTCGAACACCATGGATTTCGTAGTCGTTGGAGAGTGTACCATTTACCTGTAAACGTGTGTTTACGTCGATTAATCTCTTGTTGGTCATATCTACTAACAGGTTGTACGCACTAAGAAAATCGGCCCCGAGGATGGGTCGTTTGACTTGAGCAACTATGAATACCCATGTGAATCTTCTGCGGGGTCCGAGATCTAATATAAGTGCTTGCTCACCGTACGTTTTGATAATTTATTCGTTAGCCGCTACTAAGGACAATTTAGTGCTTGTCGTATGTTGTCTGCGTGAGAGATGGAGTGGGATGATGCTGATTTCTGCTCCAGTATCAACTAAAAAGTCTGAGCCAGAAATACGATCCCTGATGTGGAAGAGGCGGCTAAAATGTTGGCCAGTAACAGCTGCCGCCATTACTGTCTGGCCACTTCGTTTCCCTGATGGTCTGGCTTGTTTGTCGTGAAGTTGCACGGTTTTGTGCAACGACGTGCTTTCTCACCATAATTCGAATGATACCAACAAATTCCGGCTGCCCGCTTAGGTGACCTAAGACGATGTCTGGATACTGATCTCCTTCTGGACGTAGATCTGCAGGTCGAGAATGGATGGTAGAAATAGTCACCTGCAGTGATGCTAGCTGCTGTGTTAACTGTGTTATTTGTTGTTGGATGTTGAGTGCGTCGCTCATGTTTTCTCTACTTGAGGGTTGTATCGCGTTAACACCGAGACTATCGGGATATATTTATATCATCTTATCGGCCATGTCTGCTAAATCATCAAGACTGACAGAGGCTCCTGATATGCTGAGGATTTGTCTGACGTTATGGGGTAACCTTTGTGACCACATCTGCTTAAGTAATGCTTCGTCTAACTTGTATGAGCCTGCTAGTTGTCTCATATGTCTAAGCAACTGTGAAGGTCTTTTGTCCCCTAACTCGCATGCGGTGAGTAGTTGCTGTAAGCGTTTTTCATCAGACTGCGAAGTACGGTGGATTACTGCGGCTTTTATTTTGTCATAGGGGTCCGTTTCTGGTACGTTATCTATCAGGTCTCCGACTTCTGCTGCCACTTCTATGGGTAATGCTCCAACGACGTATGCATATTTTGTCGCTTGCGAGCGTATACCTCTCGACAAAAATAATGCCTCAACCTGTGTGAACCAGATCCTGGGATTATTAACACCGTACGTTGGTAATCTTAGCCCAGAAATAGCGTTGATTGAGTTTAAAACCTTATCTTCTAGCTGTGATGAATGAAAGGGGTTGGTTGATGGGCTATCTATATCGATAAGTTTATTAGGAGAGTTCATAATGCCAAAAACAAAAAATGGTGTCGTGCCAATTGATAATAATAAAAAATTATGTAGATATATAAAGTAAATGTCTATAAAAAAATAATCGAGGCTCACCAAATAATTGTGGTGGACCAAACAGATATGAACGCGAAACGTATAAACAAAGTTATTAAAAATCAATAGTAATATTAATATATACAATTAATCGTTACAAATACAATAATAATTAAGGACGTTACTTAAATTGCCTAAACGTTGCGTGTTCTGATTAGGTCCAGTAATGTAAATCCACAATTATAAATGCTTGATGACTCTGAGCAGGTTGGCGAACTCTCTAGCGATGTAGTCCAATGTAGGATGTGATATATTCCGATTATAGTCTATAAATGTAGATAGTATTTGATTTAGACTTCCGTTAACTCAATCACAAATGAAAATAGAACAGGGAATGCGTGAGTAGTAATGTATTTGTTAACCAGCAAGAATATGTCACGCTATGTAGTAGCTCAACGGAAAGTGTGTTCAAGGTCATTGACTAAAACAACACGTACATTCATTTAATGAAGAGTGTACATACAGTGAAAAATTGACAAACAAATGCAAATAATATTGAAAACTATTTACAAAATAAGCTTGTCAGTCATATCTCCACACCCTACTGCTGGGCACTCTGTATTAGTTTGACTCGTTGGTGGGATAGTGTTGTCCATACTACTGAAGAAAATTTAGAAAACGCAGACTGTTTCCTTTCATTTTGCCGATAACATTATAAAGGACAGTTAGGAACGAACATGCTAACAGTTAGAGTCACAGGAGGCAGCAACAATTATTTTAGCTAGATGAAAACGAACTTCGGCTTCGGATATCTAGAAAACAAGGTAAAACATAACCCATTGTCGTTTAAAAACGTAAGGTCTTATGTTAGTACTAGCCAGCTTAGCTGAATAGATACAGTGACTTCATTAGCAGCAGATAAAACCCAGAAAACAAAGCAAAATCAGGAAATATTTTGCTCCAACGTTTAGAGTATTACACTAACTGCGGCATCTTAGCACTCTGAGACATTAAATTACAAAGCTATAAAAAAGAAATACCTGAAAGCACAGAAGGAAGAAATCCGACCGCCATTGCTTACGAAGATGGCAGATGTAATAATTCCCGCCTCATTCTGAATGCATGCTAAGCTGAAGGGCACATTTACGAAATTGAGTTGCGTTTAATTACAGCCAGTGTAAAATGTAATTAATGTTGCTGTTGTTGTCACTTTGACCAAGGCACCTCTGGATGTGTCCGATGCTGTGAGAGTATTTTCGTGGGGTGTTTCTCAACTCATTGGCATCGGCCACACTGTTTTGGCAGTTTCTGTCGAGGTGAGAAAGTCCATCTATCAGTACAGTTATCCGCGCGATTTTGAACAAGTGAGTGAGGCTATCGACCATCTACGGGAATTATAATTCAGAGTATGAGTAATCGGATGATAGTGGTTGTTGATTGAACTGATCATTCAGTTGATAGCGGACATGTGTAACAAGTGGAAGCTAATCAAGTAAGTGATTTTAATTTTAGTTCTGTTTTGTGTGTAACTAAATTTTTTTATGGTGTAGATAATTGTGAACTTGAGACAGGTAGTTGCAATTTGGACACCGATGATTCCCTGAATAATGATGACTCTGTAGATAAATGCTGATTTCAGATAAGAGAAGAAAGCGAGAATAAGAATTTTGAACAAAAGAGAGGATCTGACAATTACAATTACAATGAACTAAGAGCACATTATAGACACGTGGACAGACAAACAGTCTGTGTCAGTTGTGGTAATCGGACAATATAATTACTGTACAGTTAAATGTTTTTTGTTGTCTTTTAATCTGTCATAATTATCCAATACAGTTTTGTTGTGACTACTTGGAATTGGACTTCTTGATTGGGTGTTGTGAAAGTTCTAGACTATTTGAGATTGTTGGTAATTCGTTAGACCATTTCGAATCCACAGGCAATCATGTTGGTAATGAAAGTGAATGAAAGCGAAATATATATTGAATTCCAGTCGAAATAACTAAAGTTTGATGAATATGTATCCGTGTCACGTTCGAACTTGTTGGTTTAGCAGAGGGCATGAATTAGTTTTTATGTGGATGTAGGATTTCACCTGTTCTTACTTGACTAATTGACATCCAGTGTCGGATACTGGATCAACTGTGTACGCTAACCCCTACGTCTTTAAATAATCAAAGCTGAGACAAAGCTAAACTGTTGGATATAGCTCACCAATTCCTTAATCGTGGACCAAAGCAGAGAAGCATATTAACTATTCAGTATTTTAAATCACTAAAATAAGTACGAACAAACCCTGATATTGTCTTGTTAAAGCCTGATAAAAGATCAGGCGTGATTGTCAAGAACAAATGTGAATGTAAAAGTAAGACATTATCCATTCTCAGTGATGAAAGTAAATTTATGCCTGATGGTGAATTTGCAGGTATTAGCAAAGTAGAGGGAAGAATAAATTCAAACCTAGTGAAACTGTTACACATGAATATTATTGGTAGAGAGGAATTTAATTTCCTAAAGCCTATTGGTTCTGAGTATCGTCATTTACATGGATTACCTGAAATTCACAAACCAAACATTTGTTTACGCCCAATTTTATCAGTGCGTCGATCACCTACACATAACCGAGCTAAATTACTGGATCCTGTTGGAACACGTTTATATAAGTATTCTGTGAAGGATTCTTTTGAGTTGGTCAATCATTTAAGTGACATTAATATCAAGAGAAAGACAATGTGTTCATTTGACGTGAATTCCCTGTTCACAAATATACCACTGAAAACGACTATTGATATATTATGTGACCACATATCTTTGAACAGCCTTAAAAAATTACCTGTTCCTTTAAAAATCCTTAAAGATTTAGCACTACTATGTATTGACAACGTCCAGTTCATGTTTGAAGGTGAATAGTTTTGCCAGGTCGACTGGTTGCTATGGTTGGTCCATTAGACCATTATTAGCAGACGTGTTCATAACACACGTTGCAAATCTAGCTGAAGACCTAGTCGTAAACATGTCTGTTTATAAGAGATATGAAGATGACATCTTAGTTATCTGGGAAAGAAATAACGATATGGATTGTTTATTGAGTAGACTTAGCACTCTGCAAAATCACATCAGCCTTTCATGTGAAGAGGAGAAGAATGATCGGCTTCTCTTCTTAGATATGCTAATAAGTAGACGAGAAGATGGTTCAAGCAAACGATCCATCTTTCGAAAACCAACATTGATGGGCCAATACCTTGGTCACAATAGTTGAGGATGCCTTATTTACGCTCACTCTAGCCTAAACTACTGCTATGTGATATGCCTGAACTAAACAAAGTGAAGGATTCTGTGTGGATTGTATTAAAGCCGTCGAATTCCGTTACCTTACTGCTCGGCTGTGTTTATCGTCGACCTAACGCATCTATAGATTAAATAACAGTATTATCGGAGGTATTCGCACTAGCATCACCCCTCTCATTCACAGGCAAGCTCATTTGTGGTGACTTCAATATGCCCGAAATTTCTTGGCTGCCTGTCAAAGCGTCGAGACGTCATGAATCATTTATTGAATGTCTAGAGCTTGGACAATGGACTCAGTATGTCGATAGCCCTACCAGACATCAAAACATTTTAGACTTAGTCTTTACCAGTGGCCTCACCCCCAATACTTTGTATATTGGAAAAAAGTTCCCAGGTAGTGATCATAACATTGTCATATTCAGCCTTAATGTAAAAACCACAACCGATAGAAGTAAAACCGTAACACTTCGTAGAAACTATCGCAAGGTTGATTGGAATAACTTCTACAATTACCTAAGAAGCACTGATTGGAGAACTTTCTTTACTTCAAACAATACCGAGACATTAACCAATATATTTTATCACAACATCAAAAGTATCATCAACAACATCGCACCTTGAGAATACTGTAAACCTACGTTCTTCAAAGATCTCTATATACCGGTCAGTACAAGAAGACGTTTTCAAAGATATTGTACTCGATTCCACAACTTAAATAACTTTTCCTCTTTAGTAACGATGACAGAAATACTTGTCAGAGGCAATAAGTAAACAAAAAGCAGTAGCACAGGAAAAACGTGCAGTTGAACTTAATAATAATTCCTCTGCACTCATCATACTACTCCAAAATAAACTTAAACGCTCTAAATCGAGAGGGAGTATATTCATTAAAGGCAAACAAGTATACGAAGATCCCAAGCTTATCACAGAATTATTTAGTGAACATTTTTGTTTCTCACTAACTAACGAAAAACCATTTAATGATTCAGAACCAATCCTAGTAACTCCCTGTGAAATTACTAATGTAGAATTCAGTGTACAAAATATCTCCAAGGCAATCAATACATTGAAACACTCCTACACTGATGGACCAGATGGTATTCCATCTAGCATACTAAAACGTGGAGGTGATGATATGTGTTTTGCTTCTCAAACTATTCGCGATATCACTCTCTTCAGCGTGTTACCCTACTGCCTGGAAAACTACACATATCATTCCCAAAATTAAAACAGGACCTGAAGCAAACGTTGAAAATTACCGGCCTATAAACATAACTTCAGTGGTATCCAGAGTGATGGAAAAAGTAGTTAAGGCGGCTGTAGTCCAACATCTACTAACTAATAATCTCATCTCGACCTCCCAGCATGGATTTCTTAGGTCCAGATCATGCGATACATGCCTAGTAGACTACCTGAATGATATAACTCTGAAACGAGACAGCGGACTCCTTGTATCAGTCCTATTCCTAGACTTTAAGAAAGCCTTTGATAAGGTCCCACACAAAAGGCTACTCGTCAAACTAAAGTCCTTCGGAATACACAACCCACTGTATTCATGGTTTGCTTCGTTCTTAACAGAACGTAAACAGATGGTAAAGTACAAGGATTGTCTATCGTCCCCTAGACCAATCACCAGTGGAGTCATCCAGGGAAGCGTATTAGGTCCACTTTTGTTTCTTATGTATATAAACGATATATGTAACACCATAGAATTTGGAAAACCATACTTATATGCTGATGATCTCAAAATAGTATACAGCTATAAGCCTGAGACACTAAGCGAAAGTGTTTCCCAGATCCAAAAGGACCTCAATAACTTAACTATAAGGAGTGAAAAATGGCAAATACCGTTTAACCTCAATAAGTGCGGGATCATGCACTTTGGAAAGCATCCCTATAAACCGCGACTTCACTTAAATGAATGTAGAGTCCAGACACTCGAATCAGTACACGATTTAGGAATTAATTACACAGGAAGCCTGAACTTTGAAGAACATGCCTCCTCTATTATTTCTAAATCTGGACGGCTAATTGGTTTTATAATGAAAAACTTTTTCACAACAGAGGGTAAACTTACTCTCTACAAAATATGTGTACGACCCTCCCTTGAATACTGCTCTTTTGTCTTCTCTAATATGAATATCACAGACAAGATAAGAGTAGATGTTCAAAGACGTTTCACACGTCAACTACTAGGATGTAACTCGAATCTCGATTACACAGACAGATGTAAGCATCTATCTTTAGAACCTTTATGGCACCATAGGCTAAAAAACAATTTAATATTTCTCTACAAAGCGATATATGGGCTCTCCTTTCTAACCTCCTGCCCGACTATCACCCACGACCCAGCCTATAGACTTAGAAACAACGCATATACACTACTTACCGTAAAACACCAAAAACAAATGCGTTGTAAGTTTTTTACAGTACGGTATAGTTTATTGTGGAACAGGCTGTCAATGCCTATCCGCAACTGTGATACGTTTACCAGATTCAAAAAGCTAATAACCCTATTTCTAGACTCCAAAGAGCTTCAACATTTCCTTGAACTCCCGCCCACCAATGAGGCACTTTATTACGGACCACCTAGTATCTAGAAAGAACAAGATTATAACAAATTCGACTGTTACTAATACGAATATAACCAAACCGCAGAATATATGGCTTATCCTTTCCTATTATTCATTGTTTATTAATCATGGCCTTATGCTCCTAACCCTAGCTCTGAGTTCCCAAATCTCTACAGGCTAAATGTACATTATTCTTCCTAGAAGTCATGCCTTTTTTTTCTACTGCAAGTAGACAGATAGCTCAATCTTATGGATGCTCATCTACTAAGGCCGATCATACAAAGCTCAAGATTTGGCCACAAAGTCTTGTGAGTTTCTCAATGTTTTATTTGTCTTACCCTGAAATCTTTTTATTTCTTTCTACAATGTTATACCCTCTCATATCTTTTGATTTGCTATAAGTCCTTACTTCTTTAAACCATTAGTTATTTTCATAGCAGTGTAATATACTATATGGACATCTAACCCCCCAAAAAAGACTTTTCAACTATCTGATTTGCTTGTAACATGGACCTAGTAGAGACAGTGTATTCCAACTATGGGCTTTGATTAAAGCAGTATTCATACTTACCACAAACGTAAGAGCCTAACATCACAAAAGGAGGGAGGGTGGCGTTACTGACCAGCAAACATGATGGTGGGGAGATAAATTCAATCCACCCATGTCTGTAGGGCAGGATATTTTGTTTAATTACGTCTCCTTATGGTTTAGTGGGATGTCACGAACTTATGGTATTGATGCTTCAAATGGTTGTGGACGGAATAAAAGAAGCTTTCGCTTAACAGGCTTCCGCGTCTAGTAGCAGGGGATCACCAATACCTCAAGGCAGAAAACTAGGTATGTTAATAATAAAAGAGGAAAAAGAAATTGGTAAATCATAGTATGATACTATACTTAGTCCTTAAGAATAAATCCAGTTGCCTCTTAAAGGACTCCTGGGAAGTCGCTTGGACTAGCTAGGTCGGCAGAAAACTCCAGCATTTGACAACTCTTAAGGAGTAGAAGTTGTGTCTACATTCCGTCTTGCTATGTTGTGTTTCCAGTTTCTGGGTGTTACCCCTTAGGTTATTATTCGAACTAAGCTTAAATAGGTGTTTAAGAGGATGTCCAGAAGTGTTAAGAATACTATAAGCCATTGATAAATCACCTCTAAGACGCCTATACTCTAATGGGTAAAAGTCTAGTGAATGGAGGCGTTCTTCGTATGGTTTAGATTTGAGTTCTCGAACTGATTTCGTGGCTCGACGTTGGATACGCTCCAAAGTGACCTTGTCCTTTTGGAGTGAGTACTATGTTTCCGTACTCTAAATGGGGACGGATGAAACTATTGAAGACTGTATGGAAAGTTCGTCCGTCAAACTGTCCAAAAATGCGCTTCAACGTTACCATTGCAAGGTTTGCTCGGAAGGCATTTTTGTCACAGTTAGCGTAAGACTTTAAATCATGGGGCACCAGGACCCTTAAATTTTTTCGACTTGGAATACTACTAGAGAGGAGTTTCCTAAGTTGTAACTGTAGTTTGCAACATGTCGCAGATGGACTACTTTACACTTTGAAGTGTTAAAGGTAAGTCCGTTATCGTCTGCCCAACTTTGAAGTCGAGTCAGATCCTCCTGAAGTACCTGTATATCGTCTTGGTTGCGTATCTCTCCAAAGTTTCACGTCGTCGGCAAAAAGTAATAAGTCTGACGTTACCTGTTGAGGAAGATCATTTATGTAGATCAAGAAGAGAAGAGGCCCTAGTACTGAGCCCTGGGGGACCCCACTAGGACATTCCATAGCCTGAGATAAAGTGAAATTAACCCTAACCTTAAAGTGTCGATTTTTTAGGTATGAAGTAAGCCAATCGATTAGAGGTGGTTTATTACCTAGTCGTTTGAGCTTATTGGTAAGACACAAGTGGTTAACCGGCGAGACTCTAATTTAAGGACGACCTTTGAACGAATCTTAAGTGACCTTGACAATTATTAGCCAATCAGAAGAAAGTTAGTACAAAGTGAAAATTTATTATATGAAAGTAATGAATTACAGTGTAGATTCTTCTTTTACATGATTTAAAAACTTGTTAAGGTTTGGTTAAGGTTCAGAGGTTCTGAATTCACAATGTATATGGAATAGAAACTCGTTAGGGTTAGTTGGGGGGTTAATGTTTAGGGTTAGTTGAGGGTTAAGGTTTAGGGTTAGGGTTTAGGGTGAGAGTTACGTGAGGGTTAGGGTTAGTTGAGGGTTAAGGTTTAGGGTTAGGTGAGGGTTTAGGGTTAGGGTTAAGGTTAGGGTTTAGGGTTAGAATTAGATGAGGGTTAGGATGCTAACATACAAGTTTTTAAATCATGTCAAAGAAGAATATGCACTGTAACTTCTTACTTTCTTTTGATATATTTTCACTTTATGCTGTCTTCTGATTGACTAATAATTGAAATTGCTCAAACGCTTCTGATTGGCTCGTCCCTAAATTAGAGTCTCGCCGTCCTATCTGTTGTAACCTCTCATTAATCACCTACTCTCTAAAATCCGCTGTGAACCGATCGTATGTCAGCAGTGCGTGTTGAACTTGGCTCCGTGACCTTGAAATTGCTCAAACGCTTCTGATTGGCTCGTCCCTAAATTAGAGTCTCGCCGGTTAACCTTATCAAAAGCTTTTGAGAAATCAAGGTAAATGATATCAACCTTTCCCTTGCAATCGAGGATGCTTGTCCATCTGTCAACCGCAGTCAGCAGGTTGGTTATACAAGAGTAACCCTTCCTGAAACCATGCTGTTGGGGTGAGAAGAAATTTAAGGACAGTAGATAGTCGTTTAAACCGTCGCATATCAGGGACTCCATGAGTTTTGAAGGTAATGACAGAAGAGCCACCGGCCGATAACTTGAAGGTTCATTGCGTCGACCTCCTTTGAAAATTGGTGTGATGTGAGGCAACTTCCAATTTTCCGGTAATTTGCCTCGGCTTAGCGAGTGTGAAAACATCACGCTAAGCGGCGTTGACAGGATTGAGGCTGCCTCTCTCAGTATGGCAGGATGAACCATATCCGGGATTTATCACGCAAAATACCTCTTTAAATCGTGTTACGAACGTTGAATCGGTTTCACTTCCTACACAGTAATCCTATTACAAGCAAACTAGACAATTCGCTAATATACGAAGCCTACTCAAGACCCTATAATACCTGAAAAAAATAATAATACAAAAAAACGAAAGGGGCTCCAATAGCTTCGATAATAAAAGGAAGACAGCCAATTGTATATCACAATACTGTTTCTAGCACTATATTTTATTTTATAATCACACATAATCGCATACTCTCAGCTCCTTTCCGAATCGGCTCCATTTGTCAGTTGTATGTTCGCTCATACCTTGTTAACACTTATTTTCTACAACCTGTTAAAATGCTTTTTCTTAACAAATACCTTAATAAAAGAAAATTAGACTGGGTCATCATACCTTAAACGTTCCTTCATGAATATTGGCTACCCTGCCCTCGTGTTTTCTATTACTTGCTCCCTCTTTCAGCCCCCTTGTGATATGGAACGAAAGACTTTATCCTGCACCATCCTCAAAGCCTTAGACATTCCAAAGGGACATAAGGTTGCGACATATAGAAGCTCCCACCTTCAATGGACCTATCCTTGACCATCAGTTGCACATTCGAAACGCAACTTTCGTGAAGCGCGCCAACTGTAGTACTGATTAAAACCATCTATATTCATATCTTAAAACTTATAAATCCAACTATGTAATTTACTACAGTGTATATTGTATCGTTTGTATCAAGTTGATCTCGCCTGTAAACTGGAATGCCTCATGTAACAAACTGTTATTTGAGGATAAATTATTAATAATATTATTATTATTAATAGTTATTACCGGGTGCAATACAAATGAGGTTCGATGAGCGGTCTGTTTACTAGAATTAATCGTGTTCGCACAAACGACACTATTGATGGGGACGTTAGGTTGTTAAACAAAACACTAATGGAAACTGGCTATCCCTTACAATTCATAAATAGATGGAAAGGTCACGGTATACTGAGGCCTACTATAACCTTGGCAGAAAGAAACCTGCCTACATCATTTTTCGATTTAGAGGTGATTCAAATAGCTTTTTACTGAAACAAAGGCTTAAATAAGTTGTTAAGAGGACGTGTTACGCAGCAAAGGTCTTGTAGCGGTAAATAAATCCCAAAAATAAATAGCTCTGTAAGTTTTCGACATTGGATGCTGACCATATGTTTTAGTGGACTCATCTAGCTGAAGGCGCTCGGTCAGGCATCCGCACCAGATCACGTGTGGTAACGCCGTGCTCAACATCAACCACAATCGCTAGCCAGATTAGATCAGAGAATTCCGATATATTGGTCATCGCCAAATATACTCTTCCGTTCTCCTCGACTCTGTCTTTTGATTTCTCTTGGTGGGAACGAAATATATTAGAAGGTGTTACTGGTAGAAGCGTTGTCAAACGCTGAATACCTGTGACATCATCATTGGTGAACCCGACGTGATCTGGTACACCTAATTGCAACTGTGAGTCTGTTCCTTTTTGGGATTTTTATATATCATTGCCTTATTTTTTATTTTTTTAAACATTGTGATTTTTTTCGTGTTTTTTCTTGGATATATATATATTTTCCCCTCGTTCATTATCGTACTTCATACTTCATCATGACTGAACAGACACCTAAAGTACTCAAGCTTAAGACTTTGTCCCCGCCTTCGTTTCAACTGATGCCTTTCTGGCCCGACAACATCGAAGCCTGGTTTTGCTACGCAGAAGCCGACTTCTCCGAGCACGGCGTGATCGACACACGTGCACAATTCCTCGCAGTAGTCAAGACACTACCGCGCGAATTCAACAGGTACGTAACACCTAGTATGTTTACTAGTGATGTTTCCGAACCTTACGAAATCTTAAAACGCTCGATTCTTAAACGAGGAGACCTAACCGATCGACAAAGGTTAGATCAACTCTTCAATAACATCGACCTGCAACACGGTTCCGCGACGGACATGTTGCAACGGATGAGAGAGGTAATAGGCCCAAGAACTTTCGACGAAGGTCTATTCAAACAACTCTTCTTGTCAAAACTTCCCCAACAGGTGCAAGCAGTTCTGGTCTCGTTCCAGAACAACGCCTTAGACGAGCTAGCTGCATCTGCCGACCGCATTTTAGAAATTACGAAACCTTCTACTACCGAGGTATTTTCAGTCAAAGAAAAACCTCAAACGACTCAGAATGATATAAACGACTTATGTCACACACTCACGCGTTATCTTAGTCTTCGTACCGACCGTAAGAGATCGCGCACACCACGTAGAAGCATTTCTCGTAAGCGATCTGTCTCTAGACCACGAGAGACAGATAACCCCGACTGGTGCTGGTATCATAACCAGTATGGAAAGCTTTCCAGAAATTGCAGAAAACCCTGCAATTTTCCCAACACGAAACCGACTGATTCGAAAAACAATTCGGGAAACTTCCAGGCCGGCACGCGTTAGCGGCAACCGTAGCCGGCGAACAAAGCCGTCTGTTATTCGTCACAGATGTGACAACGAGAGTTCGCTACCTCGTCGACACTGGCGCAGAAGTTAGCGTTCTCCCAGCAAATCCTAACGACCGGCTTCAGGAATCGGCTTTTAACTTACAGGCGGTAAACGGAAAACCGATCGCTACGTATGGCAAAAGGTACGTTTACCTTAACGTGGGTTTACGCAAACCCATACACTGGATTTTCGTTATTGCAGATGTTTCTATGCCAATCATTGGTATGGACCTTCTACAACACCACAATCTGATCATCGACACGCGCAAACGGAGGCTAGTAGACGGAAACACTAATTTGTCCGTTTGCGTAACTTCTTTTACTGGTTGCAGAGTATCCCCAGTCACAGTTAAACATATGATAGACCCACTCTATCAACCACTACTCGATAAGTACCCTGGGATACAACAAACTCAACCGAAACTACCGTGTGTAACCAGCAATGTTACACATCACATCACGACTACAGGACCACCTGTATTCTCTAAAGCACGACGACTAGCTCCTGAAAAGCTAAGGTTAGCGAAAAACGAATTCGATCACATGATGGACTTAGGAATCATACGACCGTCAAGTAGCCCATATGCATCTCCGCTGCACATGGTCCCTAAAAAGGACAGCAACGATTGGCGTCCAACTGGTGACTATCGGCGATTGAACGCGAAAACCATTCCCGATCGTTACCCGTTGCCTCACATTCACGATTTGACAGCTACCTTGAAAGGTACAACTGTCTTTTCGAAAATCGACTTGGTTAAAGCGTATAACCAAATCCCTATGGCTACTGATGACATACCGAAAACAGCTATCATAACTCCTTTCGGACTCTATGAATTTTTGCGAATGCCTTTCGGTCTAAGGAATGTTGCTCAAACATTCCAAAGATTCATAGACGACGTTTTTCGAGGTCTCAACTTCGTACACGCGTATGTTGACGACTGTCTAATCGCAAGTCCGGACAGAGAAACACATCTCAAGCATCTGGATCTTGTTTTCGAACGACTACAAAAACATGGCATAACTGTAAACGTTCAGAAATGCCAATTCGGAACCGACTCGTTAGACTTTCTGGGACACACTATCGATGCTCAAGGTATCCGACCCCTTAGAACCAAAGTGGCGGCCATTCTGGATTACCCAGAACCGACCACCGTCAAGCAATTACGCACGTTCAACGGCCTCGTAAGTTTCTATAGACGTTTAATACCCAAATGCGCATTACTTATGAAACCTCTGACCGACCAACTTCGTGGAAATGCGAAATCCATTAATTTGGACGACACCGCACGAAAAGCATTCTCTACAGTTAAGGAACTGATTGCTAAAGCAACAATGCTCGCACATCAGGACACCCGAGCACCCATTAGCATCGCAGTAGACGCATCCGACTCAGCAATCGGAGGAGTCTTACAACAATGGGTTAACAACTCCTGGCAACCCTTGGCATTTTTCTCTAGAAGGTTGCTAGACACCGAATCGAGGTACAGCACATTCGATAGGGAACTCCTAGCTATGTATTGTGCTGTACGGCATTTCCAACACTATATCAAAGACCGTGAATTCACTCTTTTCACGGACCATAAACCGCTCACTTTCTCGTTAAGCTCTCCTTCTGACAAGTACTCTCCCCGTGAGTCTCGACAACTGGACTACATTTCGCAGTTTACTTCAGATATTCAACACATCTCTGGAGCAAACAATGTAGTTGCAGACGCTTTATCTCGTATAACTTCCTTGAACAGTTTCCAAGGAATCGACCTTCTTAAACTCGCCGAGCTTCAAAAAGAAGACAGTGATCTTCAGCACGAGTTATCGTCCACAACACTTAAACTACGCATCAAACAGATGGGAACAGGTAAGGAAACCTTACTTTGTGACACATCTACAGGTAGGGATCGCCCAATCGTGCCGAAACATTATCGACGCAATGTCTTCAACACATTGCACAAACTTTCGCATCCAGATGTTCGTGCAACCATCAAGCTTATAGCAGAAAGGTTTTGCTGGCCTGGAATGAATAAAGACGTGAGGAAGTGGGCACGCTCCTGTGTAAGCTGCCAAAAATCTAAGGTTATCAGACACAATAAATGTCCCTTAGGCTCGTTTAAAACTCCCGATGCTCGTTTCGACCATGTTCATCTGGATTTGGTAGGACCTTTACCAGATTCAAATGGATACTCTTACCTCTTAACCTGCGTAGACCGTTTCACTCGATGGCCAGAAGCAGTACCTATCAAGGACATCACTGCTGAAACAGTGGCTCGCACCTTCGTCGAACGATGGGTAGCAAACTTCGGCTGCCCTTCAACCATCACTACAGACCGCGGACGTCAGTTTGAATCTGATCTTTTCCGTCGTCTGACCACACTTTTAGGAATCACTCGATTCCGAACGACCGCCTACCATCCACAAGCAAACGGGTTGGCAGAACGTTTTCACCGACAACTAAAAGCTTCACTTTCAGCTGCAAACGTTTCACAGTGGACCGACGCTCTTCCACTTGTCTTACTAGGTATCCGCAATGCAGTGAAAGCTGACATTGGATACACTGCGTCTCAACTCGTTTATGGAACGACACTTCGACTTCCAGGAGAATTCGTGGATCCTTCATCCTCTTCAATGAACATGGATCTAACCTCCTACACGAACAGGCTTACAAACGCAATGCGTTCAGTTAAACCTGCTTTCACTCGACCTCAATCAACTGATGTTTTCGTTCAACCTGACTTACGATATAGTACACACGTTTTCGTTCGTCGAGACTCGCATCGACGACCATTCGAATCAGCATACGAAGGACCCTTCAACGTGAATCTAAGTACTATATAGTCGATAAGAACGGAACCAACGATAGCATCAGCATCGATCGCTTAAAAGCAGCGTATTTAGAAGGAAATCCTATTTACGTGGATTTTCCTTCGGTACAATCGAACGACACGACTCCGACACTTATAATACCTCATCCGACAACCAACACACACGAAGATACTTCGACAGTATCCGAAAATAAACTTAAAACGACGCGTTCTGGAAGAAGGGTGAGATTTCCAGAACATTTAAACAACTATTGCACGTAAGGCACTTCTCGACATTTTATATTATTTAAAAAAAAACAATTTTAATATGCTTATATATTTTTATTTCTATTTAAAAAAAAACAAAACAAAAAAAACAATTTTTTAACGCTATTACGTGTTCATGAGTTTATTTTCCATTTTTTTGCCGCCGACATTGTGTTTTTGCGCACATACGAGTGTATTTCGACATGCACTTACATTTTATTTTTTCTTTTCCAGGACGGCTGGAAAAGAACGATGACGTCTATGAGGATCCGAAATTTTCATTGTACATTTTCTTTTTTTACTATGTTGTACCTCCGTCCCATATAGTAAGGAAAGACGACCAGACGCTGCTAAATTTAGTAAGTTATCAGAAGAGTGTTTACCAACGACAAACTCGTTGGGTTTAAACTTCTGGCTGGCCACGTCTTAGGGTCGTCACTGCCCCACTAGGGGGGGAGTGATCTGTAGCGGAAAATAAATCCCCAAAATAAATAGCTCTGTAAGTTTTCGACATTGGATGCTGACCATATGTTTTAGTGGACTCATCTAGCTGAAGGCGCTCGGTCAGGCATCCGCACCAGATCACGTGTGGTAACGCCGTGCTCAACATCAATCGCAATCGCTAGCCAGATTAGATCAGAGAATTCCGATATATTGGTCATCGCCAAATATACTCTTCCGTTCTCCTCGACTCTGTCTTTTGATTTCTCTTGGTGGGAACGAAATATATTAGAAGGTGTTACTGGTAGAAGCGTTGTCAAACACTGAATACCTGTGACATCATCTGTCTTTATGAAAGAGAAAACAATGTGCATGTCTCAGCAAAAACGTAAAACACGTGGAAACGATTGCGTCACATGCCACTGTGTTTATCGATTTGAATGTGTGTGTGGCCACATATACATGTGGAGGAGTAATCGTGATCTCCAAATTAGGGTGTGCGAACATGTAGCTAAGTGGTTGCAAAAACAAATAAAATCAAGTGATCCAATAAGAGTAGATGATGAACATCCATTCATGGAGGAAATTCACTGACTAACGTTAATATTCGTAATAATAACAATAATAGTAATAATAATATCACTACTACTACCACCACTACTGCTAATCGAACTACTGCTATTTCAAAAACTACTACTATTACCACCACTACCACTACTACTAATAATACTACTACGTATATTACTACTACTACTACTACTACTACTACTACTACTACTAGAACTACTGCTAATGCGACTACTACTACTACTACTACTACTACTACTACTATTTCTTCTATTGCTGCTACTGTTTATCCAAGACCAAATACTGTCGTGAACGCTCAGTACTCGAGATTCCTTAGAATATGTGCTCTGATATGGTCGACTTCCTGGAATTTATTATTCATGAGAATTCCATGCGATTTACATTCATCCCACAGTAACACGTACGATACCCCATACACTATTGACCGGTGAAACAATCAAAAACACAAATGTGAATAGTTAGAAAATTTATTTTCATTTTTTATATTACAAAATGGACATGACGTCCAGGCTTTTTGATTGTTTGGCCTGGACGTTTTAAACACGTCCGGGTTTTGCATAGCTTTAAATCATTGTTTGGCATTTTTCTGCCTGATGGTGTGCATCTTCCTTGAAAAACCGTGTTTTTTTCTTTTATTCGTTCGTCACAATCAGTAGGTTCTTTTGTAGAATAGTGATAATAATAATAATTACAACAGTTGCAGTAACAGTAATAGTGATAATTGTAGTAATAGTAGTAGTAATCACAATGATAGTATTGGTAGCAGTAGTAGTAGTAGTTCCAGTAGAAATAATGGTAATAACAATCATTAAGACATTTTTGTCCACAATCCATCTGACTGTCCATAAATATAATCACTTATTTGAGAGCGTTATATGATTACACCGCTCAGCAAATGCGTTTTTACAAACTGATTATCATCGCTCTAGACTGATATTATATAGACTTGACATATGTTTAGACTATTTCCATTCAAATTTGAATAGAAAAAGTCAATCGAGTCACGTGACTGTAAATCAATCAAGAATGTATGTTCGAAATCAATGTCATTTATGAGAACGATGATGAAAGTAAGGAGTAAAATGACGGAAAACGTTAGTCAGTCAGCCATTTACGTTAGTCATGAAGGCTGATTTGGTGAGCATAATCTCATTCTGGAATAAGAATGAAAAACGTGAGTTTAGATTAAGCAAATGGTCAGAGTAGAGGTGGACATTGTACAAACATCTTAGGATAAGAAGGATGATCAGGTTTGTTCAAACACTGCTTTCGGACTGGTTGGAATATGACTGACATTTTCACGAGAAGTAAATTTAACATCAAGTAGACGGGAATTCGGTCGACCTTGAGGATGCAGTATAGTCGTCCGTAATAAGAATAATAGTAGGTCAGATGACCTGTGTTAATCCTGGGTGTATGCTTACAAGTGAAGATTCAGTTTTCCTGGTAGACTCCTTCATATCTGTGTATGTTTTCTAATTTTGGTCCGAGTGTAGATTGTTATTATTGTTGCTGTTGTTGTCACTTTGACCAAGGCACCTCTGGATGTGTCCGATGCTGTGAGAGTATTTTCGTGGGGTGTTTCTCAACTCATTGGCATCGGCCACACTGTTTTGGCAGTTTCTGTCGAGGTGAGAAAGTCCATCTATCAGTACAGTTATCCGCGCGATTTTGAACAAGTGAGTGAGGCTATCGACCATCTACGGGAATTATAATTCAGAGTATGAGTAATCGGATGATAGTGGTTGTTGATTGAACTGATCATTCAGTTGATAGCGGACACGTGTAACAAGTGGAAGCTAATCAAGTAAGTGATTTTAATTTTAGTTCTGTTTTGTGTGTAACTAAATTTTTTTATGGTGTAGATAATTGTGAACTTGAGACAGGTAGTTGCAATTTGGACACCGATGATTCCCTGAATAATGATGACTCTGTAGATAAATGCTGATTTCAGATAAGAGAAGAAAGCGAGAATAAGAATTTTGAACAAAAGAGAGGATCTGACAATTACAATTACAATGAACTAAGAGCACATTATAGACACGTGGACAGACAAACAGTCTGTGTCAGTTGTGGTAATCGGACAATATAATTACTGTACAGTTAAATGTTTTTTGTTGTCTTTTAATCTGTCATAATTATCCAATACAGTTTTGTTGTGACTACTTGGAATTGGACTTCTTGATTGGGTGTTGTGAAAGTTCTAGACTATTTGAGATTGTTGGTAATTCGTTAGACCATTTCGAATCCACAGGCAATCATGTTGGTAATGAAAGTGAATGAAAGCGAAATATATATTGAATTCCAGTCGAAATAACTAAAGTTTGATGAATATGTATCCGTGTCACGTTCGAACTTGTTGGTTTAGCAGAGGGCATGAATTAGTTTTTATGTGGATGTAGGATTTCACCTGTTCTTACTTGACTAATTGACATCCAGTGTCGGATACTGGATCAACTGTGTACGCTAACCCCTACGTCTTTAAATAATCAAAGCTGAGACAAAGCTAAACTGTTGGATATAGCTCACCAATTCCTTAATCGTGGACCAAAGCAGAGAAGCATATTAACTATTCAGTATTTTAAATCACTAAAATAAGTACGAACAAACCCTGATATTGTCTTGTTAAAGCCTGATAAAAGATCAGGCGTGATTGTCAAGAACAAATGTGAATGTAAAAGTAAGACATTATCCATTCTCAGTGATGAAAGTAAATTAATGCCTGATGGTGAATTTGCAGGTATTAGCAAAGTAGAGGGAAGAATAAATTCAAACCTAGTGAAACTGTTACACATGAATATTATTGGTAGAGAGGAATTTAATTTCCTAAAGCCTATTGGTTCTGAGTATCGTCATTTACATGGATTACCTGAAATTCACAAACCAAACATTTGTTTACGTCAAATTTTATCAGTGCGTCGATCACCTACACATAACCGAGCTAAATTACTGGATCCTGTTGGAACACGTTTATATAAGTATTCTGTGAAGGATTCTTTTGAGTTGGTCAATCATTTAAGTGATATTAATATCAAGAGAAAGACAATGTGTTCATTTGACGTGAATTCCCTGTTCACAAATATACCACTAAAAACGACTATTGATATATTATGTGACCACATATCTTTGAACAGCCTTAAAAAATTACCTGTTCCTTTAAAAATCCTTAAAGATTTAGCACTACTATGTATTGACAACGTCCAGTTCATGTTTGAAGGTGAATAGTTTTGCCAGGTCGACTGGTTGCTATGGTTGGTCTTATGCGTGGCTTCGTGTTGGGATTAACTGTGATCACCGCTACAAAGAAACACGTGCCAAATAAATCAGAAGGCGAGGTTTGGACGTTACCAAATAGATCCATAAAATCCCCGAGAAGCCAAATACCTGAAGGCAATTAATGGACCAAGTCGAGGTTTATTAGCTGGCGATCTCGTGGCATCGAATGGATACCGAGATCGTGCCAGGATACAACCTTGGTTACAGAAGGTAACCGAATTCGCGCGAAGCTACAATCAACGTGTAGGTATAACAATGGAAGCACAAAATAGCTGTCATTAGCACAGTCAAACAAAAGCACGTTAAAACAAACACTGGTAAAGTTGGTTATAATAATAAGCGTTTTTATTAAACCAGTAGTGTTCTCGTGATAAATGTGAGTCACTACAGGAGCCCTCCGCTAGAAAGGGTTTACACTTTCGATAAATGGCGGTTTGAATCGTGGGACTGATCGGCTGACGAGCGATTGTAGGACGGAAGAATTGGCGAACAGGAAAGCGATCGTTGGTCGTCGAGTTGCCAACGAAGGTCGTTTTCGGAGAACAGTACCAGGAGCGATGTGTTGTATTTATTGCTCGAGTTGGCATGCTGCACCAGAGTGGTTTGTATCCCGAATCTGAAGTGGGCGTTCGTAGGGGTGCGCACCAGAAACGCTGCAGACGTAGGACGAAACCACGTTGAGCCAAAAGACCAGAAGCGACCGTAACGACCAAGTTCGAGACCAAGCGTGTGCCAAGCATTCGAAACCAATATATCGACTGAGTACGTTGACAAGAGCATGAGTGATCAGGCCAGCTTTCGCCAAAGTTGACTGAAGTCGACGGAACCAAACGGAGATGGTCGAAGGCGTGGGCTCAGGAAACAAAAAGAAAATAAAAAAAAGAAGAGTGTAGCATACGTGTAGTATAGGAATAATCCTACACCGTATCGGTTTTTGACTGTGCGGCTAGTCGCGGAAGCGTACGGGTAACCGTACTCGGCGACCGGAACGTGAGACGGCAGTCTCGTTCGTATTTCGTGAGCCTGCAATCTCATCCGAGGTCAGAGGCGGCGTGGTCTGCTGATCTGGACGTGAGACTGTCGTCTCGTCCGTAGACGGTGCAGATGACGCGTGCTGTTGACCGGGACGTGAGAATGAGGTCTCAGATGCATCTAGCGTGGGACCTGAAGAAGATTTAAGGATCCCGCTAGGTTTGATATGTCTAGCATTGAATCTCAGTGTGTCAGATAGGGCACTGTCATCGACGTGTGCTGGTTTGAGACGATCAATGCTGACGATCTCGACGCGTCCATATCGATCAACCTTGAAGGTCTTTTCGTGACGAGCGATCACGTGAAAAGGGCCTTCGTAAGGTTGTTGCCAAGGTTTGCGTATCGAATCTACTCGTACAAAAACATGTGGACAGGTAGATAACTCGACGGAGAGCGACCTGTCGATGTTGTATTCGAGTTGACACTGGAGACAGCGTTCGCATAAATGCAGACAGTCGATGGACGTAGTCTGATTTACCGAAATTAGGTCTGCTCCGTGGTGCGAAGAATTCTCCGGGCAGACGCAATGTCGTGCCGTATACCAGTTCAGCGGCGGAACATTGGATATCTGCCTTTAAGCTCGTTCTCACCGCAAAAAGAACGAGCGGTAAGGTTTCGTGCCATTTGCCGTTTTCGTGTGCTCGTAGAACACTTTTAAGTTGGCAGTGAAACCGTTCAACTTAACCATTTGGTGCTGGGTGGTTGACGGATATGCTTATGAGTATGCATTCCGTACCAAACAGCCGGGTCAGCGAGGAGAATCGTTAATAGGGTAAGATTTCTCGAATAAAGCGTGGAATTCATCATCACGCGAATAAAAAGTGACAAGGATTCGGTACACATACGTGTGAGTCTATTATATTAATACTATTCTTATCGTTATCCGTCATGTCGAGTATATTATATATTAAAAAATATGAAAATATACGACAGACGTGGATAGATAAATCATAGACTCACCGAATTGGCTTCTTTGGAAGATTTGATCAGAAGTTGAGGCGTGTTCAAAAATACGGGTCACCAATTGTAGCGTGGCGTCGTGTTGGGATTAACTGTGAACACCGCTACAAAGAAACACGTGCCAAATAAATCAGAAGGCGAGGTTTGGACGTTACCAAATAGATCCATAAAATCCCCGAGAAGCCAAATACCTGAAGGCAATTAATGGACCAAGTCGAGGTTTATTAGCTGGCGATCTCGTGGCATCGAATGGATACCGAGATCGTGCCAGGATACAACCTTGGTTACAGAAGGTAACCGAATTCGCGCGAAGCTACAATCAACGTGTAAGTATAACAATGGAAGCACAAAATAGCTGTCATTAGCACAGTCAAACAAAAGCACGTTAAAACAAACACTGGTAAAGTTGGTTATAATAATAAGCGTTTTTATTAAACCAGTAGTGTTCTCGTGATAAACGTGAGTCACTACAGGTCAATTAGACCATTATTAGCAGACATGTTCATAACATACGTTGCAAATCTAGCTGAAGACCTAGTCGAAAACATGTCTGTTTATAAGAGATATGAAGATGACATCATAGTTATCTGGGAAAGAAATAACGATATGGATTGTTTATTGAGTAGACTTAGCACTCTGCAAAATCACATCAGCCTTTCATGTGAAGAGGATGACGATGTCACAGGTATTCAGTGTTTGACAACGCTTCTACCAGTAACACCTAATATATTTCGTTCCCACCAAGAGAAATCGAAAGACAGAGTCGAGGAGAACGGAAGAGTAATAGCGTTAAAAAATTGTTTTTTTTGTTTTGTTTTTTTTTAAATAGAAATAAAAATATATAAGCATATTAAAATTGTTTTTTTTTAAATAATATAAAATGTCGAGAAGTGCCTTACGTGCAATAGTCGTTTAAATGTTCTGGAAATCTCACCCTTCTTCCAGAACGCGTCGTTTTAAGTTTATTTTCGGATACTGTCGAAGTATCTTCGTGTGTGTTGGTTGTCGGATGAGGTATTATAAGTGTCGGAGTCGTGTCGTTCGATTGTACCGAAGGAAAATCCACGTAAATAGGATTTCCTTCTAAATACGCTGCTTTTAAGCGATCGATGCTGATGCTATCGTTGGTTCCGTTCTTATCGACTATATAGTACTTAGATTCACGTTGAAGGGTCCTTCGTATGCTGATTCGAATGGTCGTCGATGCGAGTCTCGACGAACGAAAACGTGTGTACTATATCGTAAGTCAGGTTGAACGAAAACATCAGTTGATTGAGGTCGAGTGAAAGCAGGTTTAACTGAACGCATTGCGTTTGTAAGCCTGTTCGTGTAGGAGGTTAGATCCATGTTCATTGAAGAGGATGAAGGATCCACGAATTCTCCTGGAAGTCGAAGTGTCGTTCCATAAACGAGTTGAGACGCAGTGTATCCAATGTCAGCTTTCACTGCATTGCGGATACCTAGTAAGACAAGTGGAAGAGCGTCGGTCCACTGTGAAACGTTTGCAGCTGATAGTGAAGCTTTTAGTTGTCGGTGAAAACGTTCTACCAACCCGTTTGCTTGTGGATGGTAGGCGGTCGTTCGGAATCGAGTGATTCCTAAAAGTGTGGTCAGACGACGGAAAAGATCAGATTCAAACTGACGTCCGCGGTCTGTAGTGATGGTTGAAGGGCAGCCGAAGTTTGCTACCCATCGTTCGACGAAGGTGCGAGCCACTGTTTCAGCAGTGATGTCCTTGATAGGTACTGCTTCTGGCCATCGAGTGAAACGGTCTACGCAGGTTAAGAGGTAAGAGTATCCATTTGAATCTGGTAAAGGTCCTACCAAATCCAGATGAACATGGTCGAAACGAGCATCGGGAGTTTTAAACGAGCCTAAGGGACATTTATTGTGTCTGATAACCTTAGATTTTTGGCAGCTTACACAGGAGCGTGCCCACTTCCTCACGTCTTTATTCATTCCAGGCCAGCAAAACCTTTCTGCTATAAGCTTGATGGTTGCACGAACACCTGGATGCGAAAGTTTGTGCAATGTGTTGAAGACATTGCGTCGATAATGTTTCGGCACGATTGGGCGATCCCTACCTGTAGATGTGTCACAAAGTAAGGTTTCCTTACCTGTTCCCATCTGTTTGATGCGTAGTTTAAGTGTTGTGGACGATAACTCGTGCTGAAGATCACTGTCTTCTTTTGAAGCTCGGCGAGTTTAAGAAGGTCGATTCCTTGGAAACTGTTCAAGGAAGTTATACGAGATAAAGCGTCTGCAACTACATTGTTTGCTCCAGAGATGTGTTGAATATCTGAAGTAAACTGCGAAATGTAGTCCAGTTGTCGAGACTCACGGGAGAGTACTTGTCAGAAGGAGAGCTTAACGAGAAAGTGAGCGGTTTATGGTCCGTGAAAAGAGTGAATTCACGGTCTTCGATATAGTGTTGGAAATGCCGTACAGCACAATACATAGCTAGGAGTTCCCTACCGAATGTGCTGTACCTCGATTCGGTGTCTAGCAACCTTCTAGAGAAAAATGCCAAGGGTTGCCAGGAGTTGTTAACCCATTGTTGTAAGACTCCTCCGATTGCTGAGTCGGATGCGTCTACTGCGATGCTAATGGGTGCTCGGGTGTCCTGATGTGCGAGCATTGTTGCTTTAGCAATCAGTTCCTTAACTGTGGAGAATGCTTTTCGTGCGGTGTCGTCCAAATTAATGGATTTCGCATTTCCACGAAGTTGGTCGGTCAGAGGTTTCATAAGTAATGCGCATTTGGGTATTAAACGTCTATAGAAACTTACGAGGCCGTTGAACGTGCGTAATTGCTTGACGGTGGTCGGTTCTAGGTAATCCAGAATGGCCGCCACTTTGGTTCTAAGGGGTCGGATACCTTGAGCATCGATAGTGTGTCCCAGAAAGTCTAACGAGTCGGTTCCGAATTGGCATTTCTGAACGTTTACAGTTATGCCATGTTTTTGTAGTCGTTCGAAAACAAGATCCAGATGCTTGAGATGTGTTTCTCTGTCCGGACTTGCGATTAGACAGTCGTCAACATACGCGTGTACGAAGTTGAGACCTCGAAAAACGTCGTCTATGAATCTTTGGAATGTTTGAGCAGCATTCCTTAGACCGAAAGGCATTCGCAAAAATTCATAGAGTCCGAAAGGAGTTATGATAGCTGTTTTCGGTATGTCGTCAGTAGCCATAGGGATTTGGTTATACGCTTTAACCAAGTCGATTTTCGAAAAGACAGTTGTACCTTTCAAGGTAGCTGTCAAATCGTGAATGTGAGGCAACGGGTAACGATCGGGAATGGTTTTCGCGTTCAATCGCCGATAGTCACCAGTTGGACGCCAATCGTTGCTGTCCTTTTTAGGGACCATGTGCAACGGAGATGCATATGGGCTACTTGACGGTCGTATGATTCCTAAGTCCATCATGTGATCGAATTCGTTTTTCGCTAACCTTAGCTTTTCAGGAGCTAGTCGTCGTGCTTTAGAGAATACAGGTGGTCCTGTAGTCGTGATGTGATGTGTAACATTGCTGGTTACACACGGTAGTTTCGGTTGAGTTTGTTGTATCCCAGGGTACTTATCGAGTAGTGGTTGATAGAGTGGGTCTATCATATGTTTAACTGTGACTGGGGATACTCTGCAACCAGTAAAAGAAGTTACGCAAACGGACAAATTAGTGTTTCCGTCTACTAGCCTCCGTTTGCGCGTGTCGATGATCAGATTGTGGTGTTGTAGAAGGTCCATACCAATGATTGGCATAGAAACATCTGCAACAACGAAAATCCAGTGTATGGGTTTGCGTAAACCCACGTTAAGGTAAACGTACCTTTTGCCATACGTAGCGATCGGTTTTCCGTTTGCCGCCTGTAAGTTAAAAGCCGATTCCTGAAGCCGGTCGTTAGGATTTGCTGGGAGAACGCTAACTTCTGCGCCAGTGTCGACGAGGTAGCGAACTCTCGTTGTCACATCTGTGACGAATAACAGACGGCTTTGTTCGCCGGCTACGGTTGCCGTTAACGCGTGCCGGCTTGGAAGTTTCCCGAATTGTTTTTCGAATCAGTCGGTTTCGTGTTGGGAAAATTGCAGGGTTTTCTGCAATTTCTGGAAAGCTTTCCATACTGGTTATGATACCAGCACCAGTCGGGGTTATCTGTCTCTCGTGGTCTAGAGACAGATCGCTTACGAGAAATGCTTCTACGTGGTGTGCGCGATCTCTTACGGTCGGTACGAAGACTAAGATAACGCGTGAGTGTGTGACATAAGTCGTTTATATCATTCTGAGTCGTTTGAGGTTTTCTTTGACTGAAAATACCTCGGTAGTAGAAGGTTTCGTAATTTCTAAAATGCGGTCGGCAGATGCAGCTAGCTCGTCTAAGGCGTTGTTCTGGAACGAGACCAGAACTGCTTGCACCTGTTGGGGAAGTTTTGACAAGAAGAGTTGTTTGAATAGACCTTCGTCGAAAGTTCTTGGGCCTATTACCTCTCTCATCCGTTGCAACATGTCCGTCGCAGAACCGTGTTGCAGGTCGATGTTATTGAAGAGTTGATCTAACCTTTGTCGATCGGTTAGGTCTCCTCGTTTAAGAATCGAGCGTTTTAAGATTTCGTAAGGTTCGGAAACATCACTAGTAAACATACTAGGTGTTACGTACCTGTTGAATTCGCGCGGTAGTGTCTTGACTACTGCGAGGAATTGTGCACGTGTGTCGATCACGCCGTGCTCGGAGAAGTCGGCTTCTGCGTAGCAAAACCAGGCTTCGATGTTGTCGGGCCAGAAAGGCATCAGTTGAAACGAAGGCGGGGACAAAGTCTTAAGCTTGAGTACTTTAGGTGTCTGTTCAGTCATGATGAAGTATGAAGTACGATAATGAACGAGGGGAAAATATATATATATCCAAGAAAAAACACGAAAAAAATCACAATGTTTAAAAAAATAAAAAATAAGGCAATGATATATAAAAATCCCAAAAAGGAACAGACTCACAGTTGCAATTAGGTGTACCAGATCACGTCGGGTTCACCAATGATGATGTCACAGGTATTCAGCGTTTGACAACGCTTCTACCAGTAACACCTTCTAATATATTTCGTTCCCACCAAGAGAAATCAAAAGACAGAGTCGAGGAGAACGGAAGAGTATATTTGGCGATGACCAATATATCGGAATTCTCTGATCTAATCTGGCTAGCGATTGTGGTTGATGTTGAGCACGGCGTTACCACACGTGATCTGGTGCGGATGCCTGACCGAGCGCCTTCAGCTAGATGAGTCCACTAAAACATATGGTCAGCATCCAATCTCGAAAACTTACAGAGCTATTTATTTTTGGGATTTATTTACCGCTACAAGGAGAAGAATAATCGGCTTCTCTTCTTAGATATGCTAATAAGTAGACGAGAAGATGGTTCAAGCAAACGATCCATCTTTCGAAAACCAACATTGACGGGCCAATACCTTGGTCACAATAGTTACTACCCGGTGCAATACAAATGAGGTTCGATGAGCGGTCTGTTTACTAGAATTAATCGTGTTCGCACAAACGACGCTATTGATGGGGACGTTAGGTTGTTAAACAAAACACTAGTGGAAACTGGCTATCCCTTACAATTCATAAATAGATGGAAAGGTCACGGTATACTGAGGCCTACTATAACCTTGGCAGAAAGAAACCTGTCTACATCATTTTTCGATTTAGAGGTGATTCAAATAGCTTTTTACTGAAACAAAGGCTTAAATAAGTTGTTAAGAGGACGTGTTACGCAGCAAAGGTCTTTATGAAAGAGAAAACAATGTGCATGTCTCAGCAAAAACGTAAAACACATGGAAACGATTGCGTCACATGCCACTGTGTTTATCGATTTGAATGTGTGTGTGGCCACATATACATGTGGAGGAGTAATCGTGATCTCCAAATTAGGGTGTGCGAACATGTAGCTAATTGGTTGCAAAAACAAATAAAATCAAGTGATCCAATAAGAGTAGATGATGAACATCCATTCATGGAGGAAATTCACTGACTAACGTTAATATTCGTAATAATAACAATAATAGTAATAATAATATCACTACTACTACCACCACTACTGCTACTCGAACTACTGCTATTTCAAAAACTACTACTATTACCACTACTACTACTACTACTACTACTACTACTACTACTACTACTACTACTACTACTACTGTTACTACTACTACAAATACCACTACTATTACTACGCCTACTAATACTACTACTGCTACTACTACTACTACTACTACTTATACTCTACTACTACTACTACTACTTCTAGTACTAATGCGACTGCTACTACTTCTACTACTACTGCTACTGCTATTTCTTCTATTGCTGCTACTGTTTATCCAAGACCAAATACTGCCGTGAACGCTCAGTACTCGAGATTCCTTAGAATATATGCTCTGATATGTTCGACTTCCTAGAATTTATTATTCATGAGAATTCCATGCGATTTACATTCATCCCACAGTAACACGTACGATACCCCATACACTATTGACCGGTGAAACAATTGTAGGGCCAGTGAAATGTCACTGAGCCCTTGCCAAATCATCCGGCAGTTGGGTCACTGAATGTCGAACAGATCGTCGCTCCCTACCAAGGTCATGTACAAAAACGCGCATTAGTTAATCGTATGCCATGGACTGGCACATGCAGCAGTGGTCTTACTTTCGCTTGTATCTACCTTAACTAATATATTTCTGTAATAACGTCGTCTGTGTTGTACAGTCTTCAAAGCATCTATGGTACCTTGATACGTCAATGGGGTAGTCCACGTAAGGTGCTGACCATGAGGTGTGACTTCGACGTTAGTTGGTTCGTCACACCATTCACGTCTAACTCGAGTAGGCCTGCAATCATTTTCGACATAGATCGTCTACGCTGGTGATTTACACTGGTGAGCAAGACTTCGAATAACGCAACCTATCACTATAATCTTTATTATTGTATTCTATACTTATTCTTTTTCATTTTTATCATCGCCTATGTTAATCTGTTACTGTGAACTTTCGTTGCTTCATGTCAATGTTGATTAGCATTTAAACCTAGATAATTCGTTCAATCGACAGAACTAACCAATCAACTACGATTATAATCGGCTATCGTGGTTCTTTAACAAGCATTAGGAGCATGTAAATGCTCCTGTGTAATATGTCTGTTAAAATATCAACCACTCGTGAGTATAGCCACAAGGCAACACGAACGCATATCTCTTTGTACCTTATCCACTGGTATAAATAAGACAAGATTAACTATCGACTATAAATTCATCTTTCTGCTTAACCACTATCCACCAGAATGTTCTGCTTTTTTTTTTTACCACTGCCTGCCTAATTTCCAATTGCTGAGTTCCATGGCCAAACAGAGGATACGAATGCTAGAAATTCACGGTGAGTTTGAACTATAAATTTCCTGCGATCTTAGATCTCGTTTAGACTGTTCGTCAGTCTAAAACGCTGTGTTAATCGAAAAATTTAATCAACAGTACCTCGTACATAATCCAGATTCAAACTACTGCCTACTTCATTACTTAAAGGCAAGAGTAACCCAGGCGAGTTTCATAATTTCATTAGATTATTTCGTACTATATTTATGATGCGTGATAACATTTCGTAGTTGCTTTCACGTAAACTAGTCATATATTCTGTCACTGCCGTCAAGTTTTAGTCGAAATCATGTACATTTATGACTCATTAGTCGACATACTGTGGTAAAACATATTGCATGTACACGAGCACGCTTAGTCCATGTCCCAAGTACACATGTCGCACTTAATATGTCACTTAACGCTAGGTAATAAGCTCTTTGTATCAGCCTTTTATGAAATGGCCACGTTACCTGGACCCTCTAAACCTTAGTTACGTTGGTGGTTACCATTTTAATTAATGTTTATTATACCCCTTGTATTTGCTAATAATTCACACGGTAAATCATGGCTCGACTTCCTTATTACACGACAGTCATTTCAATTCTATTTTCGGTTTATTTACATGCCATACGGGTTTGGAAAATATCTAAACGTCCTCGAAAATTCTCCACGAACCCAACCATAGTTTTCGTATATGTTTTTATTCACACATCCAACTGTTACGCTAATCATACCTAAGCGAACGTTCAGTGCAACTGTCAGTATACGTAAGAACGATGTTATTTAGACTTGACATTGTAACACATCTGAACTATTGTAGTCGTTCTACTTCGATGTCGTACTTCATTTTATGAAGTATTGTTTCCTCGTGGCTGTTGTTTAACAGATGATTCCGGTACATCAATCGGCTGTTCAACTACTCGACGATTTACAACCTGTACAGTTCAATTGGTGGTCTGACGACAATATCATTCGCGCGAATCATCAGTTTATGCAGTCGAGCGAATCTCCTGCAAACTGAAAACGATATTGTCGCCTCTATCCCAACACTGACGGCGTTTTTCACGGGTATCATTGACATGAGTCCAGAGTGACACTCTTGGTTTCTTATGTTCTTTTCGATATTTTTCTGTTCACTAACCGAACAAACACGCAGCATTCACCGTTTATCATCTTTTAGAGACTTCATCGTGCCACCTTTTGCTGTCGATTTGTAGCCTTCAACCCTTACTGACTGTAACAGCAGTCATCGACTTTTCAAACTGTGACTACAAGTTGGTCAATAGCTTCGCACAACGAAATCACGACCACTCTTCACTGTTATACTTCTGTACTTACGGTTAGTCTGTTAGATATAGATATAACTAGAATTTGAGACTAATTAATAGCTGTCAACGACACTGTCCGACTTACAACTTTAAACTAATGACAGTACAAATATGGATATCGATTGATAATACACTTATCCTACTATCGCTATAGCATCATTACTCTTGTGGCAGACTTAACGTTTGTCATCGGAGGAACTGAATTACTTGTCAAAGCTATATATTTCAGCGCGACTTGATAGAACAATAAGACGTTTTGTTCTTTTCATTATTTCTATGGTTAATCGCTTTACGTTTAACCAACGTCGTACCAACATATTATTATTCGTTGTTTTCCCGATCAGTTTCTGCCGCCTACTTTCCATTTTGTTTTACAGCTCGGAAATACCCGGAGGATTCAAATTAATCGTTTGGTAATCTCCGGTGCGCAACTAGTCCCAACGTGTTTGGTACCGATTCAAACGACCGTTGAATCTGGTGGGGGAGTATTGTAGGGCCAGTGAAATGTCACTGAGCCCTAGCCAAATCATCCGGCAGTTGGATCACTGAATGTCGAACAGATCGTCGCTCCCTGCCAAGGTCATGTACAAAAACGCGCATTAGTTAATCGTATGCCATGGACTGGCACATGCAGCAGTGGTCTTACTTTCGCTTGTATCTACCTTAACTAATATATTTCTGTAATAACGTCCTCTGTGTTGTACAGTCTTCAAAGCATCTATGGTACCTTGATACGTCAATGGGGTAGTCCACGTAAGGTGCTGACCATGAGGTGTGACTTCGACGTTAGTTGGTTCGTCACACCATTCACGTCTAACTCGAGTAGGCCTGCAATCATTTTCGACATAGATCGTCCACGTTGGTGATTTACACAATCAAAAACACAAATGTGAATAGTTAGAAAATTTATTTTCATTTTTTATATTACAAAATGGACATGACGTCCAGGCTTTTTGATTGTTTGGCCTGGACGTTTTAAACACGTCCGGGTTTTGCATAGCTTTAAATCATTGTTTGGCATTTTTCTGCCTGATGGTGTGCATCTTCCTTGAAAAACCGTGTTTTTTTCTTTTATTCGTTCGTCACAATCAGTAGGTTCTTTTGTAGAATAGTGATAATAATAATAATTACAACAGTTGCAGTAACAGTAATAGTGATAATTGTAGTAATAGTAGTAGTAATCACAATGATAGTATTGGTAGCAGTAGTAGTAGTAGTTCCAGTAGAAATAATGGTAATAACAATCATTAAGACATTTTTGTCCACAATCCATCTGACTGTCCATAAATATAATCACTTATTTGAGAGCGTTATATGATTACACCGCTCAGCAAATGCGTTTTTACAAACTGATTATCATCGCTCTAGACTGATATTATATAGACTTGACATATGTTTAGACTATTTCCATTCAAATTTGAATAGAAAAAGTCAATCGAGTCACGTGACTGTAAATCAATCAAGAATGTATGTTCGAAATCAATGTCATTTATGAGAACGATGATGAAAGTAAGGAGTAAAATGACGGAAAACGTTAGTCAGTCAGCCATTTACGTTAGTCATGAAGGCTGATTTGGTGAGCATAATCTCATTCTGGAATAAGAATGAAAAACGTGAGTTTAGATTAAGCAAATGGTCAGAGTAGAGGTGGACATTGTACAAACATCTTAGGATAAGAAGGATGATCAGGTTTGTTCAAACACTGCTTTCGGACTGGTTGGAATATGACTGACATTTTCACGAGAACTAAATTTAACATCAAGTAGACGGGAATTCGGTCGACCTTGAGGATGCAGTATAGTCGTCCGTAATAAGAATAATAGTAGGTCAGATGACCTGTGTTAATCCTGGGTGTATGCTTACAAGTGAAGATTCAGTTTTCCTGGTAGACTCCTTCATATCTGTGTATGTTTTCTAATTTTGGTCCGAGTGTAGATTGTTATTATTGTTGCTGTTGTTGTCACTTTGACCAAGGCACCTCTGGATGTGTCCGATGCTGTGAGAGTATTTTCGTGGGGTGTTTCTCAACTCATTGGCATCGGCCACACTGTTTTGGCAGTTTCTGTCGAGGTGAGAAAGTCCATCTATCAGTACAGTTATCCGCGCGATTTTGAACAAGTGAGTGAGGCTATCGACCATCTACGGGAATTATAATTCAGAGTATGAGTAATCGGATGATAGTGGTTGTTGATTGAACTGATCATTCAGTTGATAGCGGACATGTGTAACAAGTGGAAGCTAATCAAGTAAGTGATTTTAATTTTAGTTCTGTTTTGTGTGTAACTAAATTTTTTTATGGTGTAGATAATTGTGAACTTGAGACAGGTAGTTGCAATTTGGACACCGATGATTCCCTGAATAATGATGACTCTGTAGATAAATGCTGATTTCAGATAAGAGAAGAAAGCGAGAATAAGAATTTTGAACAAAAGAGAGGATCTGACAATTACAATTACAATGAACTAAGAGCACATTATAGACACGTGGACAGACAAACAGTCTGTGTCAGTTGTGGTAATCGGACAATATAATTACTGTACAGTTAAATGTTTTTTGTTGTCTTTTAATCTGTCATAATTATCCAATACAGTTTTGTTGTGACTACTTGGAATTGGACTTCTTGA
Source organism: Schistosoma haematobium (assembly GCF_000699445.3). Lineage (NCBI taxonomy): Eukaryota > Metazoa > Platyhelminthes > Trematoda > Strigeidida > Schistosomatidae > Schistosoma > Schistosoma haematobium. The sequence goes on along the minus strand of NC_067199.1, from coordinate 36,058,506 downwards.
TTGGGTGTTGTGAAAGTTCTAGACTATTTGAGATTGTTGGTAATTCGTTAGACCATTTCGAATCCACAGGCAATCATGTTGGTAATGAAAGTGAATGAAAGCGAAATATATATTGAATTCCAGTCGAACTAACTAAAGTTTGATGAATATGTATCCGTGTCACGTTCGAACTTGTTGGTTTAGCAGAGGGCATGAATTAGTTTTTATGTGGATGTAGGATTTCACCTGTTCTTACTTGACTAATTGACATCCAGTGTCGGATACTGGATCAACTGTGTACGCTAACCCCTACGTCTTTAAATAATCAAAGCTGAGACAAAGCTAAACTGTTGGATATAGCTCACCAATTCCTTAATCGTGGACCAAAGCAGAGAAGCATATTAACTATTCAGTATTTTAAATCACTAAAATAAGTACGAACAAACCCTGATATTGTCTTGTTAAAGCCTGATAAAAGATCAGGCGTGATTGTCAAGAACAAATGTGAATGTAAAAGTAAGACATTATCCATTCTCAGTGATGAAAGTAAATTTATGCCTGATGGTGAATTTGCAGGTATTAGCAAAGTAGAGGGAAGAATAAATTCAAACCTAGTGAAACTGTTACACATGAATATTATTGGTAGAGAGGAATTTAATTTCCTAAAGCCTATTGGTTCTGAGTATCGTCATTTACATGGATTACCTGAAATTCACAAACCAAACATTTGTTTACGCCCAATTTTATCAGTGCGTCGATCACCTACACATAACCGAGCTAAATTACTGGATCCTGTTGGAACACGTTTATATAAGTATTCTGTGAAGGATTCTTTTGAGTTGGTCAATCATTTAAGTGATATTAATATCAAGAGAAAGACAATGTGTTCATTTGACGTGAATTCCCTGTTCACAAATATACCACTGAAAACGACTATTGATATATTATGTGACCACATATCTTTGAACAGCCTTAAAAAATTACCTGTTCCTTTAAAAATCCTTAAAGATTTAGCACTACTATGTATTGACAACGTCCAGTTCATGTTTGAAGGTGAATAGTTTTGCCAGGTCGACTGGTTGCTATGGTTGGTCCATTAGACCATTATTAGCAGACGTGTTCATAACACACGTTGCAAATCTAGCTGAAGACCTAGTCGTAAACATGTCTGTTTATAAGAGATATGAAGATGACATCTTAGTTATCTGGGAAAGAAATAACGATATGGATTGTTTATTGAGTAGACTTAGCACTCTGCAAAATCACATCAGCCTTTCATGTGAAGAGGAGAAGAATGATCGGCTTCTCTTCTTAGATATGCTAATAAGTAGACGAGAAGATGGTTCAAGCAAACGATCCATCTTTCGAAAACCAACATTGACGGGCCAATACCTTGGTCACAATAGTTACTACCCGGTGCAATACAAATGAGGTTCGATGAGCGGTCTGTTTACTAGAATTAATCGTGTTCGCACAAACGACGCTATTGATGGGGACGTTAGGTTGTTAAACAAAACACTAGTGGAAACTGGCTATCCCTTACAATTCATAAATAGATGGAAAGGTCACGGTATACTGAGGCCTACTATAACCTTGGCAGAAAGAAACCTGTCTACATCATTTTTCGATTTAGAGGTGATTCAAATAGCTTTTTACTGAAACAAAGGCTTAAATAAGTTGTTAAGAGGACGTGTTACGCAGCAAAGGTCTTTATGAAAGAGAAAACAATGTGCATGTCTCAGCAAAAACGTAAAACACATGGAAACGATTGCGTCACATGCCACTGTGTTTATCGATTTGAATGTGTGTGTGGCCACATATACATGTGGAGGAGTAATCGTGATCTCCAAATTAGGGTGTGCGAACATGTAGCTAATTGGTTGCAAAAACAAATAAAATCAAGTGATCCAATAAGAGTAGATGATGAACATCCATTCATGGAGGAAATTCACTGACTAACGTTAATATTCGTAATAATAACAATAATAGTAATAATAATATCACTACTACTACCACCACTGCTGCTACTCGAACTACTGCTATTTCAAAAACTACTACTATTACCACTACTACTACTACTACTACTACTACTACTACTAATGCGACTACTACTACTACTACTACTAATGCGACTACTACTACTACTACTACTACTACTACTACTACTACTACTACTACTACTAGAACTACTGCTAATGCGATTACTACTACTACTACTACTACTACTACTACTACTACTACTAATGCGACTACTACTACTACTACTACTATTTCTTCTATTGCTGCTACTGTTTATCCAAGACCAAATACTGTCGTGAACGCTCAGTACTCGAGATTCCTTAGAATATGTGCTCTGATATGGTCGACTTCCTGGAATTTATTATTCATGGGAATTCCATGCGATTTACATTCATCCCACAGTAACACGTACGATACCCCATACACTATTGACCGGTGAAACAATCAAAAACACAAATGTGAATAGTTAGAAAATTTATTTTCATTTTTTATATTACAAAATGGACATGACGTCCAGGCTTTTTGATTGTTTGGTCTGGACGTTTTAAACACGTCCGGGTTTTGCATAGCTTTAAATCATTGTTTGGCATTTTTCTGCCTGATGGTGTGCATCTTCCTTGAAAAACCGTGTTTTTTTCTTTTATTCGTTCGTCACAATCAGTAGGTTCTTTTGTAGAATAGTGATAATAATAATAATTACAACAGTTGCAGTAACAGTAATAGTGATAATTGTAGTAATAGTAGTAGTAATCACAATGATAGTATTGGTAGCAGTAGTAGTAGTAGTTCCAGTAGAAATAATGGTAATAACAATCATTAAGACATTTTTGTCCACAATCCATCTGACTGTCCATAAATATAATCACTTATTTGAGAGCGTTATATGATTACACCGCTCAGCAAATGCGTTTTTACAAACTGATTATCATCGCTCTAGACTGATATTATATAGACTTGACATATGTTTAGACTATTTCCATTCAAATTTGAATAGAAAAAGTCAATCGAGTCACGTGACTGTAAATCAATCAAGAATGTATGTTCGAAATCAATGTCATTTATGAGAACGATGATGAAAGTAAGGAGTAAAATGACGGAAAACGTTAGTCAGTCAGCCATTTACGTTAGTCATGAAGGCTGATTTGGTGAGCATAATCTCATTCTGGAATAAGAATGAAAAACGTGAGTTTAGATTAAGCAAATGGTCAGAGTAGAGGTGGACATTGTACAAACATCTTAGGATAAGAAGGATGATCAGGTTTGTTCAAACACTGCTTTCGGACTGGTTGGAATATGACTGACATTTTCACGAGAACTAAATTTAACATCAAGTAGACGGGAATTCGGTCGACCTTGAGGATGCAGTATAGTCGTCCGTAATAAGAATAATAGTAGGTCAGATGACCTGTGTTAATCCTGGGTGTATGCTTACAAGTGAAGATTCAGTTTTCCTGGTAGACTCCTTCATATCTGTGTATGTTTTCTAATTTTGGTCCGAGTGTAGATTGTTATTATTGTTGCTGTTGTTGTCACTTTGACCAAGGCACCTCTGGATGTGTCCGATGCTGTGAGAGTATTTTCGTGGGGTGTTTCTCAACTCATTGGCATCGGCCACACTGTTTTGGCAGTTTCTGTCGAGGTGAGAAAGTCCATCTATCAGTACAGTTATCCGCGCGATTTTGAACAAGTGAGTGAGGCTATCGACCATCTACGGGAATTATAATTCAGAGTATGAGTAATCGGATGATAGTGGTTGTTGATTGAACTGATCATTCAGTTGATAGCGGACACGTGTAACAAGTGGAAGCTAATCAAGTAAGTGATTTTAATTTTAGTTCTGTTTTGTGTGTAACTAAATTTTTTTATGGTGTAGATAATTGTGAACTTGAGACAGGTAGTTGCAATTTGGACACCGATGATTCCCTGAATAATGATGACTCTGTAGATAAATGCTGATTTCAGATAAGAGAAGAAAGCGAGAATAAGAATTTTGAACAAAAGAGAGGATCTGACAATTACAATTACAATGAACTAAGAGCACATTATAGACACGTGGACAGACAAACAGTCTGTGTCAGTTGTGGTAATCGGACAATATAATTACTGTACAGTTAAATGTTTTTTGTTGTCTTTTAATCTGTCATAATTATCCAATACAGTTTTGTTGTGACTACTTGGAATTGGACTTCTTGATTGGGTGTTGTGAAAGTTCTAGACTATTTGAGATTGTTGGTAATTCGTTAGACCATTTCGAATCCACAGGCAATCATGTTGGTAATGAAAGTGAATGAAAGCGAAATATATATTGAATTCCAGTCGAACTAACTAAAGTTTGATGAATATGTATCCGTGTCACGTTCGAACTTGTTGGTTTAGCAGAGGGCATGAATTAGTTTTTATGTGGATGTAGGATTTCACCTGTTCTTACTTGACTAATTGACATCCAGTGTCGGATACTGGATCAACTGTGTACGCTAACCCCTACGTCTTTAAATAATCAAAGCTGAGACAAAGCTAAACTGTTGGATATAGCTCACCAATTCCTTAATCGTGGACCAAAGCAGAGAAGCATATTAACTATTCAGTATTTTAAATCACTAAAATAAGTACGAACAAACCCTGATATTGTCTTGTTAAAGCCTGATAAAAGATCAGGCGTGATTGTCAAGAACAAATGTGAATGTAAAAGTAAGACATTATCCATTCTCAGTGATGAAAGTAAATTTATGCCTGATGGTGAATTTGCAGGTATTAGCAAAGTAGAGGGAAGAATAAATTCAAACCTAGTGAAACTGTTACACATGAATATTATTGGTAGAGAGGAATTTAATTTCCTAAAGCCTATTGGTTCTGAGTATCGTCATTTACATGGATTACCTGAAATTCACAAACCAAACATTTGTTTACGCCCAATTTTATCAGTGCGTCGATCACCTACACATAACCGAGCTAAATTACTGGATCCTGTTGGAACACGTTTATATAAGTATTCTGTGAAGGATTCTTTTGAGTTGGTCAATCATTTAAGTGATATTAATATCAAGAGAAAGACAATGTGTTCATTTGACGTGAATTCCCTGTTCACAAATATACCACTGAAAACGACTATTGATGTATTATGTGACCACATATCTTTGAACAGCCTTAAAAAATTACCTGTTCCTTTAAAAATCCTTAAAGATTTAGCACTACTATGTATTGACAACGTCCAGTTCATGTTTGAAGGTGAATAGTTTTGCCAGGTCGACTGGTTGCTATGGTTGGTCCATTAGACCATTATTAGCAGACGTGTTCATAACACACGTTGCAAATCTAGCTGAAGACCTAGTCGTAAACATGTCTGTTTATAAGAGATATGAAGATGACATCTTAGTTATCTGGGAAAGAAATAACGATATGGATTGTTTATTGAGTAGACTTAGCACTCTGCAAAATCACATCAGCCTTTCATGTGAAGAGGAGAAGAATGATCGGCTTCTCTTCTTAGATATGCTAATAAGTAGACGAGAAGATGGTTCAAGCAAACGATCCATCTTTCGAAAACCAACATTGACGGGCCAATACCTTGGTCACAATAGTTACTACCCGGTGCAATACAAATGAGGTTCGATGAGCGGTCTGTTTACTAGAATTAATCGTGTTCGCACAAACGACGCTATTGATGGGGACGTTAGGTTGTTAAACAAAACACTAGTGGAAACTGGCTATCCCTTACAATTCATAAATAGATGGAAAGGTCACGGTATACTGAGGCCTACTATAACCTTGGCAGAAAGAAACCTGTCTACATCATTTTTCGATTTAGAGGTGATTCAAATAGCTTTTTACTGAAACAAAGGCTTAAATAAGTTGTTAAGAGGACGTGTTACGCAGCAAAGGTCTTTATGAAAGAGAAAACAATGTGCATGTCTCAGCAAAAACGTAAAACACATGGAAACGATTGCGTCACATGCCACTGTGTTTATCGATTTGAATGTGTGTGTGGCCACATATACATGTGGAGGAGTAATCGTGATCTCCAAATTAGGGTGTGCGAACATGTAGCTAATTGGTTGCAAAAACAAATAAAATCAAGTGATCCAATAAGAGTAGATGATGAACATCCATTCATGGAGGAAATTCACTGACTAACGTTAATATTCGTAATAATAACAATAATAGTAATAATAATATCACTACTACTACCGCCACTGCTGCTACTCGAACTACTGCTATTTCAAAAACTACTACTATTACCAATACTACTAATATTACTACTACTACTAATAATAATAATGCGACTAATACTACTACTACTACTACTACTACTACTACTACTACTACTACTAGAACTACTGCTAATGCGATTACTACTACTACTACTACTACTACTACTACTACTACTAATGCGACTACTACTACTACTACTACTATTTCTTCTATTGCTGCTACTGTTTATCCAAGACCAAATACTGTCGTGAACGCTCAGTACTCGAGATTCCTTAGAATATGTGCTCTGATATGGTCGACTTCCTGGAATTTATTATTCATGAGAATTCCATGCGATTTACATTCATCCCACAGTAACACGTACGATACCCCATACACTATTGACCGGTGAAACAATCAAAAACACAAATGTGAATAGTTAGAAAATTTATTTTCATTTTTTATATTACAAAATGGACATGACGTCCAGGCTTTTTGATTGTTTGGTCTGGACGTTTTAAACACGTCCGGGTTTTGCATAGCTTTAAATCATTGTTTGGCATTTTTCTGCCTGATGGTGTGCATCTTCCTTGAAAAACCGTGTTTTTTTCTTTTATTCGTTCGTCACAATCAGTAGGTTCTTTTGTAGAATAGTGATAATAATAATAATTACAACAGTTGCAGTAACAGTAATAGTGATAATTGTAGTAATAGTAGTAGTAATCACAATGATAGTATTGGTAGCAGTAGTAGTAGTAGTTCCAGTAGAAATAATGGTAATAACAATCATTAAGACATTTTTGTCCACAATCCATCTGACTGTCCATAAATATAATCACTTATTTGAGAGCGTTATATGATTACACCGCTCAGCAAATGCGTTTTTACAAACTGATTATCATCGCTCTAGACTGATATTATATAGACTTGACATATGTTTAGACTATTTCCATTCAAATTTGAATAGAAAAAGTCAATCGAGTCACGTGACTGTAAATCAATCAAGAATGTATGTTCGAAATCAATGTCATTTATGAGAACGATGATGAAAGTAAGGAGTAAAATGACGGAAAACGTTAGTCAGTCAGCCATTTACGTTAGTCATGAAGGCTGATTTGGTGAGCATAATCTCATTCTGGAATAAGAATGAAAAACGTGAGTTTAGATTAAGCAAATGGTCAGAGTAGAGGTGGACATTGTACAAACATCTTAGGATAAGAAGGATGATCAGGTTTGTTCAAACACTGCTTTCGGACTGGTTGGAATATGACTGACATTTTCACGAGAACTAAATTTAACATCAAGTAGACGGGAATTCGGTCGACCTTGAGGATGCAGTATAGTCGTCCGTAATAAGAATAATAGTAGGTCAGATGACCTGTGTTAATCCTGGGTGTATGTTTACAAGTGAAGATTCAGTTTTCCTGGTAGACTCCTTCATATCTGTGTATGTTTTCTAATTTTGGTACGAGTGTAGATTGTTATTATTGTTGCTGTTGTTGTCACTTTGACCAAGGCACCTCTGGATGTGTCCGATGCTGTGAGAGTATTTTCGTGGGGTGTTTCTCAACTCATTGCCATCGGCCACACTGTTTTGGCAGTTTCTGTCGAGGTGAGAAAGTCCATCTATCAGTACAGTTATCCGCGCGATTTTGAACAAGTGAGTGAGGCTATCGACCATCTACGGGAATTATAATTCAGAGTATTGTGGTGGACCAGACAATATATAAACGCAAAAGGTATCAACAAAGTTAATAACAATCAATAGTAATATTAATATATACAAGTTAAATGTTACAAATACAATAATAATTAAGGACGTTACTTAAATTGCCCAAACGTTGCGTGTTCTGATTAAGTCCAGTAATGTAAATCCACAATTATAAATGCTTGATGACTCTGAGCAGGTTGGTGAACTCTCTAGCGATATAGTCCAACGTAGGATGTGATATATTCCGATTATAGTCTATAAATGTAGATAGTATTTGATTTAAACTTCCATTAACTCAATCACAAATGAAGATAGAACGAGGAATGCGTGAGTAGTAATGTATTTGTTAACCAGCACGAATATGTCACGCTATGTAGTAGCTCAACGGAAAGTGTCTTCAAGGTCAATGACTAAAACAACACGTACAGTCATTTAATGATGAATGTACATACAGTGAAAAATTCACAAAATAAATACAAATAATATTAAAAACTATTTAGAAAATAAGCTTGTTAGAGTTATCTCCACATAGCTCCCCCCAGAGTGTCCGGAGGTAACACTGGTTATAATAACAACTAAAATGTGAGAAGATGATATGTATATAAAAAAAATAATATTTACAGTCATAACCAACAAAGATGTGGAGATGCGTATGATATGTATATTAGTGAGACATACCGTGTGTTATCGAGTGAAAAAAATAACAGTGATGTCACAGAATAACAAACACAAAAAAAATGAATATACTGTCATTTAATGTCTTGTTTAGCTAACAATGATAATGTGTAAAACTGTTAATGACCCACACACACACAAACAAAATTGAACCGTTTATTTTTGTGACAAAATTTTTTTTTTGAAAAAGTGACAAAACGAATAATTGTGGGAAAATGTGATTAATCATATACACTGTTAAAAAAAATTTTTTTAGATGGGATTGATAGTGTAGGTCCTCGATAATTGTTTGCTTTGATTGTTTTAGTTTTTTTTATATGGCAAAATGTACGTAACGCTTTGGTTTTTTTATAAGTCTCCCAGAGCGTGTTAAACAAGAGGGTGTAGTGCTAAGTTTTTCCTCTTCCTCTTGTTTCTTAGCAATAGATGGGAGTGATTGTTTGTTCGCAGTATTGTCTTGTGTGTCATGAGGGACTTCGTAGGAAGCTGGTTTTATTCGGTCTATAGAAATTGTCTCATGGTTCCCATTTTTGTTGATAATGAAATATTTGTCAGTGCGTTTTATTACTTTATAAGGGCCTTCATATGGTGGTGTCAGTGGCTTTTTCACCGCGTCTACTCGGACAAAAACAAATTTGCACGTTTCTAAATGTTTATCGAGATGGACTCGGTTGTCGTATTCTCGAGGTGGTATTGCTCTGATGCTCTGCATCATTTGTAGTAATCTGCTTACAAAACGAGAAGGGTCTCCTGGTGTTGTGGTTTCATTCTTGACCAGTTGTCCTGGTAACGTTAATGTCGTGCCATAGACTAGTTCAGCGGCCGTGCATCCGATGTCTTCCTTTACAGACGAGCGAATCCCAAGGAGAACGAGCGGTAAAGCATCGCTCCATTTTGAAGGGTCCGGTTGTGCCATCAGAGAGCTTTTTAGTTGGCGATGGAATCTTTCAACCATGCCATTAGCTGCCGGATGATAAGCTGTCGTTTTAACATGATTTACTCCAAGAAGTTTAGTGAACTCGTTAAATAGAACGGATTGGAATTGGGGACCGCGATCTGTTGTGATTGTTGATGGTACGCCAAAGTTGGATATCCAGCGGTCGAGGAAAACTGAAGCCACTGTCTCTGCCGATGTGTCTTTAATGGGGCATGCTATGGCCCATCTTGTGAACCTATCTATTGCGGTGAGGATATGTGTGAAAGAGTTTGATGGTGGCAGAGGCCCAACTAAATCTAAATGCACGTGCTGGAAGCGTTTGTCAGGGATAGGGAACTTCCCAATTGGACTGTAGGTGTGTTTTTGCGTCTTACTGCGTTGGCACTGGAGACAGTTACGTGTCCAACGTTTAACATCCGAGTTGATTTTAGGCCACACAAAACGTTCGGTAATGAGCTTTATTGTTGCTCTGATGCCTGGATGTGAAAGACCATGCAAATGCTGGAATATTTTTCGTCGGCAAGCATGTGGGACAAACGGACGATTGTTGCCTGTTGAAGTGTCGCACATGATGAATTCGTCTGAAAGGGGAATAGGTACAGGTTTGAGGTCTAAGCTAGACTTTTCTTTGCAGACTTTTAATTCTGCATCGTCTGCTTGTAATTTAGCCAAGGTTTCAAGGCTGATGTCATGATTGAGTACCATCGTATTGATATCCCTCCTAGATAGTGCGTCTGCAACAATGTTCGAGTGACCTTTGATAAACCTGATGTCTGTGGTAAATTGTGAGATATAATCAAGTTGTCTTGCTTCTTGTGGGGAGTGTTTGTCATACGATGTGCTAAAAGAATGGCAAAGGGGTTTATGATCTGTCATAATGATGAAATCACGACCCTGTAGCAAAAAGTTGAAATGTTTTACTGCTAAATACATAGCTAAGAGTTCGCGTCCAAAAGTACTATAACGTTCTTGTGCTGGCGATAATCTCTTGGAGAAAAAGGCAATGGGGGTAATCGTTTTGTTCACCCGCTGTTGTAATACTGCCCCTACGGCTTTTTGTGAAGCATCCGTGCATAGGATCAACAGTGTTGTGGGGTCAGTATTTAGGTGTTGGAGCATGGTAGCATTAGCAATCATGGATTTAGCTTTTTCAAATGCTATTTTGGCATCGGAAGGTAACTTGAATATTTGGTTCTTTTCTCTCTTGGTACCTGATTTATCGTTTTTCAGTAAATCTGTCAATGGCTGTAGTACATCGGCACAATTTGGTAGAAATCGTCGATAAAAATTACATGTTCCAAGAAAACGGCGTAGTGATTTTACTGAGGTTGGTTCTGGTTAGCTGGAGATGGCTTTGACTTTCTCTTCAAGTGGTTTAATTCCTTGGGAATCAATGTGGTGTCCCAGGAATTCCAGAGATGAGGCGCCAGATATACACTTCGAAGGGTTGATTACAACACCATAACTTTTGAAACGTTCAAAAAGCGTGTGTAGGTGTTGAACATGTTCGTCAATGGAAGAACTAGCGATTAAAACATCGTCGATATAGACAAATACGAAATCCAGACCTCTAGTTACTTCGTCCATAAATCTCTGGAAGGTTTGAGCGGCGTTTTTTAGTCCGAAAGGCATCCTCAAGAATTCAAACAAGCCAAAAGGTGTGATTACAGCTGTTTTCTCGATATCCTCAGGTGCCATCGGTATTTGATGATATGCTCGGACTAGATCTAACTTTGAAAAATCTGTTTTCCATGTAGATTTAAAGAAAAATCATGCAGGTGAGGGATCGGATACCGGTCTGGGATAGTCTGGTTATTCAATCGGCGATAATCTCCACATGGGCGCCAGTCTTGATCTTTCTTGGGAACCATATGCAGCGGCGAGGCCCAAGGACTGTTAGATTGTCTGATTATCCCAAGTTGCATCATATGTTCGAATTCTCTCTTAGCGAACTGCAACTTGTTTGGAGGGAGTCTTCTCGCCCTGGCGCGAATAGGTGGTCCTGTAGTAGTAATACTGTGTTGGACACGATGTGTGGAGCATTCGTTTTGGTAATCAGCTCTGGTTATACTTTCATAATTCGATAGGATATCGGTGAAAATTTTGTTTTCAGGTCTTAACATACGGACTCCATGAATTTCGTAACTGGAGATAGTTGTGCCACTGACCTGTAAGCTTGTGTTTTTGTCGATTAGTTTCTTTTTTGCCATATCTACAAGTAGGTTGTAAGCACCGAGAAAATCGGCCCCGATAATGGGTTGTTTGATTTCAGCTACGATGAAAACCCATGTGAAACGTCTCCGGAGACCGAGATCTAAAATAAGTGATTGCTCGCCATAAGTTTTAATGACTGTGTTATTGGCTGCGACTAGAGACAATTTAGTACTCTGAGGGTGCCGTCGTTGAGAGAGCTGTAATGGGATAATGCTGATTTCGGCTCCTGTATCGACCAAAAATCTGAGCCCGAAATTCGATCCCTGACATGAAATAGACGGCTCGGGTAGTGGCCAGAAACAGGCGCCGCCATCACTGTCTGGCCGGGTCGTTTCCCTGATTTTCTGTGTCAGACGCAGAAAATGTGCACGGTCGTGTACAACGCCGTGCTTTGGCGCCGTATTTTTGGTGGTACCAACAAACATCAAATGTTCGCTTCGGTGACCGAGACCGTTGTCTAGAAAAAGATCTTCGTCTGGAGGGGGATCTCGATTGTCTAGCTTGGATGGTTGCTATGGTCGATTGCAGTGACGCCAGCTGGCTCGTTAATTGTGTTAACTGCTTTTGAAAGGAGGCTAAACAGCTAATATCTGTTGGTCCAGGTGGTTGCAATGAGTTCACACAGTGATTGTCGTGGTATACTTCCATCATTTTATCTGCCATGTCGGCTAAGTCATCAAGTGCGACGGATTTCCCTGAAACACTGAGAATTTGTCGAACGCTGTGTGGTAATCTTTGAAACCACATTTGCTTTAGGAGGGCTTCGTCTAGCTTGTATGGACCGGCGAGTTGTTTCATGTGGCGGAGAAGTTGCGAGGGTCTTTTATCACCCAAGTCACAAGATGTTAACAACTGTTGTAGCCTTTTCTCATCTGAGAACGTGGTGCGTTGAATAACTGCTGCTTTTATCTTATCATATGGTTCAGATTCTGGCACGTGATCGATTAAATCACCAACTTCAGCGGCAATCTCGATAGGAAGTGCGCCGACTACGTATGCATACTTTGATGCCTGAGATCTTATGCCTCTAGCCATGAATAAAGCTTCAATTTGAGCAAACCAGACTCTGGGATTATTAGCTCCATAAGTTGGGAGTCTGAATTCTGAGATAGAATTAACTGGACTAAAATTATTTTCGGGAGAGTTCGACAATGAGACAAAAGTTCTTACTGGAGGCGAATCCATATCAATGAGTTTAGTGGGAGAGGACATTACGAGAAAAAAAAAGCCAGTAAATTGTATGAAATGAAAAACAAAATAACCGTTAGGATAAACACGAGGCTCACCAAATAATTGTGGTGGACCAGACAATATATAAACGCAAAAGGTATCAACAAAGTTAATAACAATCAATAGTAATATTAATATATACAAGTTAAATGTTACAAATACAATAATAATTAAGGACGTTACTTAAATTGCCCAAACGTTGCGTGTTCTGATTAAGTCCAGTAATGTAAATCCACAATTATAAATGCTTGATGACTCTGAGCAGGTTGGTGAACTCTCTAGCGATATAGTCCAACGTAGGATGTGATATATTCCGATTATAGTCTATAAATGTAGATAGTATTTGATTTAAACTTCCATTAACTCAATCACAAATGAAGATAGAACGAGGAATGCGTGAGTAGTAATGTATTTGTTAACCAGCACGAATATGTCACGCTATGTAGTAGCTCAACGGAAAGTGTCTTCAAGGTCAATGACTAAAACAAAACGTACAGTCATTTAATGATGAATGTACATACAGTGAAAAATTCACAAAATAAATACAAATAATATTAAAAACTATTTAGAAAATAAGCTTGTTAGAGTTATCTCCACAGTATGAGTAATCGGATGATAGTGGTTGTTGATTGAACTGATCATTCAGTTGATAGCGGACACGTGTAACAAGTGGAAGCTAATCAAGTAAGTGATTTTAATTTTAGTTCTGTTTTGTGTGTAACTAAATTTTTTTATGGTGTAGATAATTGTGAACTTGAGACAGGTAGTTGCAATTTGGACACCGATGATTCCCTGAATAATGATGACTCTGTAGATAAATGCTGATTTCAGATAAGAGAAGAAAGCGAGAATAAGAATTTTGAACAAAAGAGAGGATCTGACAATTACAATTACAATGAACTAAGAGCACATTATAGACACGTGGACAGACAAACAGTCTGTGTCAGTTGTGGTAATCGGACAATATAATTACTGTACAGTTAAATGTTTTTTGTTGTCTTTTAATCTGTCAAAATTATCCAATACAGTTTTGTTGTGACTACTTGGAATTGGACTTCTTGATTGGGTGTTGTGAAAGTTCTAGACTATTTGAGATTGTTGGTAATTCGTTAGACCATTTCGAATCCACAGGCAATCATGTTGGTAATGAAAGTGAATGAAAGCGAAATATATATTGAATTCCAGTCGAAATAACTAAAGTTTGATGAATATGTATCCGTGTCACGTTCGAACTTGTTGGTTTAGCAGAGGGCATGAATTAGTTTTTATGTGGATGTAGGATTTCACCTGTTCTTACTTGACTAATTGACATCCAGTGTCGGATACTGGATCAACTGTGTACGCTAACCCCTACGTCTTTAAATAATCAAAGCTGAGACAAAGCTAAACTGTTGGATATAGCTCACCAATTCCTTAATCGTGGACCAAAGCAGAGAAGCATATTAACTATTCAGTATTTTAAATCACTAAAATAAGTACGAACAAACCCTGATATTGTCTTGTTAAAGCCTGATAAAAGATCAGGCGTGATTGTCAAGAACAAATGTGAATGTAAAAGTAAGACATTATCCATTCTCAGTGATGAAAGTAAATTAATGCCTGATGGTGAATTTGCAGGTATTAGCAAAGTAGAGGGAAGAATAAATTCAAACCTAGTGAAACTGTTACACATGAATATTATTGGTAGAGAGGAATTTAATTTCCTAAAGCCTATTGGTTCTGAGTATCGTCATTTACATGGATTACCTGAAATTCACAAACCAAACATTTGTTTACGTCAAATTTTATCAGTGCGTCGATCACCTACACATAACCGAGCTAAATTACTGGATCCTGTTGGAACACGTTTATATAAGTATTCTGTGAAGGATCCTTTTGAGTTGGTCAATCATTTAAGTGATATTAATATCAAGAGAAAGACAATGTGTTCATTTGACGTGAATCCCCTGTTCACAAATATACCACTGAAAACGACTATTGATATATTATGTGACCACATATCTTTGAACAGCCTTAAAAAATTACCTGTTCCTTTAAAAATCCTTAAAGATTTAGCACTACTATGTATTGACAACGTCCAGTTCATGTTTGAAGGTGAATAGTTTTGCCAGGTCGACTGGTTGCTATGGTTGGTCCATTAGACCATTATTAGCAGACGTGTTCATAACACACGTTGCAAATCTAGCTGAAGACCTAGTCGTAAACATGTCTGTTTATAAGAGATATGAAGATGACATCTTAGTTATCTGGGAAAGAAATAACGATATGGATTGTTTATTGAGTAGACTTAGCACTCTGCAAAATCACATCAGCCTTTCATGTGAAGAGGAGAAGAATGATCGGCTTCTCTTCTTAGATATGCTAATAAGTAGACGAGAAGATGGTTCAAGCAAACGATCCATCTTTCGAAAACCAACATTGACGGGCCAATACCTTGGTCACAATAGTTACTACCCGGTGCAATACAAATGAGGTTCGATGAGCGGTCTGTTTACTAGAATTAATCGTGTTCGCACAAACGACGCTATTGATGGGGACGTTAGGTTGTTAAACAAAACACTAGTGGAAACTGGCTATCCCTTACAATTCATAAATAGATGGAAAGGTCACGGTATACTGAGGCCTACTATAACCTTGGCAGAAAGAAACCTGTCTACATCATTTTTCGATTTAGAGGTGATTCAAATAGCTTTTTACTGAAACAAAGGCTTAAATAAGTTGTTAAGAGGACGTGTTACGCAGCAAAGGTCTTTATGAAAGAGAAAACAATGTGCATGTCTCAGCAAAAACGTAAAACACATGGAAACGATTGCGTCACATGCCACTGTGTTTATCGATTTGAATGTGTGTGTGGCCACATATACATGTGGAGGAGTAATCGTGATCTCCAAATTAGGGTGTGCGAACATGTAGCTAAGTGGTTGCAAAAACAAATAAAATCAAGTGATCCAATAAGAGTAGATGATGAACATCCATTCATGGAGGAAATTCACTGACTAACGTTAATATTCGTAATAATAACAATAATAGTAATAATAATATCACTACTACTACCACCACTACTGCTACTCGAACTACTGCTATTTCAAAAACTACTACTATTACCACCACTACTACTACTAATGCGACTACTACTACTACTACTACTACTAATGCGACTACTACTAATGCGACTTCTACTAATACTGCTACTACTAATGCGACTACTACTACTTCTACTAGTACTACTACTACTACTATTTCTTCTATTGCTGCTACTGTTTATCCAAGACCAAATACTGTCGTGAACGCTCAGTACTCGAGATTCCTTAGAATATGTGCTCTGATATGGTCGACTTCCTGGAATTTATTATTCATGAGAATTCCATGCGATTTACATTCATCCCACAGTAACACGTACGATACCCCATACACTATTGACCGGTGAAACAATCAAAAACACAAATGTGAATAGTTAGAAAATTTATTTTCATTTTTTATATTACAAAATGGACATGACGTCCAGGCTTTTTGATTGTTTGGCCTGGACGTTTTAAACACGTCCGGGTTTTGCATAGCTTCAAATCATTGTTTGGCATTTTTCTGCCTGATGGTGTGCATCTTCCTTGAAAAACCGTGTTTTTTTTCTTTTATTCGTTCGTCACAATCAGTAGGTTCTTTTGTAGAATAGTGATAATAATAATAATTACAACAGTTGCAGTAACAGTAATAGTGATAATTGTAGTAATAGTAGTAGTAATCACAATGATAGTATTGGTAGCAGTAGTAGTAGTAGTTCCAGTAGAAATAATGGTAATAACAATCATTAAGACATTTTTGTCCACAATCCATCTGACTGTCCATAAATATAATCACTTATTTGAGAGCGTTATATGATTACACCGCTCAGCAAATGCGTTTTTACAAACTGATTATCATCGCTCTAGACTGATATTATATAGACTTGACATATGTTTAGACTATTTCCATTCAAATTTGAATAGAAAAAGTCAATCGAGTCACGTGACTGTAAATCAATCAAGAATGTATGTTCGAAATCAATGTCATTTATGAGAACGATGATGAAAGTAAGGAGTAAAATGACGGAAAACGTTAGTCAGTCAGCCATTTACGTTAGTCATGAAGGCTGATTTGGTGAGCATAATCTCATTCTGGAATAAGAATGAAAAACGTGAGTTTACATTAAGCAAATGGTCAGAGTAGAGGTGGACATTGTACAAACATCTTAGGATAAGAAGGATGATCAGGTTTGTTCAAACACTGCTTTCGGACTGGTTGGAATATGACTGACATTTTCACGAGAACTAAATTTAACATCAAGTAGACGGGAATTCGGTCGACCTTGAGGATGCAGTATAGTCGTCCGTAATAAGAATAATAGTAGGTCAGATGACCTGTGTTAATCCTGGGTGTATGTTTACAAGTGAAGATTCAGTTTTCCTGGTAGACTCCTTCATATCTGTGTATGTTTTCTAATTTTGGTCCGAGTGTAGATTGTTATCATTGTTGCTGTTGTTGTCACTTTGACCAAGGCACCTCTGGATGTGTCCGATGCTGTGAGAGTATTTTCGTGGGGTGTTTCTCAACTCATTGGCATCGGCCACACTGTTTTGGCAGTTTCTGTCGAGGTGAGAAAGTCCATCTATCAGTACAGTTATCCGCGCGATTTTGAACAAGTGAGTGAGGCTATCGACCATCTACGGGAATTATAATTCAGAGTATGAGTAATCGGATGATAGTGGTTGTTGATTGAACTGATCATTCAGTTGATAGCGGACACGTGTAACAAGTGGAAGCTAATCAAGTAAGTGATTTTAATTTTAGTTCTGTTTTGTGTGTAACTAAATTTTTTTATGGTGTAGATAATTGTGAACTTGAGACAGGTAGTTGCAATTTGGACACCGATGATTCCCTGAATAATGATGACTCTGTAGATAAATGCTGATTTCAGATAAGAGAAGAAAGCGAGAATAAGAATTTTGAACAAAAGAGAGGATCTGACAATTACAATTACAATGAACTAAGAGCACATTATAGACACGTGGACAGACAAACAGTCTGTGTCAGTTGTGGTAATCGGACAATATAATTACTGTACAGTTAAATGTTTTTTGTTGTCTTTTAATCTGTCATAATTATCCAATACAGTTTTGTTGTGACTACTTGGAATTGGACTTCTTGATTGGGTGTTGTGAAAGTTCTAGACTATTTGAGATTGTTGGTAATTCGTTAGACCATTTCGAATCCACAGGCAATCATGTTGGTAATGAAAGTGAATGAAAGCGAAATATATATTGAATTCCAGTCGAACTAACTAAAGTTTGATGAATATGTATCCGTGTCACGTTCGAACTTGTTGGTTTAGCAGAGGGCATGAATTAGTTTTTATGTGGATGTAGGATTTCACCTGTTCTTACTTGACTAATTGACATCCAGTGTCGGATACTGGATCAACTGTGTACGCTAACCCCTACGTCTTTAAATAATCAAAGCTGAGACAAAGCTAAACTGTTGGATATAGCTCACCAATTCCTTAATCGTGGACCAAAGCAGAGAAGCATATTAA
The DNA here is from genome assembly GCF_000699445.3 of Schistosoma haematobium. Taxonomy (NCBI): domain Eukaryota; kingdom Metazoa; phylum Platyhelminthes; class Trematoda; order Strigeidida; family Schistosomatidae; genus Schistosoma; species Schistosoma haematobium. The sequence continues at coordinate 36,039,987 of NC_067199.1, read as the reverse complement.
CTATTCAGTATTTTAAATCACTAAAATAAGTACGAACAAACCCTGATATTGTCTTGTTAAAGCCTGATAAAAGATCAGGCGTGATTGTCAAGAACAAATGTGAATGTAAAAGTAAGACATTATCCATTCTCAGTGATGAAAGTAAATTTATGCCTGATGGTGAATTTGCAGGTATTAGCAAAGTAGAGGGAAGAATAAATTCAAACCTAGTGAAACTGTTACACATGAATATTATTGGTAGAGAGGAATTTAATTTCCTAAAGCCTATTGGTTCTGAGTATCGTCATTTACATGGATTACCTGAAATTCACAAACCAAACATTTGTTTACGTCAAATTTTATCAGTGCGTCGATCACCTACACATAACCGAGCTAAATTACTGGATCCTGTTGGAACACGTTTATATAAGTATTCTGTGAAGGATTCTTTTGAGTTGGTCAATCATTTAAGTGATATTAATATCAAGAGAAAGACAATGTGTTCATTTGACGTGAATTCCCTGTTCACAAATATACCACTGAAAACGACTATTGATATATTATGTGACCACATATCTTTGAACAGCCTTAAAAAATTACCTGTTCCTTTAAAAATCCTTAAAGATTTAGCACTACTATGTATTGACAACGTCCAGTTCATGTTTGAAGGTGAATAGTTTTGCCAGGTCGACTGGTTGCTATGGTTGGTCCATTAGACCATTATTAGCAGACGTGTTCATAACACACGTTGCAAATCTAGCTGAAGACCTAGTCGTAAACATGTCTGTTTATAAGAGATATGAAGATGACATCTTAGTTATCTGGGAAAGAAATAACGATATGGATTGTTTATTGAGTAGACTTAGCACTCTGCAAAATCACATCAGCCTTTCATGTGAAGAGGAGAAGAATGATCGGCTTCTCTTCTTAGATATGCTAATAAGTAGACGAGAAGATGGTTCAAGCAAACGATCCATCTTTCGAAAACCAACATTGACGGGCCAATACCTTGGTCACAATAGTTACTACCCGGTGCAATACAAATGAGGTTCGATGAGCGGTCTGTTTACTAGAATTAATCGTGTTCGCACAAACGACGCTATTGATGGGGACGTTAGGTTGTTAAACAAAACGCTAGTGGAAACTGGCTATCCCTTACAATTCATAAATAGATGGAAAGGTCACGGTATACTGAGGCCTACTATAACCTTGGCAGAAAGAAACCTGTCTACATCATTTTTCGATTTAGAGGTGATTCAAATAGCTTTTTACTGAAACAAAGGCTTAAATAAGTTGTTAAGAGGACGTGTTACGCAGCAAAGGTCTTTATGAAAGAGAAAACAATGTGCATGTCTCAGCAAAAACGTAAAACACATGGAAACGATTGCGTCACATGCCACTGTGTTTATCGATTTGAATGTGTGTGTGGCCACATATACATGTGGAGGAGTAATCGTGATCTCCAAATTAGGGTGTGCGAACATGTAGCTAAGTGGTTGCAAAAACAAATAAAATCAAGTGATCCAATAAGAGTAGATGATGAACATCCATTCATGGAGGAAATTCACTGACTAACGTTAATATTCGTAATAATAACAATAATATTAATAATAATATCACTACTACTACCACCACTACTGCTACTCGAACTACTGCTATTTCAAAAACTACTACTATTACCACCACTACTACTACTAATAATGCGAATACTACTACTACTACTACTACTAATGCGACTACTACTAATGCGACTTCTACTAATACTGCTACTACTAATGCGACTACTACTACTTCTACTACTACTGCTACTACTATTGCTGCTACTGTTTATCCAAGACCAAATACTGTCGTGAACGCTCAGTACTCGAGATTCCTTAGAATATGTGCTCTGATATGGTCGACTTCCTGGAATTTATTATTCATGAGAATTCCATGCGATTTACATTCATCCCACAGTAACACGTACGATACCCCATACACTATTGACCGGTGAAACAATCAAAAACACAAATGTGAATAGTTAGAAAATTTATTTTCATTTTTTGTATTACAAAATGGACATGACGTCCAGGCTTTTTGATTGTTTGGCCTGGACGTTTTAAACACGTCCGGGTTTTGCATAGCTTCAAATCATTGTTTGGCATTTTTCTGCCTGATGGTGTGCATCTTCCTTGAAAAACCGTGTTTTTTTTCTTTTATTCGTTCGTCACAATCAGTAGGTTCTTTTGTAGAATAGTGATAATAATAATAATTACAACAGTTGCAGTAACAGTAATAGTGATAATTGTAGTAATAGTAGTAGTAATCACAATGATAGTATTGGTAGCAGTAGTAGTAGTAGTTCCAGTAGAAATAATGGTAATAACAATCATTAAGACATTTTTGTCCACAATCCATCTGACTGTCCATAAATATAATCACTTATTTGAGAGCGTTATATGATTACACCGCTCAGCAAATGCGTTTTTACAAACTGATTATCATCGCTCTAGACTGATATTATATAGACTTGACATATGTTTAGACTATTTCCATTCAAATTTGAATAGAAAAAGTCAATCGAGTCACGTGACTGTAAATCAATCAAGAATGTATGTTCGAAATCAATGTCATTTATGAGAACGATGATGAAAGTAAGGAGTAAAATGACGGAAAACGTTAGTCAGTCAGCCATTTACGTTAGTCATGAAGGCTGATTTGGTGAGCATAATCTCATTCTGGAATAAGAATGAAAAACGTGAGTTTACATTAAGCAAATGGTCAGAGTAGAGGTGGACATTGTACAAACATCTTAGGATAAGAAGGATGATCAGGTTTGTTCAAACACTGCTTTCGGACTGGTTGGAATATGACTGACATTTTCACGAGAACTAAATTTAACATCAAGTAGACGGGAATTCGGTCGACCTTGAGGATGCAGTATAGTCGTCCGTAATAAGAATAATAGTAGGTCAGATGACCTGTGTTAATCCTGGGTGTATGCTTACAAGTGAAGATTCAGTTTTCCTGGTAGACTCCTTCATATCTGTGTATGTTTTCTAATTTTGGTCCGAGTGTAGATTGTTATTATTGTTGTTGTTGTTGTCACTTTGACCAAGGCACCTCTGGATGTGTCCGATGCTGTGAGAGTATTTTCGTGGGGTGTTTCTCAACTCATTGGCATCGGCCACACTGTTTTGGCAGTTTCTGTCGAGGTGAGAAAGTCCATCTATCAGTACAGTTATCCGCGCGATTTTGAACAAGTGAGTGAGGCTATCGACCATCTACGGGAATTATAATTCAGAGTATGAGTAATCGGATGATAGTGGTTGTTGATTGAACTGATCATTCAGTTGATAGCGGACACGTGTAACAAGTGGAAGCTAATCAAGTAAGTGATTTTAATTTTAGTTCTGTTTTGTGTGTAACTAAATTTTTTTATGGTGTAGATAATTGTGAACTTGAGACAGGTAGTTGCAATTTGGACACCGATGATTCCCTGAATAATGATGACTCTGTAGATAAATGCTGATTTCAGATAAGAGAAGAAAGCGAGAATAAGAATTTTGAACAAAAGAGAGGATCTGACAATTACAATTACAATGAACTAAGAGCACATTATAGACACGTGGACAGACAAACAGTCTGTGTCAGTTGTGGTAATCGGACAATATAATTACTGTACAGTTAAATGTTTTTTGTTGTCTTTTAATCTGTCATAATTATCCAATACAGTTTTGTTGTGACTACTTGGAATTGGACTTCTTGATTGGGTGTTGTGAAAGTTCTAGACTATTTGAGATTGTTGGTAATTCGTTAGACCATTTCGAATCCACAGGCAATCATGTTGGTAATGAAAGTGAATGAAAGCGAAATATATATTGAATTCCAGTCGAACTAACTAAAGTTTGATGAATATGTATCCGTGTCACGTTCGAACTTGTTGGTTTAGCAGAGGGCATGAATTAGTTTTTATGTGGATGTAGGATTTCACCTGTTCTTACTTGACTAATTGACATCCAGTGTCGGATACTGGATCAACTGTGTACGCTAACCCCTACGTCTTTAAATAATCAAAGCTGAGACAAAGCTAAACTGTTGGATATAGCTCACCAATTCCTTAATCGTGGACCAAAGCAGAGAAGCATATTAACTATTCAGTATTTTAAATCACTAAAATAAGTACGAACAAACCCTGATATTGTCTTGTTAAAGCCTGATAAAAGATCAGGCGTGATTGTCAAGAACAAATGTGAATGTAAAAGTAAGACATTATCCATTCTCAGTGATGAAAGTAAATTTATGCCTGATGGTGAATTTGCAGGTATTAGCAAAGTAGAGGGAAGAATAAATTCAAACCTAGTGAAACTGTTACACATGAATATTATTGGTAGAGAGGAATTTAATTTCCTAAAGCCTATTGGTTCTGAGTATCGTCATTTACATGGATTACCTGAAATTCACAAACCAAACATTTGTTTACGTCAAATTTTATCAGTGCGTCGATCACCTACACATAACCGAGCTAAATTACTGGATCCTGTTGGAACACGTTTATATAAGTATTCTGTGAAGGATTCTTTTGAGTTGGTCAATCATTTAAGTGATATTAATATCAAGAGAAAGACAATGTGTTCATTTGACGTGAATTCCCTGTTCACAGATATACCACTGAAAACGACTATTGATGTATTATGTGACCACATATCTTTGAACAGCCTTAAAAAATTACCTGTTCCTTTAAAAATCCTTAAAGATTTAGCACTACTATGTATTGACAACGTCCAGTTCATGTTTGAAGGTGAATAGTTTTGCCAGGTCGACTGGTTGCTATGGTTGGTCCATTAGACCATTATTAGCAGACGTGTTCATAACACACGTTGCAAATCTAGCTGAAGACCTAGTCGTAAACATGTCTGTTTATAAGAGATATGAAGATGACATCTTAGTTATCTGGGAAAGAAATAACGATATGGATTGTTTATTGAGTAGACTTAGCACTCTGCAAAATCACATCAGCCTTTCATGTGAAGAGGAGAAGAATGATCGGCTTCTCTTCTTAGATATGCTAATAAGTAGACGAGAAGATGGTTCAAGCAAACGATCCATCTTTCGAAAACCAACATTGACGGGCCAATACCTTGGTCACAATAGTTACTACCCGGTGCAATACAAATGAGGTTCGATGAGCGGTCTGTTTACTAGAATTAATCGTGTTCGCACAAACGACGCTATTGATGGGGACGTTAGGTTGTTAAACAAAACGCTAGTGGAAACTGGCTATCCCTTACAATTCATAAATAGATGGAAAGGTCACGGTATACTGAGGCCTACTATAACCTTGGCAGAAAGAAACCTGTCTACATCATTTTTCGATTTAGAGGTGATTCAAATAGCTTTTTACTGAAACAAAGGCTTAAATAAGTTGTTAAGAGGACGTGTTACGCAGCAAAGGTCTTTATGAAAGAGAAAACAATGTGCATGTCTCAGCAAAAACGTAAAACACATGGAAACGATTGCGTCACATGCCACTGTGTTTATCGATTTGAATGTGTGTGTGGCCACATATACATGTGGAGGAGTAATCGTGATCTCCAAATTAGGGTGTGCGAACATGTAGCTAAGTGGTTGCAAAAACAAATAAAATCAAGTGATCCAATAAGAGTAGATGATGAACATCCATTCATGGAGGAAATTCACTGACTAACGTTAATATTCGTAATAATAACAATAATAGTAATAATAATATCACTACTACTACCACCACTACTGCTACTCGAACTACTGCTATTTCAAAAACTACTACTATTACCACTACTACTACTACTACTACCACTAATGCGACTACTACTACTACTACTACTAATGCGACTACTACTACTACTACTACTACTACTACTAATGCGACTACTACTACTACTACTACTACTACTACTAATGCGACTACTACTACTTCTACTACTACTGCTACTACTATTTCTTCTATTGCTGCTACTGTTTATCCAAGACCAAATACTGTCGTGAACGCTCAGTACTCGAGATTCCTTAGAATATGTGCTCTGATATGGTCGACTTCCTGGAATTTATTATTCATGAGAATTCCATGCGATTTACATTCATCCCACAGTAACATGTACGATACCCCATACACTATTGACCGGTGAAACAATCAAAAACACAAATGTGAATAGTTAGAAAATTTATTTTCATTTTTTATATTACAAAATGGACATGACGTCCAGGCTTTTTGATTGTTTGGCCTGGACGTTTTAAACACGTCCGGGTTTTGCATAGCTTTAAATCATTGTTTGGCATTTTTCTGCCTGATGGTGTGCATCTTCCTTGAAAAACCGTGTTTTTTTCTTTTATTCGTTCGTCACAATCAGTAGGTTCTTTTGTAGAATAGTGATAATAATAATAATTACAACAGTTGCAGTAACAGTAATAGTGATAATTGTAGTAATAGTAGTAGTAATCACAATGATAGTATTGGTAGCAGTAGTAGTAGTAGTTCCAGTAGAAATAATGGTAATAACAATCATTAAGACATTTTTGTCCACAATCCATCTGACTGTCCATAAATATAATCACTTATTTGAGAGCGTTATATGATTACACCGCTCAGCAAATGCGTTTTTACAAACTGATTATCATCGCTCTAGACTGATATTATATAGACTTGACATATGTTTAGACTATTTCCATTCAAATTTGAATAGAAAAAGTCAATCGAGTCACGTGACTGTAAATCAATCAAGAATGTATGTTCGAAATCAATGTCATTTATGAGAACGATGATGAAAGTAAGGAGTAAAATGACGGAAAACGTTAGTCAGTCAGCCATTTACGTTAGTCATGAAGGCTGATTTGGTGAGCATAATCTCATTCTGGAATAAGAATGAAAAACGTGAGTTTAGATTAAGCAAATGGTCAGAGTAGAGGTGGACATTGTACAAACATCTTAGGATAAGAAGGATGATCAGGTTTGTTCAAACACTGCTTTCGGACTGGTTGGAATATGACTGACATTTTCACGAGAACTAAATTTAACATCAAGTAGACGGGAATTCGGTCGACCTTGAGGATGCAGTATAGTCGTCCGTAATAAGAATAATAGTAGGTCAGATGACCTGTGTTAATCCTGGGTGTATGCTTACAAGTGAAGATTCAGTTTTCCTGGTAGACTCCTTCATATCTGTGTATGTTTTCTAATTTTGGTCCGAGTGTAGATTGTTATTATTGTTGCTGTTGTTGTCACTTTGACCAAGGCACCTCTGGATGTGTCCGATGCTGTGAGAGTATTTTCGTGGGGTGTTTCTCAACTCATTGGCATCGGCCACACTGTTTTGGCAGTTTCTGTCGAGGTGAGAAAGTCCATCTATCAGTACAGTTATCCGCGCGATTTTGAACAAGTGAGTGAGGCTATCGACCATCTACGGGAATTATAATTCAGAGTATGAGTAATCGGATGATAGTGATTGTTGATTGAACTGATCATTCAGTTGATAGCGGACACGTGTAACAAGTGGAAGCTAATCAAGTAAGTGATTTTAATTTTAGTTCTGTTTTGTGTGTAACTAAATTTTTTTATGGTGTAGATAATTGTGAACTTGAGACAGGTAGTTGCAATTTGGACACCGATGATTCCCTGAATAATGATGACTCTGTAGATAAATGCTGATTTCAGATAAGAGAAGAAAGCGAGAATAAGAATTTTGAACAAAAGAGAGGATCTGACAATTACAATTACAATGAACTAAGAGCACATTATAGACACGTGGACAGACAAACAGTCTGTGTCAGTTGTGGTAATCGGACAATATAATTACTGTACAGTTAAATGTTTTTTGTTGTCTTTTAATCTGTCATAATTATCCAATACAGTTTTGTTGTGACTACTTGGAATTGGACTTCTTGATTGGGTGTTGTGAAAGTTCTAGACTATTTGAGATTGTTGGTAATTCGTTAGACCATTTCGAATCCACAGGCAATCATGTTGGTAATGAAAGTGAATGAAAGCGAAATATATATTGAATTCCAGTCGAACTAACTAAAGTTTGATGAATATGTATCCGTGTCACGTTCGAACTTGTTGGTTTAGCAGAGGGCATGAATTAGTTTTTATGTGGATGTAGGATTTCACCTGTTCTTACTTGACTAATTGACATCCAGTGTCGGATACTGGATCAACTGTGTACGCTAACCCCTACGTCTTTAAATAATCAAAGCTGAGACAAAGCTAAACTGTTGGATATAGCTCACCAATTCCTTAATCGTGGACCAAAGCAGAGAAGCATATTAACTATTCAGTATTTTAAATCACTAAAATAAGTACGAACAAACCCTGATATTGTCTTGTTAAAGCCTGATAAAAGATCAGGCGTGATTGTCAAGAACAAATGTGAATGTAAAAGTAAGACATTATCCATTCTCAGTGATGAAAGTAAATTTATGCCTGATGGTGAATTTGCAGGTATTAGCAAAGTAGAGGGAAGAATAAATTCAAACCTAGTGAAACTGTTACACATGAATATTATTGGTAGAGAGGAATTTAATTTCCTAAAGCCTATTGGTTCTGAGTATCGTCATTTACATGGATTACCTGAAATTCACAAACCAAACATTTGTTTACGTCAAATTTTATCAGTGCGTCGATCACCTACACATAACCGAGCTAAATTACTGGATCCTGTTGGAACACGTTTATATAAGTATTCTGTGAAGGATTCTTTTGAGTTGGTCAATCATTTAAGTGATATTAATATCAAGAGAAAGACAATGTGTTCATTTGACGTGAATTCCTTGTTCACAAATATACCACTGAAAACGACTATTGATATATTATGTGACCACATATCTTTGAACAGCCTTAAAAAATTACCTGTTCCTTTAAAAATCCTTAAAGATTTAGCACTACTATGTATTGACAACGTCCAGTTCATGTTTGAAGGTGAATAGTTTTGCCAGGTCGACTGGTTGCTATGGTTGGTCCATTAGACCATTATTAGCAGACGTGTTCATAACACACGTTGCAAATCTAGCTGAAGACCTAGTCGTAAACATGTCTGTTTATAAGAGATATGAAGATGACATCTTAGTTATCTGGGAAATAAATAACGATATGGATTGTTTATTGAGTAGACTTAGCACTCTGCAAAATCACATCAGCCTTTCATGTGAAGAGGAGAAGAATGATCGGCTTCTCTTCTTAGATATGCTAATAAGTAGACGAGAAGATGGTTCAAGCAAACGATCCATCTTTCGAAAACCAACATTGACGGGCCAATACCTTGGTCACAATAGTTACTACCCGGTGCAATACAAATGAGGTTCGATGAGCGGTCTGTTTACTAGAATTAATCGTGTTCGCACAAACGACGCTATTGATGGGGACGTTAGGTTGTTAAACAAAACGCTAGTGGAAACTGGCTATCCCTTACAATTCATAAATAGATGGAAAGGTCACGGTATACTGAGGCCTACTATAACCTTGGCAGAAAGAAACCTGTCTACATCATTTTTCGATTTAGAGGTGATTCAAATAGCTTTTTACTGAAACAAAGGCTTAAATAAGTTGTTAAGAGGACGTGTTACGCAGCAAAGGTCTTTATGAAAGAGAAAACAATGTGCATGTCTCAGCAAAAACGTAAAACACATGGAAACGATTGCGTCACATGCCACTGTGTTTATCGATTTGAATGTGTGTGTGGCCACATATACATGTGGAGGAGTAATCGTGATCTCCAAATTAGGGTGTGCGAACATGTAGCTAAGTGGTTGCAAAAACAAATAAAATCAAGTGATCCAATAAGAGTAGATGATGAACATCCATTCATGGAGGAAATTCACTGACTAACGTTAATATTCGTAATAATAACAATAATAGTAATAATAATATCACTACTACTACCACCACTACTGCTACTCGAACTACTGCTATTTCAAAAACTACTACTATTACCACTACTACTACTACTACTACTACTACTACTACTACTACTACTACTACTACTACGACTACTACTACTACTACTACTACTACTACTAACTAATGCGACTACTACTACTACTACTACTACTACTACTACTATGCGACTACTACTACTTCTACTACTACTGCTACTACTATTTCTTCTATTGCTGCTACTGTTTATCCAAGACCAAATACTGTCGTGAACGCTCAGTACTCGAGATTCCTTAGAATATGTGCTCTGATATGGTCGACTTCCTGGAATTTATTATTCATGAGAATTCCATGCGATTTACATTCATCCCACAGTAACACGTACGATACCCCATACACTATTGACCGGTGAAACAATCAAAAACACAAATGTGAATAGTTAGAAAATTTATTTTCATTTTTTATATTACAAAATGGACATGACGTCCAGGCTTTTTGATTGTTTGGCCTGGACGTTTTAAACACGTCCGGGTTTTGCATAGCTTTAAATCATTGTTTGGCATTTTTCTGCCTGATGGTGTGCATCTTCCTTGAAAAACCGTGTTTTTTCTTTTATTCGTTCGTCACAATCAGTAGGTTCTTTTGTAGAATAGTGATAATAATAATAATTACAACAGTTGCAGTAACAGTAATAGTGATAATTGTAGTAATAGTAGTAGTAATCACAATGATAGTATTGGTAGCAGTAGTAGTAGTAGTTCCAGTAGAAATAATGGTAATAACAATCATTAAGACATTTTTGTCCACAATCCATCTGACTGTCCATAAATATAATCACTTATTTGAGAGCGTTATATGATTACACCGCTCAGCAAATGCGTTTTTACAAACTGATTATCATCGCTCTAGACTGATATTATATAGACTTGACATATGTTTAGACTATTTCCATTCAAATTTGAATAGAAAAAGTCAATCGAGTCACGTGACTGTAAATCAATCAAGAATGTATGTTCGAAATCAATGTCATTTATGAGAACGATGATGAAAGTAAGGAGTAAAATGACGGAAAACGTTAGTCAGTCAGCCATTTACGTTAGTCATGAAGGCTGATTTGGTGAGCATAATCTCATTCTGGAATAAGAATGAAAAACGTGAGTTTAGATTAAGCAAATGGTCAGAGTAGAGGTGGACATTGTACAAACATCTTAGGATAAGAAGGATGATCAGGTTTGTTCAAACACTGCTTTCGGACTGGTTGGAATATGACTGACATTTTCACGAGAACTAAATTTAACATCAAGTAGACGGGAATTCGGTCGACCTTGAGGATGCAGTATAGTCGTCCGTAATAAGAATAATAGTAGGTCAGATGACTTGTGTTAATCCTGGGTGTATGCTTACAAGTGAAGATTCAGTTTTCCTGGTAGACTCCTTCATATCTGTGTATGTTTTCTAATTTTGGTCCGAGTGTAGATTGTTATTATTGTTGCTGTTGTTGTCACTTTGACCAAGGCACCTCTGGATGTGTCCGATGCTGTGAGAGTATTTTCGTGGGGTGTTTCTCAACTCATTGGCATCGGCCACACTGTTTTGGCAGTTTCTGTCGAGGTGAGAAAGTCCATCTATCAGTACAGTTATCCGCGCGATTTTGAACAAGTGAGTGAGGCTATCGACCATCTACGGGAATTATAATTCAGAGTATGAGTAATCGGATGATAGTGATTGTTGATTGAACTGATCATTCAGTTGATAGCGGACACGTGTAACAAGTGGAAGCTAATCAAGTAAGTGATTTTAATTTTAGTTCTGTTTTGTGTGTAACTAAATTTTTTTATGGTGTAGATAATTGTGAACTTGAGACAGGTAGTTGCAATTTGGACACCGATGATTCCCTGAATAATGATGACTCTGTAGATAAATGCTGATTTCAGATAAGAGAAGAAAGCGAGAATAAGAATTTTGAACAAAAGAGAGGATCTGACAATTACAATTACAATGAACTAAGAGCACATTATAGACACGTGGACAGACAAACAGTCTGTGTCAGTTGTGGTAATCGGACAATATAATTACTGTACAGTTAAATGTTTTTTGTTGTCTTTTAATCTGTCATAATTATCCAATACAGTTTTGTTGTGACTACTTGGAATTGGACTTCTTGATTGGGTGTTGTGAAAGTTCTAGACTATTTGAGATTGTTGGTAATTCGTTAGACCATTTCGAATCCACAGGCAATCATGTTGGTAATGAAAGTGAATGAAAGCGAAATATATATTGAATTCCAGTCGAACTAACTAAAGTTTGATGAATATGTATCCGTGTCACGTTCGAACTTGTTGGTTTAGCAGAGGGCATGAATTAGTTTTTATGTGGATGTAGGATTTCACCTGTTCTTACTTGACTAATTGACATCCAGTGTCGGATACTGGATCAACTGTGTACGCTAACCCCTACGTCTTTAAATAATCAAAGCTGAGACAAAGCTAAACTGTTGGATATAGCTCACCAATTCCTTAATCGTGGACCAAAGCAGAGAAGCATATTAACTATTCAGTATTTTAAATCACTAAAATAAGTACGAACAAACCCTGATATTGTCTTGTTAAAGCCTGATAAAAGATCAGGCGTGATTGTCAAGAACAAATGTGAATGTAAAAGTAAGACATTATCCATTCTCAGTGATGAAAGTAAATTAATGCCTGATGGTGAATTTGCAGGTATTAGCAAAGTAGAGGGAAGAATAAATTCAAACCTAGTGAAACTGTTACACATGAATATTATTGGTAGAGAGGAATTTAATTTCCTAAAGCCTATTGGTTCTGAGTATCGTCATTTACATGGATTACCTGAAATTCACAAACCAAACATTTGTTTACGTCAAATTTTATCAGTGCGTCGATCACCTACACATAACCGAGCTAAATTACTGGATCCTGTTGGAACACGTTTATATAAGTATTCTGTGAAGGATTCTTTTGAGTTGGTCAATCATTTAAGTGATATTAATATCAAGAGAAAGACAATGTGTTCATTTGACGTGAATTCCTTGTTCACAAATATACCACTGAAAACGACTATTGATATATTATGTGACCACATATCTTTGAACAGCCTTAAAAATTACCTGTTCCTTTAAAAATCCTTAAAGATTTAGCACTACTATGTATTGACAACGTCCAGTTCATGTTTGAAGGTGAATAGTTTTGCCAGGTCGACTGGTTGCTATGGTTGGTCCATTAGACCATTATTAGCAGACGTGTTCATAACACACGTTGCAAATCTAGCTGAAGACCTAGTCGTAAACATGTCTGTTTATAAGAGATATGAAGATGACATCTTAGTTATCTGGGAAATAAATAACGATATGGATTGTTTATTGAGTAGACTTAGCACTCTGCAAAATCACATCAGCCTTTCATGTGAAGAGGAGAAGAATGATCGGCTTCTCTTCTTAGATATGCTAATAAGTAGACGAGAAGATGGTTCAAGCAAACGATCCATCTTTCGAAAACCAACATTGACGGGCCAATACCTTGGTCACAATAGTTACTACCCGGTGCAATACAAATGAGGTTCGATGAGCGGTCTGTTTACTAGAATTAATCGTGTTCGCACAAACGACGCTATTGATGGGGACGTTAGGTTGTTAAACAAAACGCTAGTGGAAACTGGCTATCCCTTACAATTCATAAATAGATGGAAAGGTCACGGTATACTGAGGCCTACTATAACCTTGGCAGAAAGAAACCTGTCTACATCATTTTTCGATTTAGAGGTGATTCAAATAGCTTTTTACTGAAACAAAGGCTTAAATAAGTTGTTAAGAGGACGTGTTACGCAGCAAAGGTCTTTATGAAAGAGAAAACAATGTGCATGTCTCAGCAAAAACGTAAAACACATGGAAACGATTGCGTCACATGCCACTGTGTTTATCGATTTGAATGTGTGTGTGGCCACATATACATGTGGAGGAGTAATCGTGATCTCCAAATTAGGGTGTGCGAACATGTAGCTAAGTGGTTGCAAAAACAAATAAAATCAAGTGATCCAATAAGAGTAGATGATGAACATCCATTCATGGAGGAAATTCACTGACTAACGTTAATATTCGTAATAATAACAATAATAGTAATAATAATATCACTACTACTACCGCCACTGCTGCTACTCGAACTACTGCTATTTCAAAAACTACTACTATCACCACTACTACTACTACTACTACTACTACTACTACTACTACTACTACTACTAATGCGACTACTACTACTACTACTACTACTACTACTAATGCTACTACTACTACTACTACTACTACTACTACTACTAATGCGACTACTACTACTTCTACTACTACTGCTACTACTATTTCTTCTATTGCTGCTACTGTTTATCCAAGACCAAATACTGTCGTGAACGCTCAGTACTCGAGATTCCTTAGAATATGTGCTCTGATATGGTCGACTTCCTGGAATTTATTATTCATGAGAATTCCATGCGATTTACATTCATCCCACAGTAACACGTACGATACCCCATACACTATTGACCGGTGAAACAATCAAAAACACAAATGTGAATAGTTAGAAAATTTATTTTCATTTTTTATATTACAAAATGGACATGACGTCCAGGCTTTTTGATTGTTTGGCCTGGACGTTTTAAACACGTCCGGGTTTTGCATAGCTTTAAATCATTGTTTGGCATTTTTCTGCCTGATGGTGTGCATCTTCCTTGAAAAACCGTGTTTTTTTCTTTTATTCGTTCGTCACAATCAGTAGGTTCTTTTGTAGAATAGTGATAATAATAATAATTACAACAGTTGCAGTAACAGTAATAGTGATAATTGTAGTAATAGTAGTAGTAATCACAATGATAGTATTGGTAGCAGTAGTAGTAGTAGTTCCAGTAGAAATAATGGTAATAACAATCATTAAGACATTTTTGTCCACAATCCATCTGACTGTCCATAAATATAATCACTTATTTGAGAGCGTTATATGATTACACCGCTCAGCAAATGCGTTTTTACAAACTGATTATCATCGCTCTAGACTGATATTATATAGACTTGACATATGTTTAGACTATTTCCATTCAAATTTGAATAGAAAAAGTCAATCGAGTCACGTGACTGTAAATCAATCAAGAATGTATGTTCGAAATCAATGTCATTTATGAGAACGATGATGAAAGTAAGGAGTAAAATGACGGAAAACGTTAGTCAGTCAGCCATTTACGTTAGTCATGAAGGCTGATTTGGTGAGCATAATCTCATTCTGGAATAAGAATGAAAAACGTGAGTTTAGATTAAGCAAATGGTCAGAGTAGAGGTGGACATTGTACAAACATCTTAGGATAAGAAGGATGATCAGGTTTGTTCAAACACTGCTTTCGGACTGGTTGGAATATGACTGACATTTTCACGAGAACTAAATTTAACATCAAGTAGACGGGAATTCGGTCGACCTTGAGGATGCAGTATAGTCGTCCGTAATAAGAATAATAGTAGGTCAGATGACTTGTGTTAATCCTGGGTGTATGCTTACAAGTGAAGATTCAGTTTTCCTGGTAGACTCCTTCATATCTGTGTATGTTTTCTAATTTTGGTCCGAGTGTAGATTGTTATTATTGTTGCTGTTGTTGTCACTTTGACCAAGGCACCTCTGGATGTGTCCGATGCTGTGAGAGTATTTTCGTGGGGTGTTTCTCAACTCATTGGCATCGGCCACACTGTTTTGGCAGTTTCTGTCGAGGTGAGAAAGTCCATCTATCAGTACAGTTATCCGCGCGATTTTGAACAAGTGAGTGAGGCTATCGACCATCTACGGGAATTATAATTCAGAGTATGAGTAATCGGATGATAGTGATTGTTGATTGAACTGATCATTCAGTTGATAGCGGACACGTGTAACAAGTGGAAGCTAATCAAGTAAGTGATTTTAATTTTAGTTCTGTTTTGTGTGTAACTAAATTTTTTTATGGTGTAGATAATTGTGAACTTGAGACAGGTAGTTGCAATTTGGACACCGATGATTCCCTGAATAATGATGACTCTGTAGATAAATGCTGATTTCAGATAAGAGAAGAAAGCGAGAATAAGAATTTTGAACAAAAGAGAGGATCTGACAATTACAATTACAATGAACTAAGAGCACATTATAGACACGTGGACAGACAAACAGTCTGTGTCAGTTGTGGTAATCGGACAATATAATTACTGTACAGTTAAATGTTTTTTGTTGTCTTTTAATCTGTCATAATTATCCAATACAGTTTTGTTGTGACTACTTGGAATTGGACTTCTTGATTGGGTGTTGTGAAAGTTCTAGACTATTTGAGATTGTTGGTAATTCGTTAGACCATTTCGAATCCACAGGCAATCATGTTGGTAATGAAAGTGAATGAAAGCGAAATATATATTGAATTCCAGTCGAACTAACTAAAGTTTGATGAATATGTATCCGTGTCACGTTCGAACTTGTTGGTTTAGCAGAGGGCATGAATTAGTTTTTATGTGGATGTAGGATTTCACCTGTTCTTACTTGACTAATTGACATCCAGTGTCGGATACTGGATCAACTGTGTACGCTAACCCCTACGTCTTTAAATAATCAAAGCTGAGACAAAGCTAAACTGTTGGATATAGCTCACCAATTCCTTAATCGTGGACCAAAGCAGAGAAGCATATTAACTATTCAGTATTTTAAATCACTAAAATAAGTACGAACAAACCCTGATATTGTCTTGTTAAAGCCTGATAAAAGATCAGGCGTGATTGTCAAGAACAAATGTGAATGTAAAAGTAAGACATTATCCATTCTCAGTGATGAAAGTAAATTAATGCCTGATGGTGAATTTGCAGGTATTAGCAAAGTAGAGGGAAGAATAAATTCAAACCTAGTGAAACTGTTACACATGAATATTATTGGTAGAGAGGAATTTAATTTCCTAAAGCCTATTGGTTCTGAGTATCGTCATTTACATGGATTACCTGAAATTCACAAACCAAACATTTGTTTACGTCAAATTTTATCAGTGCGTCGATCACCTACACATAACCGAGCTAAATTACTGGATCCTGTTGGAACACGTTTATATAAGTATTCTGTGAAGGATTCTTTTGAGTTGGTCAATCATTTAAGTGATATTAATATCAAGAGAAAGACAATGTGTTCATTTGACGTGAATTCCTTGTTCACAAATATACCACTGAAAACGACTATTGATATATTATGTGACCACATATCTTTGAACAGCCTTAAAAAATACCTGTTCCTTTAAAAATCCTTAAAGATTTAGCACTACTATGTATTGACAACGTCCAGTTCATGTTTGAAGGTGAATAGTTTTGCCAGGTCGACTGGTTGCTATGGTTGGTCCATTAGACCATTATTAGCAGACGTGTTCATAACACACGTTGCAAATCTAGCTGAAGACCTAGTCGTAAACATGTCTGTTTATAAGAGATATGAAGATGACATCTTAGTTATCTGGGAAATAAATAACGATATGGATTGTTTATTGAGTAGACTTAGCACTCTGCAAAATCACATCAGCCTTTCATGTGAAGAGGAGAAGAATGATCGGCTTCTCTTCTTAGATATGCTAATAAGTAGACGAGAAGATGGTTCAAGCAAACGATCCATCTTTCGAAAACCAACATTGACGGGCCAATACCTTGGTCACAATAGTTACTACCCGGTGCAATACAAATGAGGTTCGATGGGCGGTCTGTTTACTAGAATTAATCGTGTTCGCACAAACGACGCTATTGATGGGGACGTTAGGTTGTTAAACAAAACGCTAGTGGAAACTGGCTATCCCTTACAATTCATAAATAGATGGAAAGGTCACGGTATACTGAGGCCTACTATAACCTTGGCAGAAAGAAACCTGTCTACATCATTTTTCGATTTAGAGGTGATTCAAATAGCTTTTTACTGAAACAAAGGCTTAAATAAGTTGTTAAGAGGACGTGTTACGCAGCAAAGGTCTTTATGAAAGAGAAAACAATGTGCATGTCTCAGCAAAAACGTAAAACACATGGAAACGATTGCGTCACATGCCACTGTGTTTATCGATTTGAATGTGTGTGTGGCCACATATACATGTGGAGGAGTAATCGTGATCTCCAAATTAGGGTGTGCGAACATGTAGCTAAGTGGTTGCAAAAACAAATAAAATCAAGTGATCCAATAAGAGTAGATGATGAACATCCATTCATGGAGGAAATTCACTGACTAACGTTAATATTCGTAATAATAACAATAATAGTAATAATAATATCACTACTACTACCGCCACTGCTGCTACTCGAACTACTGCTATTTCAAAAACTACTACTATCACCACTACTACTACTACTACTAATACTACTACTACTACTACTACTACTACTAATGCGACTACTACTACTACTACTACTACTACTACTAATGCGACTACTACTACTACTACTACTACTACTACTACTACTAATGCGACTACTACTACTTCTACTACTACTGCTACTACTATTTCTTCTATTGCTGCTACTGTTTATCCAAGACCAAATACTGTCGTGAACGCTCAGTACTCGAGATTCCTTAGAATATGTGCTCTGATATGGTCGACTTCCTGGAATTTATTATTCATGAGAATTCCATGCGATTTACATTCATCCCACAGTAACACGTACGATACCCCATACACTATTGACCGGTGAAACAATCAAAAACACAAATGTGAATAGTTAGAAAATTTATTTTCATTTTTTATATTACAAAATGGACATGACGTCCAGGCTTTTTGATTGTTTGGCCTGGACGTTTTAAACACGTCCGGGTTTTGCATAGCTTTAAATCATTGTTTGGCATTTTTCTGCCTGATGGTGTGCATCTTCCTTGAAAAACCGTGTTTTTTTCTTTTATTCGTTCGTCACAATCAGTAGGTTCTTTTGTAGAATAGTGATAATAATAATAATTACAACAGTTGCAGTAACAGTAATAGTGATAATTGTAGTAATAGTAGTAGTAATCACAATGATAGTATTGGTAGCAGTAGTAGTAGTAGTTCCAGTAGAAATAATGGTAATAACAATCATTAAGACATTTTTGTCCACAATCCATCTGACTGTCCATAAATATAATCACTTATTTGAGAGCGTTATATGATTACACCGCTCAGCAAATGCGTTTTTACAAACTGATTATCATCGCTCTAGACTGATATTATATAGACTTGACATATGTTTAGACTATTTCCATTCAAATTTGAATAGAAAAAGTCAATCGAGTCACGTGACTGTAAATCAATCAAGAATGTATGTTCGAAATCAATGTCATTTATGAGAACGATGATGAAAGTAAGGAGTAAAATGACGGAAAACGTTAGTCAGTCAGCCATTTACGTTAGTCATGAAGGCTGATTTGGTGAGCATAATCTCATTCTGGAATAAGAATGAAAAACGTGAGTTTAGATTAAGCAAATGGTCAGAGTAGAGGTGGACATTGTACAAACATCTTAGGATAAGAAGGATGATCAGGTTTGTTCAAACACTGCTTTCGGACTGGTTGGAATATGACTGACATTTTCACGAGAACTAAATTTAACATCAAGTAGACGGGAATTCGGTCGACCTTGAGGATGCAGTATAGTCGTCCGTAATAAGAATAATAGTAGGTCAGATGACTTGTGTTAATCCTGGGTGTATGCTTACAAGTGAAGATTCAGTTTTCCTGGTAGACTCCTTCATATCTGTGTATGTTTTCTAATTTTGGTCCGAGTGTAGATTGTTATTATTGTTGTTGTTGTTGTCACTTTGACCAAGGCACCTCTGGATGTGTCCGATGCTGTGAGAGTATTTTCGTGGGGTGTTTCTCAACTCATTGGCATCGGCCACACTGTTTTGGCAGTTTCTGTCGAGGTGAGAAAGTCCATCTATCAGTACAGTTATCCGCGCGATTTTGAACAAGTGAGTGAGGCTATCGACCATCTACGGGAATTATAATTCAGAGTATGAGTAATCGGATGATAGTGATTGTTGATTGAACTGATCATTCAGTTGATAGCGGACACGTGTAACAAGTGGAAGCTAATCAAGTAAGTGATTTTAATTTTAGTTCTGTTTTGTGTGTAACTAAATTTTTTTATGGTGTAGATAATTGTGAACTTGAGACAGGTAGTTGCAATTTGGACACCGATGATTCCCTGAATAATGATGACTCTGTAGATAAATGCTGATTTCAGATAAGAGAAGAAAGCGAGAATAAGAATTTTGAACAAAAGAGAGGATCTGACAATTACAATTACAATGAACTAAGAGCACATTATAGACACGTGGACAGACAAACAGTCTGTGTCAGTTGTGGTAATCGGACAATATAATTACTGTACAGTTAAATGTTTTTTGTTGTCTTTTAATCTGTCATAATTATCCAATACAGTTTTGTTGTGACTACTTGGAATTGGACTTCTTGATTGGGTGTTGTGAAAGTTCTAGACTATTTGAGATTGTTGGTAATTCGTTAGACCATTTCGAATCCACAGGCAATCATGTTGGTAATGAAAGTGAATGAAAGCGAAATATATATTGAATTCCAGTCGAACTAACTAAAGTTTGATGAATATGTATCCGTGTCACGTTCGAACTTGTTGGTTTAGCAGAGGGCATGAATTAGTTTTTATGTGGATGTAGGATTTCACCTGTTCTTACTTGACTAATTGACATCCAGTGTCGGATACTGGATCAACTGTGTACGCTAACCCCTACGTCTTTAAATAATCAAAGCTGAGACAAAGCTAAACTGTTGGATATAGCTCACCAATTCCTTAATCGTGGACCAAAGCAGAGAAGCATATTAACTATTCAGTATTTTAAATCACTAAAATAAGTACGAACAAACCCTGATATTGTCTTGTTAAAGCCTGATAAAAGATCAGGCGTGATTGTCAAGAACAAATGTGAATGTAAAAGTAAGACATTATCCATTCTCAGTGATGAAAGTAAATTAATGCCTGATGGTGAATTTGCAGGTATTAGCAAAGTAGAGGGAAGAATAAATTCAAACCTAGTGAAACTGTTACACATGAATATTATTGGTAGAGAGGAATTTAATTTCCTAAAGCCTATTGGTTCTGAGTATCGTCATTTACATGGATTACCTGAAATTCACAAACCAAACATTTGTTTACGTCAAATTTTATCAGTGCGTCGATCACCTACACATAACCGAGCTAAATTACTGGATCCTGTTGGAACACGTTTATATAAGTATTCTGTGAAGGATTCTTTTGAGTTGGTCAATCATTTAAGTGATATTAATATCAAGAGAAAGACAATGTGTTCATTTGACGTGAATTCCTTGTTCACAAATATACCACTGAAAACGACTATTGATATATTATGTGACCACATATCTTTGAACAGCCTTAAAAAATACCTGTTCCTTTAAAAATCCTTAAAGATTTAGCACTACTATGTATTGACAACGTCCAGTTCATGTTTGAAGGTGAATAGTTTTGCCAGGTCGACTGGTTGCTATGGTTGGTCCATTAGACCATTATTAGCAGACGTGTTCATAACACACGTTGCAAATCTAGCTGAAGACCTAGTCGTAAACATGTCTGTTTATAAGAGATATGAAGATGACATCTTAGTTATCTGGGAAAGAAATAACGATATGGATTGTTTATTGAGTAGACTTAGCACTCTGCAAAATCACATCAGCCTTTCATGTGAAGAGGAGAAGAATGATCGGCTTCTCTTCTTAGATATGCTAATAAGTAGACGAGAAGATGGTTCAAGCAAACGATCCATCTTTCGAAAACCAACATTGACGGGCCAATACCTTGGTCACAATAGTTACTACCCGGTGCAATACAAATGAGGTTCGATGAGCGGTCTGTTTACTAGAATTAATCGTGTTCGCACAAACGACGCTATTGATGGGGACGTTAGGTTGTTAAACAAAACGCTAGTGGAAACTGGCTATCCCTTACAATTCATAAATAGATGGAAAGGTCACGGTATACTGAGGCCTACTATAACCTTGGCAGAAAGAAACCTGTCTACATCATTTTTCGATTTAGAGGTGATTCAAATAGCTTTTTACTGAAACAAAGGCTTAAATAAGTTGTTAAGAGGACGTGTTACGCAGCAAAGGTCTTTATAAAAGAGAAAACAATGTGCATGTCTCAGCAAAAACGTAAAACACATGGAAACGATTGCGTCACATGCCACTGTGTTTATCGATTTGAATGTGTGTGTGGCCACATATACATGTGGAGGAGTAATCGTGATCTCCAAATTAGGGTGTGCGAACATGTAGCTAAGTGGTTGCAAAAACAAATAAAATCAAGTGATCCAATAAGAGTAGATGATGAACATCCATTCATGGAGGAAATTCACTGACTAACGTTAATATTCGTAATAATAACAATAATAGTAATAATAACATCACTACTACTACCGCCACTGCTGCTACTCGAACTACTGCTATTTCAAAAACTACTACTATCACCACTACTACTACTACTACTACTACTAATACTACTACTACTACTACTACTACTACTACTAATGCGACTACTACTACTACTACTACTACTACTAATACTACTAATACTACTACTACTACTACTACTACTACTACTACTACTACTACTACTACTACTACTACTACTAATGCGACTACTACTACTTCTACTACTACTGCTACTACTATTTCTTCTATTGCTGCTACTGTTTATCCAAGACCAAATACTGTCGTGAACGCTCAGTACTCGAGATTCCTTAGAATATGTGCTCTGATATGGTCGACTTCCTGGAATTTATTATTCATGAGAATTCCATGCGATTTACATTCATCCCACAGTAACACGTACGATACCCCATACACTATTGACCGGTGAAACAATCAAAAACACAAATGTGAATAGTTAGAAAATTTATTTTCATTTTTTATATTACAAAATGGACATGACGTCCAGGCTTTTTGATTGTTTGGCCTGGACGTTTTAAACACGTCCGGGTTTTGCATAGCTTTAAATCATTGTTTGGCATTTTTCTGCCTGATGGTGTGCATCTTCCTTGAAAAACCGTGTTTTTTTCTTTTATTCGTTCGTCACAATCAGTAGGTTCTTTTGTAGAATAGTGATAATAATAATAATTACAACAGTTGCAGTAACAGTAATAGTGATAATTGTAGTAATAGTAGTAGTAATCACAATGATAGTATTGGTAGCAGTAGTAGTAGTAGTTCCAGTAGAAATAATGGTAATAACAATCATTAAGACATTTTTGTCCACAATCCATCTGACTGTCCATAAATATAATCACTTATTTGAGAGCGTTATATGATTACACCGCTCAGCAAATGCGTTTTTACAAACTGATTATCATCGCTCTAGACTGATATTATATAGACTTGACATATGTTTAGACTATTTCCATTCAAATTTGAATAGAAAAAGTCAATCGAGTCACGTGACTGTAAATCAATCAAGAATGTATGTTCGAAATCAATGTCATTTATGAGAACGATGATGAAAGTAAGGAGTAAAATGACGGGAAACGTTAGTCAGTCAGCCATTTACGTTAGTCATGAAGGCTGATTTGGTGAGCATAATCTCATTCTGGAATAAGAATGAAAAACGTGAGTTTAGATTAAGCAAATGGTCAGAGTAGAGGTGGACATTGTACAAACATCTTAGGATAAGAAGGATGATCAGGTTTGTTCAAACACTGCTTTCGGACTGGTTGGAATATGACTGACATTTTCACGAGAACTAAATTTAACATCAAGTAGACGGGAATTCGGTCGACCTTGAGGATGCAGTATAGTCGTCCGTAATAAGAATAATAGTAGGTCAGATGACTTGTGTTAATCCTGGGTGTATGCTTACAAGTGAAGATTCAGTTTTCCTGGTAGACTCCTTCATATCTGTGTATGTTTTCTAATTTTGGTCCGAGTGTAGATTGTTATTATTGTTGTTGTTGTTGTCACTTTGACCAAGGCACCTCTGGATGTGTCCGATGCTGTGAGAGTATTTTCGTGGGGTGTTTCTCAACTCATTGGCATCGGCCACACTGTTTTGGCAGTTTCTGTCGAGGTGAGAAAGTCCATCTATCAGTACAGTTATCCGCGCGATTTTGAACAAGTGAGTGAGGCTATCGACCATCTACGGGAATTATAATTCAGAGTATGAGTAATCGGATGATAGTGGTTGTTGATTGAACTGATCATTCAGTTGATAGCGGACACGTGTAACAAGTGGAAGCTAATCAAGTAAGTGATTTTAATTTTAGTTCTGTTTTGTGTGTAACTAAATTTTTTTATGGTGTAGATAATTGTGAACTTGAGACAGGTAGTTGCAATTTGGACACCGATGATTCCCTGAATAATGATGACTCTGTAGATAAATGCTGATTTCAGATAAGAGAAGAAAGCGAGAATAAGAATTTTGAACAAAAGAGAGGATCTGACAATTACAATTACAATGAACTAAGAGCACATTATAGACACGTGGACAGACAAACAGTCTGTGTCAGTTGTGGTAATCGGACAATATAATTACTGTACAGTTAAATGTTTTTTGTTGTCTTTTAATCTGTCATAATTATCCAATACAGTTTTGTTGTGACTACTTGGAATTGGACTTCTTGATTGGGTGTTGTGAAAGTTCTAGACTATTTGAGATTGTTGGTAATTCGTTAGACCATTTCGAATCCACAGGCAATCATGTTGGTAATGAAAGTGAATGAAAGCGAAATATATATTGAATTCCAGTCGAACTAACTAAAGTTTGATGAATATGTATCCGTGTCACGTTCGAACTTGTTGGTTTAGCAGAGGGCATGAATTAGTTTTTATGTGGATGTAGGATTTCACCTGTTCTTACTTGACTAATTGACATCCAGTGTCGGATACTGGATCAACTGTGTACGCTAACCCCTACGTCTTTAAATAATCAAAGCTGAGACAAAGCTAAACTGTTGGATATAGCTCACCAATTCCTTAATCGTGGACCAAAGCAGAGAAGCATATTAACTATTCAGTATTTTAAATCACTAAAATAAGTACGAACAAACCCTGATATTGTCTTGTTAAAGCCTGATAAAAGATCAGGCGTGATTGTCAAGAACAAATGTGAATGTAAAAGTAAGACATTATCCATTCTCAGTGATGAAAGTAAATTAATGCCTGATGGTGAATTTGCAGGTATTAGCAAAGTAGAGGGAAGAATAAATTCAAACCTAGTGAAACTGTTACACATGAATATTATTGGTAGAGAGGAATTTAATTTCCTAAAGCCTATTGGTTCTGAGTATCGTCATTTACATGGATTACCTGAAATTCACAAACCAAACATTTGTTTACGTCAAATTTTATCAGTGCGTCGATCACCTACACATAACCGAGCTAAATTACTGGATCCTGTTGGAACACGTTTATATAAGTATTCTGTGAAGGATTCTTTTGAGTTGGTCAATCATTTAAGTGATATTAATATCAAGAGAAAGACAATGTGTTCATTTGACGTGAATTCCCTGTTCACAAATATACCACTGAAAACGACTATTGATATATTATGTGACCACATATCTTTGAACAGCCTTAAAAATACCTGTTCCTTTAAAAATCCTTAAAGATTTAGCACTACTATGTATTGACAACGTCCAGTTCATGTTTGAAGGTGAATAGTTTTGCCAGGTCGACTGGTTGCTATGGTTGGTCCATTAGACCATTATTAGCAGACGTGTTCATAACACACGTTGCAAATCTAGCTGAAGACCTAGTCGTAAACATGTCTGTTTATAAGAGATATGAAGATGACATCTTAGTTATCTGGGAAAGAAATAACGATATGGATTGTTTATTGAGTAGACTTAGCACTCTGCAAAATCACATCAGCCTTTCATGTGAAGAGGAGAAGAATGATCGGCTTCTCTTCTTAGATATGCTAATAAGTAGACGAGAAGATGGTTCAAGCAAACGATCCATCTTTCGAAAACCAACATTGACGGGCCAATACCTTGGTCACAATAGTTACTACCCGGTGCAATACAAATGAGGTTCGATGAGCGGTCTGTTTACTAGAATTAATCGTGTTCGCACAAACGACGCTATTGATGGGGACGTTAGGTTGTTAAACAAAACGCTAGTGGAAACTGGCTATCCCTTACAATTCATAAATAGATGGAAAGGTCACGGTATACTGAGGCCTACTATAACCTTGGCAGAAAGAAACCTGTCTACATCATTTTTCGATTTAGAGGTGATTCAAATAGCTTTTTACTGAAACAAAGGCTTAAATAAGTTGTTAAGAGGACGTGTTACGCAGCAAAGGTCTTTATGAAAGAGAAAACAATGTGCATGTCTCAGCAAAAACGTAAAACACATGGAAACGATTGCGTCACATGCCACTGTGTTTATCGATTTGAATGTGTGTGTGGCCACATATACATGTGGAGGAGTAATCGTGATCTCCAAATTAGGGTGTGCGAACATGTAGCTAAGTGGTTGCAAAAACAAATAAAATCAAGTGATCCAATAAGAGTAGATGATGAACATCCATTCATGGAGGAAATTCACTGACTAACGTTAATATTCGTAATAATAACAATAATAGTAATAATAATATCACTACTAATACCGCCAATGCTGCTACTCGAACTACTGCTATTTCAAAAACTACTACTACTACTAATACTACTACTACTACTACTACTACTACTACTACTAATGCGACTACTACTACTACTACTACTACTACTACTACTACTACTACTACTACGACTACTACTACTTCTACTACTACTGCTACTACTATTTCTTCTATTGCTGCTACTGTTTATCCAAGACCAAATACTGTCGTGAACGCTCAGTACTCGAGATTCCTTAGAATATGTGCTCTGATATGGTCGACTTCCTGGAATTTATTATTCATGAGAATTCCATGCGATTTACATTCATCCCACAGTAACACGTACGATACCCCATACACTATTGACCGGTGAAACAATCAAAAACACAAATGTGAATAGTTAGAAAATTTATTTTCATTTTTTATATTACAAAATGGACATGACGTCCAGGCTTTTTGATTGTTTGGCCTGGACGTTTTAAACACGTCCGGGTTTTGCATAGCTTTAAATCATTGTTTGGCATTTTTCTGCCTGATGGTGTGCATCTTCCTTGAAAAACCGTGTTTTTTTCTTTTATTCGTTCGTCACAATCAGTAGGTTCTTTTGTAGAATAGTGATAATAATAATAATTACAACAGTTGCAGTAACAGTAATAGTGATAATTGTAGTAATAGTAGTAGTAATCACAATGATAGTATTGGTAGCAGTAGTAGTAGTAGTTCCAGTAGAAATAATGGTAATAACAATCATTAAGACATTTTTGTCCACAATCCATCTGACTGTCCATAAATATAATCACTTATTTGAGAGCGTTATATGATTACACCGCTCAGCAAATGCGTTTTTACAAACTGATTATCATCGCTCTAGACTGATATTATATAGACTTGACATATGTTTAGACTATTTCCATTCAAATTTGAATAGAAAAAGTCAATCGAGTCACGTGACTGTAAATCAATCAAGAATGTATGTTCGAAATCAATGTCATTTATGAGAACGATGATGAAAGTAAGGAGTAAAATGACGGAAAACGTTAGTCAGTCAGCCATTTACGTTAGTCATGAAGGCTGATTTGGTGAGCATAATCTCATTCTGGAATAAGAATGAAAAACGTGAGTTTAGATTAAGCAAATGGTCAGAGTAGAGGTGGACATTGTACAAACATCTTAGGATAAGAAGGATGATCAGGTTTGTTCAAACACTGCTTTCGGACTGGTTGGAATATGACTGACATTTTCACGAGAACTAAATTTAACATCAAGTAGACGGGAATTCGGTCGACCTTGAGGATGCAGTATAGTCGTCCGTAATAAGAATAATAGTAGGTCAGATGACTTGTGTTAATCCTGGGTGTATGCTTACAAGTGAAGATTCAGTTTTCCTGGTAGACTCCTTCATATCTGTGTATGTTTTCTAATTTTGGTCCGAGTGTAGATTGTTATTATTGTTGTTGTTGTTGTCACTTTGACCAAGGCACCTCTGGATGTGTCCGATGCTGTGAGAGTATTTTCGTGGGGTGTTTCTCAACTCATTGGCATCGGCCACACTGTTTTGGCAGTTTCTGTCGAGGTGAGAAAG
Organism: Schistosoma haematobium; assembly: GCF_000699445.3. NCBI lineage: Eukaryota > Metazoa > Platyhelminthes > Trematoda > Strigeidida > Schistosomatidae > Schistosoma > Schistosoma haematobium. The sequence goes on along the minus strand of NC_067199.1, from coordinate 36,011,911 downwards.
TCCATCTATCAGTACAGTTATCCGCGCGATTTTGAACAAGTGAGTGAGGCTATCGACCATCTACGGGAATTATAATTCAGAGTATGAGTAATCGGATGATAGTGATTGTTGATTGAACTGATCATTCAGTTGATAGCGGACACGTGTAACAAGTGGAAGCTAATCAAGTAAGTGATTTTAATTTTAGTTCTGTTTTGTGTGTAACTAAATTTTTTTATGGTGTAGATAATTGTGAACTTGAGACAGGTAGTTGCAATTTGGACACCGATGATTCCCTGAATAATGATGACTCTGTAGATAAATGCTGATTTCAGATAAGAGAAGAAAGCGAGAATAAGAATTTTGAACAAAAGAGAGGATCTGACAATTACAATTACAATGAACTAAGAGCACATTATAGACACGTGGACAGACAAACAGTCTGTGTCAGTTGTGGTAATCGGACAATATAATTACTGTACAGTTAAATGTTTTTTGTTGTCTTTTAATCTGTCATAATTATCCAATACAGTTTTGTTGTGACTACTTGGAATTGGACTTCTTGATTGGGTGTTGTGAAAGTTCTAGACTATTTGAGATTGTTGGTAATTCGTTAGACCATTTCGAATCCACAGGCAATCATGTTGGTAATGAAAGTGAATGAAAGCGAAATATATATTGAATTCCAGTCGAACTAACTAAAGTTTGATGAATATGTATCCGTGTCACGTTCGAACTTGTTGGTTTAGCAGAGGGCATGAATTAGTTTTTATGTGGATGTAGGATTTCACCTGTTCTTACTTGACTAATTGACATCCAGTGTCGGATACTGGATCAACTGTGTACGCTAACCCCTACGTCTTTAAATAATCAAAGCTGAGACAAAGCTAAACTGTTGGATATAGCTCACCAATTCCTTAATCGTGGACCAAAGCAGAGAAGCATATTAACTATTCAGTATTTTAAATCACTAAAATAAGTACGAACAAACCCTGATATTGTCTTGTTAAAGCCTGATAAAAGATCAGGCGTGATTGTCAAGAACAAATGTGAATGTAAAAGTAAGACATTATCCATTCTCAGTGATGAAAGTAAATTAATGCCTGATGGTGAATTTGCAGGTATTAGCAAAGTAGAGGGAAGAATAAATTCAAACCTAGTGAAACTGTTACACATGAATATTATTGGTAGAGAGGAATTTAATTTCCTAAAGCCTATTGGTTCTGAGTATCGTCATTTACATGGATTACCTGAAATTCACAAACCAAACATTTGTTTACGTCAAATTTTATCAGTGCGTCGATCACCTACACATAACCGAGCTAAATTACTGGATCCTGTTGGAACACGTTTATATAAGTATTCTGTGAAGGATTCTTTTGAGTTGGTCAATCATTTAAGTGATATTAATATCAAGAGAAAGACAATGTGTTCATTTGACGTGAATTCCTTGTTCACAAATATACCACTGAAAACGACTATTGATATATTATGTGACCACATATCTTTGAACAGCCTTAAAAAATACCTGTTCCTTTAAAAATCCTTAAAGATTTAGCACTACTATGTATTGACAACGTCCAGTTCATGTTTGAAGGTGAATAGTTTTGCCAGGTCGACTGGTTGCTATGGTTGGTCCATTAGACCATTATTAGCAGACGTGTTCATAACACACGTTGCAAATCTAGCTGAAGACCTAGTCGTAAACATGTCTGTTTATAAGAGATATGAAGATGACATCTTAGTTATCTGGGAAATAAATAACGATATGGATTGTTTATTGAGTAGACTTAGCACTCTGCAAAATCACATCAGCCTTTCATGTGAAGAGGAGAAGAATGATCGGCTTCTCTTCTTAGATATGCTAATAAGTAGACGAGAAGATGGTTCAAGCAAACGATCCATCTTTCGAAAACCAACATTGACGGGCCAATACCTTGGTCACAATAGTTACTACCCGGTGCAATACAAATGAGGTTCGATGAGCGGTCTGTTTACTAGAATTAATCGTGTTCGCACAAACGACGCTATTGATGGGGACGTTAGGTTGTTAAACAAAACGCTAGTGGAAACTGGCTATCCCTTACAATTCATAAATAGATGGAAAGGTCACGGTATACTGAGGCCTACTATAACCTTGGCAGAAAGAAACCTGTCTACATCATTTTTCGATTTAGAGGTGATTCAAATAGCTTTTTACTGAAACAAAGGCTTAAATAAGTTGTTAAGAGGACGTGTTACGCAGCAAAGGTCTTTATGAAAGAGAAAACAATGTGCATGTCTCAGCAAAAACGTAAAACACATGGAAACGATTGCGTCACATGCCACTGTGTTTATCGATTTGAATGTGTGTGTGGCCACATATACATGTGGAGGAGTAATCGTGATCTCCAAATTAGGGTGTGCGAACATGTAGCTAAGTGGTTGCAAAAACAAATAAAATCAAGTGATCCAATAAGAGTAGATGATGAACATCCATTCATGGAGGAAATTCACTGACTAACGTTAATATTCGTAATAATAACAATAATAGTAATAATAATATCACTACTACTACCGCCACTGCTGCTACTCGAACTACTGCTATTTCAAAAACTACTACTATCACCACTACTACTACTACTACTACTACTACTACTACTACTACTACTACTACTACTAATGCGACTACTACTACTACTACTACTACTACTAATGCGACTACTACTACTACTACTACTACTACTAATGCGACTACTACTACTTCTACTACTACTGCTACTACTATTTCTTCTATTGCTGCTACTGTTTATCCAAGACCAAATACTGTCGTGAACGCTCAGTACTCGAGATTCCTTAGAATATGTGCTCTGATATGGTCGACTTCCTGGAATTTATTATTCATGAGAATTCCATGCGATTTACATTCATCCCACAGTAACACGTACGATACCCCATACACTATTGACCGGTGAAACAATCAAAAACACAAATGTGAATAGTTAGAAAATTTATTTTCATTTTTTATATTACAAAATGGACATGACGTCCAGGCTTTTTGATTGTTTGGCCTGGACGTTTTAAACACGTCCGGGTTTTGCATAGCTTTAAATCATTGTTTGGCATTTTTCTGCCTGATGGTGTGCATCTTCCTTGAAAAACCGTGTTTTTTTCTTTTATTCGTTCGTCACAATCAGTAGGTTCTTTTGTAGAATAGTGATAATAATAATAATTACAACAGTTGCAGTAACAGTAATAGTGATAATTGTAGTAATAGTAGTAGTAATCACAATGATAGTATTGGTAGCAGTAGTAGTAGTAGTTCCAGTAGAAATAATGGTAATAACAATCATTAAGACATTTTTGTCCACAATCCATCTGACTGTCCATAAATATAATCACTTATTTGAGAGCGTTATATGATTACACCGCTCAGCAAATGCGTTTTTACAAACTGATTATCATCGCTCTAGACTGATATTATATAGACTTGACATATGTTTAGACTATTTCCATTCAAATTTGAATAGAAAAAGTCAATCGAGTCACGTGACTGTAAATCAATCAAGAATGTATGTTCGAAATCAATGTCATTTATGAGAACGATGATGAAAGTAAGGAGTAAAATGACGGAAAACGTTAGTCAGTCAGCCATTTACGTTAGTCATGAAGGCTGATTTGGTGAGCATAATCTCATTCTGGAATAAGAATGAAAAACGTGAGTTTAGATTAAGCAAATGGTCAGAGTAGAGGTGGACATTGTACAAACATCTTAGGATAAGAAGGATGATCAGGTTTGTTCAAACACTGCTTTCGGACTGGTTGGAATATGACTGACATTTTCACGAGAACTAAATTTAACATCAAGTAGACGGGAATTCGGTCGACCTTGAGGATGCAGTATAGTCGTCCGTAATAAGAATAATAGTAGGTCAGATGACTTGTGTTAATCCTGGGTGTATGCTTACAAGTGAAGATTCAGTTTTCCTGGTAGACTCCTTCATATCTGTGTATGTTTTCTAATTTTGGTCCGAGTGTAGATTGTTATTATTGTTGCTGTTGTTGTCACTTTGACCAAGGCACCTCTGGATGTGTCCGATGCTGTGAGAGTATTTTCGTGGGGTGTTTCTCAACTCATTGGCATCGGCCACACTGTTTTGGCAGTTTCTGTCGAGGTGAGAAAGTCCATCTATCAGTACAGTTATCCGCGCGATTTTGAACAAGTGAGTGAGGCTATCGACCATCTACGGGAATTATAATTCAGAGTATGAGTAATCGGATGATAGTGATTGTTGATTGAACTGATCATTCAGTTGATAGCGGACACGTGTAACAAGTGGAAGCTAATCAAGTAAGTGATTTTAATTTTAGTTCTGTTTTGTGTGTAACTAAATTTTTTTATGGTGTAGATAATTGTGAACTTGAGACAGGTAGTTGCAATTTGGACACCGATGATTCCCTGAATAATGATGACTCTGTAGATAAATGCTGATTTCAGATAAGAGAAGAAAGCGAGAATAAGAATTTTGAACAAAAGAGAGGATCTGACAATTACAATTACAATGAACTAAGAGCACATTATAGACACGTGGACAGACAAACAGTCTGTGTCAGTTGTGGTAATCGGACAATATAATTACTGTACAGTTAAATGTTTTTTGTTGTCTTTTAATCTGTCATAATTATCCAATACAGTTTTGTTGTGACTACTTGGAATTGGACTTCTTGATTGGGTGTTGTGAAAGTTCTAGACTATTTGAGATTGTTGGTAATTCGTTAGACCATTTCGAATCCACAGGCAATCATGTTGGTAATGAAAGTGAATGAAAGCGAAATATATATTGAATTCCAGTCGAACTAACTAAAGTTTGATGAATATGTATCCGTGTCACGTTCGAACTTGTTGGTTTAGCAGAGGGCATGAATTAGTTTTTATGTGGATGTAGGATTTCACCTGTTCTTACTTGACTAATTGACATCCAGTGTCGGATACTGGATCAACTGTGTACGCTAACCCCTACGTCTTTAAATAATCAAAGCTGAGACAAAGCTAAACTGTTGGATATAGCTCACCAATTCCTTAATCGTGGACCAAAGCAGAGAAGCATATTAACTATTCAGTATTTTAAATCACTAAAATAAGTACGAACAAACCCTGATATTGTCTTGTTAAAGCCTGATAAAAGATCAGGCGTGATTGTCAAGAACAAATGTGAATGTAAAAGTAAGACATTATCCATTCTCAGTGATGAAAGTAAATTAATGCCTGATGGTGAATTTGCAGGTATTAGCAAAGTAGAGGGAAGAATAAATTCAAACCTAGTGAAACTGTTACACATGAATATTATTGGTAGAGAGGAATTTAATTTCCTAAAGCCTATTGGTTCTGAGTATCGTCATTTACATGGATTACCTGAAATTCACAAACCAAACATTTGTTTACGTCAAATTTTATCAGTGCGTCGATCACCTACACATAACCGAGCTAAATTACTGGATCCTGTTGGAACACGTTTATATAAGTATTCTGTGAAGGATTCTTTTGAGTTGGTCAATCATTTAAGTGATATTAATATCAAGAGAAAGACAATGTGTTCATTTGACGTGAATTCCTTGTTCACAAATATACCACTGAAAACGACTATTGATATATTATGTGACCACATATCTTTGAACAGCCTTAAAAAATACCTGTTCCTTTAAAAATCCTTAAAGATTTAGCACTACTATGTATTGACAACGTCCAGTTCATGTTTGAAGGTGAATAGTTTTGCCAGGTCGACTGGTTGCTATGGTTGGTCCATTAGACCATTATTAGCAGACGTGTTCATAACACACGTTGCAAATCTAGCTGAAGACCTAGTCGTAAACATGTCTGTTTATAAGAGATATGAAGATGACATCTTAGTTATCTGGGAAATAAATAACGATATGGATTGTTTATTGAGTAGACTTAGCACTCTGCAAAATCACATCAGCCTTTCATGTGAAGAGGAGAAGAATGATCGGCTTCTCTTCTTAGATATGCTAATAAGTAGACGAGAAGATGGTTCAAGCAAACGATCCATCTTTCGAAAACCAACATTGACGGGCCAATACCTTGGTCACAATAGTTACTACCCGGTGCAATACAAATGAGGTTCGATGGGCGGTCTGTTTACTAGAATTAATCGTGTTCGCACAAACGACGCTATTGATGGGGACGTTAGGTTGTTAAACAAAACGCTAGTGGAAACTGGCTATCCCTTACAATTCATAAATAGATGGAAAGGTCACGGTATACTGAGGCCTACTATAACCTTGGCAGAAAGAAACCTGTCTACATCATTTTTCGATTTAGAGGTGATTCAAATAGCTTTTTACTGAAACAAAGGCTTAAATAAGTTGTTAAGAGGACGTGTTACGCAGCAAAGGTCTTTATGAAAGAGAAAACAATGTGCATGTCTCAGCAAAAACGTAAAACACATGGAAACGATTGCGTCACATGCCACTGTGTTTATCGATTTGAATGTGTGTGTGGCCACATATACATGTGGAGGAGTAATCGTGATCTCCAAATTAGGGTGTGCGAACATGTAGCTAAGTGGTTGCAAAAACAAATAAAATCAAGTGATCCAATAAGAGTAGATGATGAACATCCATTCATGGAGGAAATTCACTGACTAACGTTAATATTCGTAATAATAACAATAATAGTAATAATAATATCACTACTACTACCGCCACTGCTGCTACTCGAACTACTGCTATTTCAAAAACTACTACTATCACCACTACTACTACTACTACTAATACTACTACTACTACTACTACTACTACTAATACGACTACTACTACTACTACTACTACTACTAATGCGACTACTACTACTACTACTACTACTACTACTACTAATGCGACTACTACTACTTCTACTACTACTGCTACTACTATTTCTTCTATTGCTGCTACTGTTTATCCAAGACCAAATACTGTCGTGAACGCTCAGTACTCGAGATTCCTTAGAATATGTGCTCTGATATGGTCGACTTCCTGGAATTTATTATTCATGAGAATTCCATGCGATTTACATTCATCCCACAGTAACACGTACGATACCCCATACACTATTGACCGGTGAAACAATCAAAAACACAAATGTGAATAGTTAGAAAATTTATTTTCATTTTTTATATTACAAAATGGACATGACGTCCAGGCTTTTTGATTGTTTGGCCTGGACGTTTTAAACACGTCCGGGTTTTGCATAGCTTTAAATCATTGTTTGGCATTTTTCTGCCTGATGGTGTGCATCTTCCTTGAAAAACCGTGTTTTTTTCTTTTATTCGTTCGTCACAATCAGTAGGTTCTTTTGTAGAATAGTGATAATAATAATAATTACAACAGTTGCAGTAACAGTAATAGTGATAATTGTAGTAATAGTAGTAGTAATCACAATGATAGTATTGGTAGCAGTAGTAGTAGTAGTTCCAGTAGAAATAATGGTAATAACAATCATTAAGACATTTTTGTCCACAATCCATCTGACTGTCCATAAATATAATCACTTATTTGAGAGCGTTATATGATTACACCGCTCAGCAAATGCGTTTTTACAAACTGATTATCATCGCTCTAGACTGATATTATATAGACTTGACATATGTTTAGACTATTTCCATTCAAATTTGAATAGAAAAAGTCAATCGAGTCACGTGACTGTAAATCAATCAAGAATGTATGTTCGAAATCAATGTCATTTATGAGAACGATGATGAAAGTAAGGAGTAAAATGACGGAAAACGTTAGTCAGTCAGCCATTTACGTTAGTCATGAAGGCTGATTTGGTGAGCATAATCTCATTCTGGAATAAGAATGAAAAACGTGAGTTTAGATTAAGCAAATGGTCAGAGTAGAGGTGGACATTGTACAAACATCTTAGGATAAGAAGGATGATCAGGTTTGTTCAAACACTGCTTTCGGACTGGTTGGAATATGACTGACATTTTCACGAGAACTAAATTTAACATCAAGTAGACGGGAATTCGGTCGACCTTGAGGATGCAGTATAGTCGTCCGTAATAAGAATAATAGTAGGTCAGATGACTTGTGTTAATCCTGGGTGTATGCTTACAAGTGAAGATTCAGTTTTCCTGGTAGACTCCTTCATATCTGTGTATGTTTTCTAATTTTGGTCCGAGTGTAGATTGTTATTATTGTTGCTGTTGTTGTCACTTTGACCAAGGCACCTCTGGATGTGTCCGATGCTGTGAGAGTATTTTCGTGGGGTGTTTCTCAACTCATTGGCATCGGCCACACTGTTTTGGCAGTTTCTGTCGAGGTGAGAAAGTCCATCTATCAGTACAGTTATCCGCGCGATTTTGAACAAGTGAGTGAGGCTATCGACCATCTACGGGAATTATAATTCAGAGTATGAGTAATCGGATGATAGTGATTGTTGATTGAACTGATCATTCAGTTGATAGCGGACACGTGTAACAAGTGGAAGCTAATCAAGTAAGTGATTTTAATTTTAGTTCTGTTTTGTGTGTAACTAAATTTTTTTATGGTGTAGATAATTGTGAACTTGAGACAGGTAGTTGCAATTTGGACACCGATGATTCCCTGAATAATGATGACTCTGTAGATAAATGCTGATTTCAGATAAGAGAAGAAAGCGAGAATAAGAATTTTGAACAAAAGAGAGGATCTGACAATTACAATTACAATGAACTAAGAGCACATTATAGACACGTGGACAGACAAACAGTCTGTGTCAGTTGTGGTAATCGGACAATATAATTACTGTACAGTTAAATGTTTTTTGTTGTCTTTTAATCTGTCATAATTATCCAATACAGTTTTGTTGTGACTACTTGGAATTGGACTTCTTGATTGGGTGTTGTGAAAGTTCTAGACTATTTGAGATTGTTGGTAATTCGTTAGACCATTTCGAATCCACAGGCAATCATGTTGGTAATGAAAGTGAATGAAAGCGAAATATATATTGAATTCCAGTCGAACTAACTAAAGTTTGATGAATATGTATCCGTGTCACGTTCGAACTTGTTGGTTTAGCAGAGGGCATGAATTAGTTTTTATGTGGATGTAGGATTTCACCTGTTCTTACTTGACTAATTGACATCCAGTGTCGGATACTGGATCAACTGTGTACGCTAACCCCTACGTCTTTAAATAATCAAAGCTGAGACAAAGCTAAACTGTTGGATATAGCTCACCAATTCCTTAATCGTGGACCAAAGCAGAGAAGCATATTAACTATTCAGTATTTTAAATCACTAAAATAAGTACGAACAAACCCTGATATTGTCTTGTTAAAGCCTGATAAAAGATCAGGCGTGATTGTCAAGAACAAATGTGAATGTAAAAGTAAGACATTATCCATTCTCAGTGATGAAAGTAAATTAATGCCTGATGGTGAATTTGCAGGTATTAGCAAAGTAGAGGGAAGAATAAATTCAAACCTAGTGAAACTGTTACACATGAATATTATTGGTAGAGAGGAATTTAATTTCCTAAAGCCTATTGGTTCTGAGTATCGTCATTTACATGGATTACCTGAAATTCACAAACCAAACATTTGTTTACGTCAAATTTTATCAGTGCGTCGATCACCTACACATAACCGAGCTAAATTACTGGATCCTGTTGGAACACGTTTATATAAGTATTCTGTGAAGGATTCTTTTGAGTTGGTCAATCATTTAAGTGATATTAATATCAAGAGAAAGACAATGTGTTCATTTGACGTGAATTCCTTGTTCACAAATATACCACTGAAAACGACTATTGATATATTATGTGACCACATATCTTTGAACAGCCTTAAAAAATTACCTGTTCCTTTAAAAATCCTTAAAGATTTAGCACTACTATGTATTGACAACGTCCAGTTCATGTTTGAAGGTGAATAGTTTTGCCAGGTCGACTGGTTGCTATGGTTGGTCCATTAGACCATTATTAGCAGACGTGTTCATAACACACGTTGCAAATCTAGCTGAAGACCTAGTCGTAAACATGTCTGTTTATAAGAGATATGAAGATGACATCTTAGTTATCTGGGAAAGAAATAACGATATGGATTGTTTATTGAGTAGACTTAGCACTCTGCAAAATCACATCAGCCTTTCATGTGAAGAGGAGAAGAATGATCGGCTTCTCTTCTTAGATATGCTAATAAGTAGACGAGAAGATGGTTCAAGCAAACGATCCATCTTTCGAAAACCAACATTGACGGGCCAATACCTTGGTCACAATAGTTACTACCCGGTGCAATACAAATGAGGTTCGATGAGCGGTCTGTTTACTAGAATTAATCGTGTTCGCACAAACGACGCTATTGATGGGGACGTTAGGTTGTTAAACAAAACGCTAGTGGAAACTGGCTATCCCTTACAATTCATAAATAGATGGAAAGGTCACGGTATACTGAGGCCTACTATAACCTTGGCAGAAAGAAACCTGTCTACATCATTTTTCGATTTAGAGGTGATTCAAATAGCTTTTTACTGAAACAAAGGCTTAAATAAGTTGTTAAGAGGACGTGTTACGCAGCAAAGGTCTTTATGAAAGAGAAAACAATGTGCATGTCTCAGCAAAAACGTAAAACACATGGAAACGATTGCGTCACATGCCACTGTGTTTATCGATTTGAATGTGTGTGTGGCCACATATACATGTGGAGGAGTAATCGTGATCTCCAAATTAGGGTGTGCGAACATGTAGCTAAGTGGTTGCAAAAACAAATAAAATCAAGTGATCCAATAAGAGTAGATGATGAACATCCATTCATGGAGGAAATTCACTGACTAACGTTAATATTCGTAATAATAACAATAATAGTAATAATAATATCACTACTACTACCGCCACTGCTGCTACTCGAACTACTGCTATTTCAAAAACTACTACTATCACCACTACTACTACTACTACTAATACTACTACTACTACTAATACTACTACTACTACTACTACTAAATGCGACTACTACTACTACTACTACTACTACTACTACTACTACTACTACTACTACTACTACTACTACTACTACTACTACTACTACTACTACTACTACTAATGCGACTACTACTACTTCTACTACTACTGCTACTACTATTTCTTCTATTGCTGCTACTGTTTATCCAAGACCAAATACTGTCGTGAACGCTCAGTACTCGAGATTCCTTAGAATATGTGCTCTGATATGGTCGACTTCCTGGAATTTATTATTCATGAGAATTCCATGCGATTTACATTCATCCCACAGTAACACGTACGATACCCCATACACTATTGACCGGTGAAACAATCAAAAACACAAATGTGAATAGTTAGAAAATTTATTTTCATTTTTTATATTACAAAATGGACATGACGTCCAGGCTTTTTGATTGTTTGGCCTGGACGTTTTAAACACGTCCGGGTTTTGCATAGCTTTAAATCATTGTTTGGCATTTTTCTGCCTGATGGTGTGCATCTTCCTTGAAAAACCGTGTTTTTTCTTTTATTCGTTCGTCACAATCAGTAGGTTCTTTTGTAGAATAGTGATAATAATAATAATTACAACAGTTGCAGTAACAGTAATAGTGATAATTGTAGTAATAGTAGTAGTAATCACAATGATAGTATTGGTAGCAGTAGTAGTAGTAGTTCCAGTAGAAATAATGGTAATAACAATCATTAAGACATTTTTGTCCACAATCCATCTGACTGTCCATAAATATAATCACTTATTTGAGAGCGTTATATGATTACACCGCTCAGCAAATGCGTTTTTACAAACTGATTATCATCGCTCTAGACTGATATTATATAGACTTGACATATGTTTAGACTATTTCCATTCAAATTTGAATAGAAAAAGTCAATCGAGTCACGTGACTGTAAATCAATCAAGAATGTATGTTCGAAATCAATGTCATTTATGAGAACGATGATGAAAGTAAGGAGTAAAATGACGGGAAACGTTAGTCAGTCAGCCATTTACGTTAGTCATGAAGGCTGATTTGGTGAGCATAATCTCATTCTGGAATAAGAATGAAAAACGTGAGTTTAGATTAAGCAAATGGTCAGAGTAGAGGTGGACATTGTACAAACATCTTAGGATAAGAAGGATGATCAGGTTTGTTCAAACACTGCTTTCGGACTGGTTGGAATATGACTGACATTTTCACGAGAACTAAATTTAACATCAAGTAGACGGGAATTCGGTCGACCTTGAGGATGCAGTATAGTCGTCCGTAATAAGAATAATAGTAGGTCAGATGACTTGTGTTAATCCTGGGTGTATGCTTACAAGTGAAGATTCAGTTTTCCTGGTAGACTCCTTCATATCTGTGTATGTTTTCTAATTTTGGTCCGAGTGTAGATTGTTATTATTGTTGTTGTTGTTGTCACTTTGACCAAGGCACCTCTGGATGTGTCCGATGCTGTGAGAGTATTTTCGTGGGGTGTTTCTCAACTCATTGGCATCGGCCACACTGTTTTGGCAGTTTCTGTCGAGGTGAGAAAGTCCATCTATCAGTACAGTTATCCGCGCGATTTTGAACAAGTGAGTGAGGCTATCGACCATCTACGGGAATTATAATTCAGAGTATGAGTAATCGGATGATAGTGGTTGTTGATTGAACTGATCATTCAGTTGATAGCGGACACGTGTAACAAGTGGAAGCTAATCAAGTAAGTGATTTTAATTTTAGTTCTGTTTTGTGTGTAACTAAATTTTTTTATGGTGTAGATAATTGTGAACTTGAGACAGGTAGTTGCAATTTGGACACCGATGATTCCCTGAATAATGATGACTCTGTAGATAAATGCTGATTTCAGATAAGAGAAGAAAGCGAGAATAAGAATTTTGAACAAAAGAGAGGATCTGACAATTACAATTACAATGAACTAAGAGCACATTATAGACACGTGGACAGACAAACAGTCTGTGTCAGTTGTGGTAATCGGACAATATAATTACTGTACAGTTAAATGTTTTTTGTTGTCTTTTAATCTGTCATAATTATCCAATACAGTTTTGTTGTGACTACTTGGAATTGGACTTCTTGATTGGGTGTTGTGAAAGTTCTAGACTATTTGAGATTGTTGGTAATTCGTTAGACCATTTCGAATCCACAGGCAATCATGTTGGTAATGAAAGTGAATGAAAGCGAAATATATATTGAATTCCAGTCGAACTAACTAAAGTTTGATGAATATGTATCCGTGTCACGTTCGAACTTGTTGGTTTAGCAGAGGGCATGAATTAGTTTTTATGTGGATGTAGGATTTCACCTGTTCTTACTTGACTAATTGACATCCAGTGTCGGATACTGGATCAACTGTGTACGCTAACCCCTACGTCTTTAAATAATCAAAGCTGAGACAAAGCTAAACTGTTGGATATAGCTCACCAATTCCTTAATCGTGGACCAAAGCAGAGAAGCATATTAACTATTCAGTATTTTAAATCACTAAAATAAGTACGAACAAACCCTGATATTGTCTTGTTAAAGCCTGATAAAAGATCAGGCGTGATTGTCAAGAACAAATGTGAATGTAAAAGTAAGACATTATCCATTCTCAGTGATGAAAGTAAATTAATGCCTGATGGTGAATTTGCAGGTATTAGCAAAGTAGAGGGAAGAATAAATTCAAACCTAGTGAAACTGTTACACATGAATATTATTGGTAGAGAGGAATTTAATTTCCTAAAGCCTATTGGTTCTGAGTATCGTCATTTACATGGATTACCTGAAATTCACAAACCAAACATTTGTTTACGTCAAATTTTATCAGTGCGTCGATCACCTACACATAACCGAGCTAAATTACTGGATCCTGTTGGAACACGTTTATATAAGTATTCTGTGAAGGATTCTTTTGAGTTGGTCAATCATTTAAGTGATATTAATATCAAGAGAAAGACAATGTGTTCATTTGACGTGAATTCCCTGTTCACAAATATACCACTGAAAACGACTATTGATATATTATGTGACCACATATCTTTGAACAGCCTTAAAAAATACCTGTTCCTTTAAAAATCCTTAAAGATTTAGCACTACTATGTATTGACAACGTCCAGTTCATGTTTGAAGGTGAATAGTTTTGCCAGGTCGACTGGTTGCTATGGTTGGTCCATTAGACCATTATTAGCAGACGTGTTCATAACACACGTTGCAAATCTAGCTGAAGACCTAGTCGTAAACATGTCTGTTTATAAGAGATATGAAGATGACATCTTAGTTATCTGGGAAAGAAATAACGATATGGATTGTTTATTGAGTAGACTTAGCACTCTGCAAAATCACATCAGCCTTTCATGTGAAGAGGAGAAGAATGATCGGCTTCTCTTCTTAGATATGCTAATAAGTAGACGAGAAGATGGTTCAAGCAAACGATCCATCTTTCGAAAACCAACATTGACGGGCCAATACCTTGGTCACAATAGTTACTACCCGGTGCAATACAAATGAGGTTCGATGAGCGGTCTGTTTACTAGAATTAATCGTGTTCGCACAAACGACGCTATTGATGGGGACGTTAGGTTGTTAAACAAAACGCTAGTGGAAACTGGCTATCCCTTACAATTCATAAATAGATGGAAAGGTCACGGTATACTGAGGCCTACTATAACCTTGGCAGAAAGAAACCTGTCTACATCATTTTTCGATTTAGAGGTGATTCAAATAGCTTTTTACTGAAACAAAGGCTTAAATAAGTTGTTAAGAGGACGTGTTACGCAGCAAAGGTCTTTATGAAAGAGAAAACAATGTGCATGTCTCAGCAAAAACGTAAAACACATGGAAACGATTGCGTCACATGCCACTGTGTTTATCGATTTGAATGTGTGTGTGGCCACATATACATGTGGAGGAGTAATCGTGATCTCCAAATTAGGGTGTGCGAACATGTAGCTAAGTGGTTGCAAAAACAAATAAAATCAAGTGATCCAATAAGAGTAGATGATGAACATCCATTCATGGAGGAAATTCACTGACTAACGTTAATATTCGTAATAATAACAATAATAGTAATAATAATATCACTACTACTACCGCCACTGCTGCTACTCGAACTACTGCTATTTCAAAAACTACTACTATCACTACTACTACTACTACTACTACTACTACTACTAATGCGACTACTACTACTACTACTACTACTAATACTAATACTACTAATACTACTACTACTACTAATACTACTACTACTACTACTACTACTACTACTACTACTACTACTACTACTACTACTTCTACTACTACTGCTACTACTATTTCTTCTATTGCTGCTACTGTTTATCCAAGACCAAATACTGTCGTGAACGCTCAGTACTCGAGATTCCTTAGAATATGTGCTCTGATATGGTCGACTTCCTGGAATTTATTATTCATGAGAATTCCATGCGATTTACATTCATCCCACAGTAACACGTACGATACCCCATACACTATTGACCGGTGAAACAATCAAAAACACAAATGTGAATAGTTAGAAAATTTATTTTCATTTTTTATATTACAAAATGGACATGACGTCCAGGCTTTTTGATTGTTTGGCCTGGACGTTTTAAACACGTCCGGGTTTTGCATAGCTTTAAATCATTGTTTGGCATTTTTCTGCCTGATGGTGTGCATCTTCCTTGAAAAACCGTGTTTTTTTCTTTTATTCGTTCGTCACAATCAGTAGGTTCTTTTGTAGAATAGTGATAATAATAATAATTACAACAGTTGCAGTAACAGTAATAGTGATAATTGTAGTAATAGTAGTAGTAATCACAATGATAGTATTGGTAGCAGTAGTAGTAGTAGTTCCAGTAGAAATAATGGTAATAACAATCATTAAGACATTTTTGTCCACAATCCATCTGACTGTCCATAAATATAATCACTTATTTGAGAGCGTTATATGATTACACCGCTCAGCAAATGCGTTTTTACAAACTGATTATCATCGCTCTAGACTGATATTATATAGACTTGACATATGTTTAGACTATTTCCATTCAAATTTGAATAGAAAAAGTCAATCGAGTCACGTGACTGTAAATCAATCAAGAATGTATGTTCGAAATCAATGTCATTTATGAGAACGATGATGAAAGTAAGGAGTAAAATGACGGAAAACGTTAGTCAGTCAGCCATTTACGTTAGTCATGAAGGCTGATTTGGTGAGCATAATCTCATTCTGGAATAAGAATGAAAAACGTGAGTTTAGATTAAGCAAATGGTCAGAGTAGAGGTGGACATTGTACAAACATCTTAGGATAAGAAGGATGATCAGGTTTGTTCAAACACTGCTTTCGGACTGGTTGGAATATGACTGACATTTTCACGAGAACTAAATTTAACATCAAGTAGACGGGAATTCGGTCGACCTTGAGGATGCAGTATAGTCGTCCGTAATAAGAATAATAGTAGGTCAGATGACTTGTGTTAATCCTGGGTGTATGCTTACAAGTGAAGATTCAGTTTTCCTGGTAGACTCCTTCATATCTGTGTATGTTTTCTAATTTTGGTCCGAGTGTAGATTGTTATTATTGTTGTTGTTGTTGTCACTTTGACCAAGGCACCTCTGGATGTGTCCGATGCTGTGAGAGTATTTTCGTGGGGTGTTTCTCAACTCATTGGCATCGGCCACACTGTTTTGGCAGTTTCTGTCGAGGTGAGAAAGTCCATCTATCAGTACAGTTATCCGCGCGATTTTGAACAAGTGAGTGAGGCTATCGACCATCTACGGGAATTATAATTCAGAGTATGAGTAATCGGATGATAGTGATTGTTGATTGAACTGATCATTCAGTTGATAGCGGACACGTGTAACAAGTGGAAGCTAATCAAGTAAGTGATTTTAATTTTAGTTCTGTTTTGTGTGTAACTAAATTTTTTTATGGTGTAGATAATTGTGAACTTGAGACAGGTAGTTGCAATTTGGACACCGATGATTCCCTGAATAATGATGACTCTGTAGATAAATGCTGATTTCAGATAAGAGAAGAAAGCGAGAATAAGAATTTTGAACAAAAGAGAGGATCTGACAATTACAATTACAATGAACTAAGAGCACATTATAGACACGTGGACAGACAAACAGTCTGTGTCAGTTGTGGTAATCGGACAATATAATTACTGTACAGTTAAATGTTTTTTGTTGTCTTTTAATCTGTCATAATTATCCAATACAGTTTTGTTGTGACTACTTGGAATTGGACTTCTTGATTGGGTGTTGTGAAAGTTCTAGACTATTTGAGATTGTTGGTAATTCGTTAGACCATTTCGAATCCACAGGCAATCATGTTGGTAATGAAAGTGAATGAAAGCGAAATATATATTGAATTCCAGTCGAACTAACTAAAGTTTGATGAATATGTATCCGTGTCACGTTCGAACTTGTTGGTTTAGCAGAGGGCATGAATTAGTTTTTATGTGGATGTAGGATTTCACCTGTTCTTACTTGACTAATTGACATCCAGTGTCGGATACTGGATCAACTGTGTACGCTAACCCCTACGTCTTTAAATAATCAAAGCTGAGACAAAGCTAAACTGTTGGATATAGCTCACCAATTCCTTAATCGTGGACCAAAGCAGAGAAGCATATTAACTATTCAGTATTTTAAATCACTAAAATAAGTACGAACAAACCCTGATATTGTCTTGTTAAAGCCTGATAAAAGATCAGGCGTGATTGTCAAGAACAAATGTGAATGTAAAAGTAAGACATTATCCATTCTCAGTGATGAAAGTAAATTAATGCCTGATGGTGAATTTGCAGGTATTAGCAAAGTAGAGGGAAGAATAAATTCAAACCTAGTGAAACTGTTACACATGAATATTATTGGTAGAGAGGAATTTAATTTCCTAAAGCCTATTGGTTCTGAGTATCGTCATTTACATGGATTACCTGAAATTCACAAACCAAACATTTGTTTACGTCAAATTTTATCAGTGCGTCGATCACCTACACATAACCGAGCTAAATTACTGGATCCTGTTGGAACACGTTTATATAAGTATTCTGTGAAGGATTCTTTTGAGTTGGTCAATCATTTAAGTGATATTAATATCAAGAGAAAGACAATGTGTTCATTTGACGTGAATTCCCTGTTCACAAATATACCACTGAAAACGACTATTGATATATTATGTGACCACATATCTTTGAACAGCCTTAAAAAATACCTGTTCCTTTAAAAATCCTTAAAGATTTAGCACTACTATGTATTGACAACGTCCAGTTCATGTTTGAAGGTGAATAGTTTTGCCAGGTCGACTGGTTGCTATGGTTGGTCCATTAGACCATTATTAGCAGACGTGTTCATAACACACGTTGCAAATCTAGCTGAAGACCTAGTCGTAAACATGTCTGTTTATAAGAGATATGAAGATGACATCTTAGTTATCTGGGAAATAAATAACGATATGGATTGTTTATTGAGTAGACTTAGCACTCTGCAAAATCACATCAGCCTTTCATGTGAAGAGGAGAAGAATGATCGGCTTCTCTTCTTAGATATGCTAATAAGTAGACGAGAAGATGGTTCAAGCAAACGATCCATCTTTCGAAAACCAACATTGACGGGCCAATACCTTGGTCACAATAGTTACTACCCGGTGCAATACAAATGAGGTTCGATGAGCGGTCTGTTTACTAGAATTAATCGTGTTCGCACAAACGACGCTATTGATGGGGACGTTAGGTTGTTAAACAAAACGCTAGTGGAAACTGGCTATCCCTTACAATTCATAAATAGATGGAAAGGTCACGGTATACTGAGGCCTACTATAACCTTGGCAGAAAGAAACCTGTCTACATCATTTTTCGATTTAGAGGTGATTCAAATAGCTTTTTACTGAAACAAAGGCTTAAATAAGTTGTTAAGAGGACGTGTTACGCAGCAAAGGTCTTTATGAAAGAGAAAACAATGTGCATGTCTCAGCAAAAACGTAAAACACATGGAAACGATTGCGTCACATGCCACTGTGTTTATCGATTTGAATGTGTGTGTGGCCACATATACATGTGGAGGAGTAATCGTGATCTCCAAATTAGGGTGTGCGAACATGTAGCTAAGTGGTTGCAAAAACAAATAAAATCAAGTGATCCAATAAGAGTAGATGATGAACATCCATTCATGGAGGAAATTCACTGACTAACGTTAATATTCGTAATAATAACAATAATAGTAATAATAATATCACTACTACTACCGCCACTGCTGCTACTCGAACTACTGCTATTTCAAAAACTACTACTATCACCACTACTACTACTACTACTAATACTACTACTACTACTACTACTACTACTACTACTACTACTACTACTACTAATGCGACTACTACTACTACTACTACTACTACTACTACTACTACTACTACTACTACTACTACTACTACTACTACTACTACTACTACTACTACTACTACTACTAATGCGACTACTACTACTTCTACTACTACTGCTACTACTATTTCTTCTATTGCTGCTACTGTTTATCCAAGACCAAATACTGTCGTGAACGCTCAGTACTCGAGATTCCTTAGAATATGTGCTCTGATATGGTCGACTTCCTGGAATTTATTATTCATGAGAATTCCATGCGATTTACATTCATCCCACAGTAACACGTACGATACCCCATACACTATTGACCGGTGAAACAATCAAAAACACAAATGTGAATAGTTAGAAAATTTATTTTCATTTTTTATATTACAAAATGGACATGACGTCCAGGCTTTTTGATTGTTTGGCCTGGACGTTTTAAACACGTCCGGGTTTTGCATAGCTTTAAATCATTGTTTGGCATTTTTCTGCCTGATGGTGTGCATCTTCCTTGAAAAACCGTGTTTTTTCTTTTATTCGTTCGTCACAATCAGTAGGTTCTTTTGTAGAATAGTGATAATAATAATAATTACAACAGTTGCAGTAACAGTAATAGTGATAATTGTAGTAATAGTAGTAGTAATCACAATGATAGTATTGGTAGCAGTAGTAGTAGTAGTTCCAGTAGAAATAATGGTAATAACAATCATTAAGACATTTTTGTCCACAATCCATCTGACTGTCCATAAATATAATCACTTATTTGAGAGCGTTATATGATTACACCGCTCAGCAAATGCGTTTTTACAAACTGATTATCATCGCTCTAGACTGATATTATATAGACTTGACATATGTTTAGACTATTTCCATTCAAATTTGAATAGAAAAAGTCAATCGAGTCACGTGACTGTAAATCAATCAAGAATGTATGTTCGAAATCAATGTCATTTATGAGAACGATGATGAAAGTAAGGAGTAAAATGACGGGAAACGTTAGTCAGTCAGCCATTTACGTTAGTCATGAAGGCTGATTTGGTGAGCATAATCTCATTCTGGAATAAGAATGAAAAACGTGAGTTTAGATTAAGCAAATGGTCAGAGTAGAGGTGGACATTGTACAAACATCTTAGGATAAGAAGGATGATCAGGTTTGTTCAAACACTGCTTTCGGACTGGTTGGAATATGACTGACATTTTCACGAGAACTAAATTTAACATCAAGTAGACGGGAATTCGGTCGACCTTGAGGATGCAGTATAGTCGTCCGTAATAAGAATAATAGTAGGTCAGATGACTTGTGTTAATCCTGGGTGTATGCTTACAAGTGAAGATTCAGTTTTCCTGGTAGACTCCTTCATATCTGTGTATGTTTTCTAATTTTGGTCCGAGTGTAGATTGTTATTATTGTTGCTGTTGTTGTCACTTTGACCAAGGCACCTCTGGATGTGTCCGATGCTGTGAGAGTATTTTCGTGGGGTGTTTCTCAACTCATTGGCATCGGCCACACTGTTTTGGCAGTTTCTGTCGAGGTGAGAAAGTCCATCTATCAGTACAGTTATCCGCGCGATTTTGAACAAGTGAGTGAGGCTATCGACCATCTACGGGAATTATAATTCAGAGTATGAGTAATCGGATGATAGTGGTTGTTGATTGAACTGATCATTCAGTTGATAGCGGACACGTGTAACAAGTGGAAGCTAATCAAGTAAGTGATTTTAATTTTAGTTCTGTTTTGTGTGTAACTAAATTTTTTTATGGTGTAGATAATTGTGAACTTGAGACAGGTAGTTGCAATTTGGACACCGATGATTCCCTGAATAATGATGACTCTGTAGATAAATGCTGATTTCAGATAAGAGAAGAAAGCGAGAATAAGAATTTTGAACAAAAGAGAGGATCTGACAATTACAATTACAATGAACTAAGAGCACATTATAGACACGTGGACAGACAAACAGTCTGTGTCAGTTGTGGTAATCGGACAATATAATTACTGTACAGTTAAATGTTTTTTGTTGTCTTTTAATCTGTCATAATTATCCAATACAGTTTTGTTGTGACTACTTGGAATTGGACTTCTTGATTGGGTGTTGTGAAAGTTCTAGACTATTTGAGATTGTTGGTAATTCGTTAGACCATTTCGAATCCACAGGCAATCATGTTGGTAATGAAAGTGAATGAAAGCGAAATATATATTGAATTCCAGTCGAACTAACTAAAGTTTGATGAATATGTATCCGTGTCACGTTCGAACTTGTTGGTTTAGCAGAGGGCATGAATTAGTTTTTATGTGGATGTAGGATTTCACCTGTTCTTACTTGACTAATTGACATCCAGTGTCGGATACTGGATCAACTGTGTACGCTAACCCCTACGTCTTTAAATAATCAAAGCTGAGACAAAGCTAAACTGTTGGATATAGCTCACCAATTCCTTAATCGTGGACCAAAGCAGAGAAGCATATTAACTATTCAGTATTTTAAATCACTAAAATAAGTACGAACAAACCCTGATATTGTCTTGTTAAAGCCTGATAAAAGATCAGGCGTGATTGTCAAGAACAAATGTGAATGTAAAAGTAAGACATTATCCATTCTCAGTGATGAAAGTAAATTAATGCCTGATGGTGAATTTGCAGGTATTAGCAAAGTAGAGGGAAGAATAAATTCAAACCTAGTGAAACTGTTACACATGAATATTATTGGTAGAGAGGAATTTAATTTCCTAAAGCCTATTGGTTCTGAGTATCGTCATTTACATGGATTACCTGAAATTCACAAACCAAACATTTGTTTACGTCAAATTTTATCAGTGCGTCGATCACCTACACATAACCGAGCTAAATTACTGGATCCTGTTGGAACACGTTTATATAAGTATTCTGTGAAGGATTCTTTTGAGTTGGTCAATCATTTAAGTGATATTAATATCAAGAGAAAGACAATGTGTTCATTTGACGTGAATTCCCTGTTCACAAATATACCACTGAAAACGACTATTGATATATTATGTGACCACATATCTTTGAACAGCCTTAAAAAATTACCTGTTCCTTTAAAAATCCTTAAAGATTTAGCACTACTATGTATTGACAACGTCCAGTTCATGTTTGAAGGTGAATAGTTTTGCCAGGTCGACTGGTTGCTATGGTTGGTCCATTAGACCATTATTAGCAGACGTGTTCATAACACACGTTGCAAATCTAGCTGAAGACCTAGTCGTAAACATGTCTGTTTATAAGAGATATGAAGATGACATCTTAGTTATCTGGGAAATAAATAACGATATGGATTGTTTATTGAGTAGACTTAGCACTCTGCAAAATCACATCAGCCTTTCATGTGAAGAGGAGAAGAATGATCGGCTTCTCTTCTTAGATATGCTAATAAGTAGACGAGAAGATGGTTCAAGCAAACGATCCATCTTTCGAAAACCAACATTGACGGGCCAATACCTTGGTCACAATAGTTACTACCCG
Source organism: Schistosoma haematobium (assembly GCF_000699445.3). NCBI lineage: Eukaryota > Metazoa > Platyhelminthes > Trematoda > Strigeidida > Schistosomatidae > Schistosoma > Schistosoma haematobium. Next base: position 35,989,147 of record NC_067199.1, on the reverse strand, counting down.
GTGCAATACAAATGAGGTTCGATGAGCGGTCTGTTTACTAGAATTAATCGTGTTCGCACAAACGACGCTATTGATGGGGACGTTAGGTTGTTAAACAAAACGCTAGTGGAAACTGGCTATCCCTTACAATTCATAAATAGATGGAAAGGTCACGGTATACTGAGGCCTACTATAACCTTGGCAGAAAGAAACCTGTCTACATCATTTTTCGATTTAGAGGTGATTCAAATAGCTTTTTACTGAAACAAAGGCTTAAATAAGTTGTTAAGAGGACGTGTTACGCAGCAAAGGTCTTTATGAAAGAGAAAACAATGTGCATGTCTCAGCAAAAACGTAAAACACATGGAAACGATTGCGTCACATGCCACTGTGTTTATCGATTTGAATGTGTGTGTGGCCACATATACATGTGGAGGAGTAATCGTGATCTCCAAATTAGGGTGTGCGAACATGTAGCTAAGTGGTTGCAAAAACAAATAAAATCAAGTGATCCAATAAGAGTAGATGATGAACATCCATTCATGGAGGAAATTCACTGACTAACGTTAATATTCGTAATAATAACAATAATAGTAATAATAATATCACTACTACTACCGCCACTGCTGCTACTCGAACTACTGCTATTTCAAAAACTACTACTATTACCACTACTACTACTACTACTACTACTACTACTAATGCGACTACTACTACTACTACTACTACTAATGCTACTACTACTACTACTACTACTACTACTAATGCGACTACTACTACTACTACTACTACTAATGCGACTACTACTACTTCTACTACTACTGCTACTACTATTTCTTCTATTGCTGCTACTGTTTATCCAAGACCAAATACTGTCGTGAACGCTCAGTACTCGAGATTCCTTAGAATATGTGCTCTGATATGGTCGACTTCCTGGAATTTATTATTCATGAGAATTCCATGCGATTTACATTCATCCCACAGTAACACGTACGATACCCCATACACTATTGACCGGTGAAACAATCAAAAACACAAATGTGAATAGTTAGAAAATTTATTTTCATTTTTTATATTACAAAATGGACATGACGTCCAGGCTTTTTGATTGTTTGGCCTGGACGTTTTAAACACGTCCGGGTTTTGCATAGCTTTAAATCATTGTTTGGCATTTTTCTGCCTGATGGTGTGCATCTTCCTTGAAAAACCGTGTTTTTTCTTTTATTCGTTCGTCACAATCAGTAGGTTCTTTTGTAGAATAGTGATAATAATAATAATTACAACAGTTGCAGTAACAGTAATAGTGATAATTGTAGTAATAGTAGTAGTAATCACAATGATAGTATTGGTAGCAGTAGTAGTAGTAGTTCCAGTAGAAATAATGGTAATAACAATCATTAAGACATTTTTGTCCACAATCCATCTGACTGTCCATAAATATAATCACTTATTTGAGAGCGTTATATGATTACACCGCTCAGCAAATGCGTTTTTACAAACTGATTATCATCGCTCTAGACTGATATTATATAGACTTGACATATGTTTAGACTATTTCCATTCAAATTTGAATAGAAAAAGTCAATCGAGTCACGTGACTGTAAATCAATCAAGAATGTATGTTCGAAATCAATGTCATTTATGAGAACGATGATGAAAGTAAGGAGTAAAATGACGGAAAACGTTAGTCAGTCAGCCATTTACGTTAGTCATGAAGGCTGATTTGGTGAGCATAATCTCATTCTGGAATAAGAATGAAAAACGTGAGTTTAGATTAAGCAAATGGTCAGAGTAGAGGTGGACATTGTACAAACATCTTAGGATAAGAAGGATGATCAGGTTTGTTCAAACACTGCTTTCGGACTGGTTGGAATATGACTGACATTTTCACGAGAACTAAATTTAACATCAAGTAGACGGGAATTCGGTCGACCTTGAGGATGCAGTATAGTCGTCCGTAATAAGAATAATAGTAGGTCAGATGACTTGTGTTAATCCTGGGTGTATGCTTACAAGTGAAGATTCAGTTTTCCTGGTAGACTCCTTCATATCTGTGTATGTTTTCTAATTTTGGTCCGAGTGTAGATTGTTATTATTGTTGCTGTTGTTGTCACTTTGACCAAGGCACCTCTGGATGTGTCCGATGCTGTGAGAGTATTTTCGTGGGGTGTTTCTCAACTCATTGGCATCGGCCACACTGTTTTGGCAGTTTCTGTCGAGGTGAGAAAGTCCATCTATCAGTACAGTTATCCGCGCGATTTTGAACAAGTGAGTGAGGCTATCGACCATCTACGGGAATTATAATTCAGAGTATGAGTAATCGGATGATAGTGGTTGTTGATTGAACTGATCATTCAGTTGATAGCGGACACGTGTAACAAGTGGAAGCTAATCAAGTAAGTGATTTTAATTTTAGTTCTGTTTTGTGTGTAACTAAATTTTTTTATGGTGTAGATAATTGTGAACTTGAGACAGGTAGTTGCAATTCGGACACCGATGATTCCCTGAATAATGATGACTCTGTAGATAAATGCTGATTTCAGATAAGAGAAGAAAGCGAGAATAAGAATTTTGAACAAAAGAGAGGATCTGACAATTACAATTACAATGAACTAAGAGCACATTATAGACACGTGGACAGACAAACAGTCTGTGTCAGTTGTGGTAATCGGACAATATAATTACTGTACAGTTAAATGTTTTTTGTTGTCTTTTAATCTGTCATAATTATCCAATACAGTTTTGTTGTGACTACTTGGAATTGGACTTCTTGATTGGGTGTTGTGAAAGTTCTAGACTATTTGAGATTGTTGGTAATTCGTTAGACCATTTCGAATCCACAGGCAATCATGTTGGTAATGAAAGTGAATGAAAGCGAAATATATATTGAATTCCAGTCGAAATAACTAAAGTTTGATGAATATGTATCCGTGTCACGTTCGAACTTGTTGGTTTAGCAGAGGGCATGAATTAGTTTTTATGTGGATGTAGGATTTCACCTGTTCTTACTTGACTAATTGACATCCAGTGTCGGATACTGGATCAACTGTGTACGCTAACCCCTACGTCTTTAAATAATCAAAGCTGAGACAAAGCTAAACTGTTGGATATAGCTCACCAATTCCTTAATCGTGGACCAAAGCAGAGAAGCATATTAACTATTCAGTATTTTAAATCACTAAAATAAGTACGAACAAACCCTGATATTGTCTTGTTAAAGCCTGATAAAAGATCAGGCGTGATTGTCAAGAACAAATGTGAATGTAAAAGTAAGACATTATCCATTCTCAGTGATGAAAGTAAATTAATGCCTGATGGTGAATTTGCAGGTATTAGCAAAGTAGAGGGAAGAATAAATTCAAACCTAGTGAAACTGTTACACATGAATATTATTGGTAGAGAGGAATTTAATTTCCTAAAGCCTATTGGTTCTGAGTATCGTCATTTACATGGATTACCTGAAATTCACAAACCAAACATTTGTTTACGTCAAATTTTATCAGTGCGTCGATCACCTACACATAACCGAGCTAAATTACTGGATCCTGTTGGAACACGTTTATATAAGTATTCTGTGAAGGATTCTTTTGAGTTGGTCAATCATTTAAGTGATATTAATATCAAGAGAAAGACAATGTGTTCATTTGACGTGAATTCCCTGTTCACAAATATACCACTGAAAACGACTATTGATATATTATGTGACCACATATCTTTGAACAGCCTTAAAAAATTACCTGTTCCTTTAAAAATCCTTAAAGATTTAGCACTACTATGTATTGACAACGTCCAGTTCATGTTTGAAGGTGAATAGTTTTGCCAGGTCGACTGGTTGCTATGGTTGGTCCATTAGACCATTATTAGCAGACGTGTTCATAACACACGTTGCAAATCTAGCTGAAGACCTAGTCGTAAACATGTCTGTTTATAAGAGATATGAAGATGACATCTTAGTTATCTGGGAAATAAATAACGATATGGATTGTTTATTGAGTAGACTTAGCACTCTGCAAAATCACATCAGCCTTTCATGTGAAGAGGAGAAGAATGATCGGCTTCTCTTCTTAGATATGCTAATAAGTAGACGAGAAGATGGTTCAAGCAAACGATCCATCTTTCGAAAACCAACATTGACGGGCCAATACCTTGGTCACAATAGTTACTACCCGGTGCAATACAAATGAGGTTCGATGAGCGGTCTGTTTACTAGAATTAATCGTGTTCGCACAAACGACGCTATTGATGGGGACGTTAGGTTGTTAAACAAAACGCTAGTGGAAACTGGCTATCCCTTACAATTCATAAATAGATGGAAAGGTCACGGTATACTGAGGCCTACTATAACCTTGGCAGAAAGAAACCTGTCTACATCATTTTTCGATTTAGAGGTGATTCAAATAGCTTTTTACTGAAACAAAGGCTTAAATAAGTTGTTAAGAGGACGTGTTACGCAGCAAAGGTCTTTATGAAAGAGAAAACAATGTGCATGTCTCAGCAAAAACGTAAAACACATGGAAACGATTGCGTCACATGCCACTGTGTTTATCGATTTGAATGTGTGTGTGGCCACATATACATGTGGAGGAGTAATCGTGATCTCCAAATTAGGGTGTGCGAACATGTAGCTAAGTGGTTGCAAAAACAAATAAAATCAAGTGATCCAATAAGAGTAGATGATGAACATCCATTCATGGAGGAAATTCACTGACTAACGTTAATATTCGTAATAATAACAATAATAGTAATAATAATATCACTACTACTACCACCACTGCTGCTACTCGAACTACTGCTATTTCAAAAACTACTACTATTACCACTACTACTACTACTACTACTACTACTACTACTACTACTACTACTAATGCTACTACTACTACTACTACTACTACTACTACTACTACTACTACTACTACTACTACTACTACTACTAATGCGACTACTACTACTTCTACTACTACTGCTACTACTATTTCTTCTATTGCTGCTACTGTTTATCCAAGACCAAATACTGTCGTGAACGCTCAGTACTCGAGATTCCTTAGAATATGTGCTCTGATATGGTCGACTTCCTGGAATTTATTATTCATGAGAATTCCATGCGATTTACATTCATCCCACAGTAACACGTACGATACCCCATACACTATTGACCGGTGAAACAATCAAAAACACAAATGTGAATAGTTAGAAAATTTATTTTCATTTTTTATATTACAAAATGGACATGACGTCCAGGCTTTTTGATTGTTTGGCCTGGACGTTTTAAACACGTCCGGGTTTTGCATAGCTTTAAATCATTGTTTGGCATTTTTCTGCCTGATGGTGTGCATCTTCCTTGAAAAACCGTGTTTTTTTCTTTTATTCGTTCGTCACAATCAGTAGGTTCTTTTGTAGAATAGTGATAATAATAATAATTACAACAGTTGCAGTAACAGTAATAGTGATAATTGTAGTAATAGTAGTAGTAATCACAATGATAGTATTGGTAGCAGTAGTAGTAGTAGTTCCAGTAGAAATAATGGTAATAACAATCATTAAGACATTTTTGTCCACAATCCATCTGACTGTCCATAAATATAATCACTTATTTGAGAGCGTTATATGATTACACCGCTCAGCAAATGCGTTTTTACAAACTGATTATCATCGCTCTAGACTGATATTATATAGACTTGACATATGTTTAGACTATTTCCATTCAAATTTGAATAGAAAAAGTCAATCGAGTCACGTGACTGTAAATCAATCAAGAATGTATGTTCGAAATCAATGTCATTTATGAGAACGATGATGAAAGTAAGGAGTAAAATGACGGAAAACGTTAGTCAGTCAGCCATTTACGTTAGTCATGAAGGCTGATTTGGTGAGCATAATCTCATTCTGGAATAAGAATGAAAAACGTGAGTTTAGATTAAGCAAATGGTCAGAGTAGAGGTGGACATTGTACAAACATCTTAGGATAAGAAGGATGATCAGGTTTGTTCAAACACTGCTTTCGGACTGGTTGGAATATGACTGACATTTTCACGAGAACTAAATTTAACATCAAGTAGACGGGAATTCGGTCGACCTTGAGGATGCAGTATAGTCGTCCGTAATAAGAATAATAGTAGGTCAGATGACTTGTGTTAATCCTGGGTGTATGCTTACAAGTGAAGATTCAGTTTTCCTGGTAGACTCCTTCATATCTGTGTATGTTTTCTAATTTTGGTCCGAGTGTAGATTGTTATTATTGTTGCTGTTGTTGTCACTTTGACCAAGGCACCTCTGGATGTGTCCGATGCTGTGAGAGTATTTTCGTGGGGTGTTTCTCAACTCATTGGCATCGGCCACACTGTTTTGGCAGTTTCTGTCGAGGTGAGAAAGTCCATCTATCAGTACAGTTATCCGCGCGATTTTGAACAAGTGAGTGAGGCTATCGACCATCTACGGGAATTATAATTCAGAGTATGAGTAATCGGATGATAGTGGTTGTTGATTGAACTGATCATTCAGTTGATAGCGGACACGTGTAACAAGTGGAAGCTAATCAAGTAAGTGATTTTAATTTTAGTTCTGTTTTGTGTGTAACTAAATTTTTTTATGGTGTAGATAATTGTGAACTTGAGACAGGTAGTTGCAATTCGGACACCGATGATTCCCTGAATAATGATGACTCTGTAGATAAATGCTGATTTCAGATAAGAGAAGAAAGCGAGAATAAGAATTTTGAACAAAAGAGAGGATCTGACAATTACAATTACAATGAACTAAGAGCACATTATAGACACGTGGACAGACAAACAGTCTGTGTCAGTTGTGGTAATCGGACAATATAATTACTGTACAGTTAAATGTTTTTTGTTGTCTTTTAATCTGTCATAATTATCCAATACAGTTTTGTTGTGACTACTTGGAATTGGACTTCTTGATTGGGTGTTGTGAAAGTTCTAGACTATTTGAGATTGTTGGTAATTCGTTAGACCATTTCGAATCCACAGGCAATCATGTTGGTAATGAAAGTGAATGAAAGCGAAATATATATTGAATTCCAGTCGAAATAACTAAAGTTTGATGAATATGTATCCGTGTCACGTTCGAACTTGTTGGTTTAGCAGAGGGCATGAATTAGTTTTTATGTGGATGTAGGATTTCACCTGTTCTTACTTGACTAATTGACATCCAGTGTCGGATACTGGATCAACTGTGTACGCTAACCCCTACGTCTTTAAATAATCAAAGCTGAGACAAAGCTAAACTGTTGGATATAGCTCACCAATTCCTTAATCGTGGACCAAAGCAGAGAAGCATATTAACTATTCAGTATTTTAAATCACTAAAATAAGTACGAACAAACCCTGATATTGTCTTGTTAAAGCCTGATAAAAGATCAGGCGTGATTGTCAAGAACAAATGTGAATGTAAAAGTAAGACATTATCCATTCTCAGTGATGAAAGTAAATTAATGCCTGATGGTGAATTTGCAGGTATTAGCAAAGTAGAGGGAAGAATAAATTCAAACCTAGTGAAACTGTTACACATGAATATTATTGGTAGAGAGGAATTTAATTTCCTAAAGCCTATTGGTTCTGAGTATCGTCATTTACATGGATTACCTGAAATTCACAAACCAAACATTTGTTTACGTCAAATTTTATCAGTGCGTCGATCACCTACACATAACCGAGCTAAATTACTGGATCCTGTTGGAACACGTTTATATAAGTATTCTGTGAAGGATTCTTTTGAGTTGGTCAATCATTTAAGTGATATTAATATCAAGAGAAAGACAATGTGTTCATTTGACGTGAATTCCCTGTTCACAAATATACCACTGAAAACGACTATTGATATATTATGTGACCACATATCTTTGAACAGCCTTAAAAAATTACCTGTTCCTTTAAAAATCCTTAAAGATTTAGCACTACTATGTATTGACAACGTCCAGTTCATGTTTGAAGGTGAATAGTTTTGCCAGGTCGACTGGTTGCTATGGTTGGTCCATTAGACCATTATTAGCAGACGTGTTCATAACACACGTTGCAAATCTAGCTGAAGACCTAGTCGTAAACATGTCTGTTTATAAGAGATATGAAGATGACATCTTAGTTATCTGGGAAAGAAATAACGATATGGATTGTTTATTGAGTAGACTTAGCACTCTGCAAAATCACATCAGCCTTTCATGTGAAGAGGAGAAGAATGATCGGCTTCTCTTCTTAGATATGCTAATAAGTAGACGAGAAGATGGTTCAAGCAAACGATCCATCTTTCGAAAACCAACATTGACGGGCCAATACCTTGGTCACAATAGTTACTACCCGGTGCAATACAAATGAGGTTCGATGAGCGGTCTGTTTACTAGAATTAATCGTGTTCGCACAAACGACGCTATTGATGGGGACGTTAGGTTGTTAAACAAAACACTAATGGAAACTGGCTATCCCTTACAATTCATAAATAGATGGAAAGGTCACGGTATACTGAGGCCTACTATAACCTTGGCAGAAAGAAACCTGTCTACATCATTTTTCGATTTAGAGGTGATTCAAATAGCTTTTTACTGAAACAAAGGCTTAAATAAGTTGTTAAGAGGACGTGTTACGCAGCAAAGGTCTTTATGAAAGAGAAAACAATGTGCATGTCTCAGCAAAAACGTAAAACACATGGAAACGATTGCGTCACATGCCACTGTGTTTATCGATTTGAATGTGTGTGTGGCCACATATACATGTGGAGGAGTAATCGTGATCTCCAAATTAGGGTGTGCGAACATGTAGCTAAGTGGTTGCAAAAACAAATAAAATCAAGTGATCCAATAAGAGTAGATGATGAACATCCATTCATGGAGGAAATTCACTGACTAACGTTAATATTCGTAATAATAACAATAATAGTAATAATAATATCACTACTACTACCACCACTGCTGCTACTCGAACTACTGCTATTTCAAAAACTACTACTATTACCACTACTACTACTACTACTACTACTACTACTACTACTACTACTACTACTACTACTACTACTACTACTACTACTACTACTACTACTACTACTACTACTACTACTACTACTAATGCGACTACTACTACTTCTACTACTACTGCTACTACTATTTCTTCTATTGCTGCTACTGTTTATCCAAGACCAAATACTGTCGTGAACGCTCAGTACTCGAGATTCCTTAGAATATGTGCTCTGATATGGTCGACTTCCTGGAATTTATTATTCATGAGAATTCCATGCGATTTACATTCATCCCACAGTAACACGTACGATACCCCATACACTATTGACCGGTGAAACAATCAAAAACACAAATGTGAATAGTTAGAAAATTTATTTTCATTTTTTATATTACAAAATGGACATGACGTCCAGGCTTTTTGATTGTTTGGCCTGGACGTTTTAAACACGTCCGGGTTTTGCATAGCTTTAAATCATTGTTTGGCATTTTTCTGCCTGATGGTGTGCATCTTCCTTGAAAAACCGTGTTTTTTTCTTTTATTCGTTCGTCACAATCAGTAGGTTCTTTTGTAGAATAGTGATAATAATAATAATTACAACAGTTGCAGTAACAGTAATAGTGATAATTGTAGTAATAGTAGTAGTAATCACAATGATAGTATTGGTAGCAGTAGTAGTAGTAGTTCCAGTAGAAATAATGGTAATAACAATCATTAAGACATTTTTGTCCACAATCCATCTGACTGTCCATAAATATAATCACTTATTTGAGAGCGTTATATGATTACACCGCTCAGCAAATGCGTTTTTACAAACTGATTATCATCGCTCTAGACTGATATTATATAGACTTGACATATGTTTAGACTATTTCCATTCAAATTTGAATAGAAAAAGTCAATCGAGTCACGTGACTGTAAATCAATCAAGAATGTATGTTCGAAATCAATGTCATTTATGAGAACGATGATGAAAGTAAGGAGTAAAATGACGGAAAACGTTAGTCAGTCAGCCATTTACGTTAGTCATGAAGGCTGATTTGGTGAGCATAATCTCATTCTGGAATAAGAATGAAAAACGTGAGTTTAGATTAAGCAAATGGTCAGAGTAGAGGTGGACATTGTACAAACATCTTAGGATAAGAAGGATGATCAGGTTTGTTCAAACACTGCTTTCGGACTGGTTGGAATATGACTGACATTTTCACGAGAACTAAATTTAACATCAAGTAGACGGGAATTCGGTCGACCTTGAGGATGCAGTATAGTCGTCCGTAATAAGAATAATAGTAGGTCAGATGACCTGTGTTAATCCTGGGTGTATGCTTACAAGTGAAGATTCAGTTTTCCTGGTAGACTCCTTCATATCTGTGTATGTTTTCTAATTTTGGTCCGAGTGTAGATTGTTATTATTGTTGCTGTTGTTGTCACTTTGACCAAGGCACCTCTGGATGTGTCCGATGCTGTGAGAGTATTTTCGTGGGGTGTTTCTCAACTCATTGGCATCGGCCACACTGTTTTGGCAGTTTCTGTCGAGGTGAGAAAGTCCATCTATCAGTACAGTTATCCGCGCGATTTTGAACAAGTGAGTGAGGCTATCGACCATCTACGGGAATTATAATTCAGAGTATGAGTAATCGGATGATAGTGGTTGTTGATTGAACTGATCATTCAGTTGATAGCGGACACGTGTAACAAGTGGAAGCTAATCAAGTAAGTGATTTTAATTTTAGTTCTGTTTTGTGTGTAACTAAATTTTTTTATGGTGTAGATAATTGTGAACTTGAGACAGGTAGTTGCAATTCGGACACCGATGATTCCCTGAATAATGATGACTCTGTAGATAAATGCTGATTTCAGATAAGAGAAGAAAGCGAGAATAAGAATTTTGAACAAAAGAGAGGATCTGACAATTACAATTACAATGAACTAAGAGCACATTATAGATACGTGGACAGACAAACAGTCTGTGTCAGTTGTGGTAATCGGACAATATAATTACTGTACAGTTAAATGTTTTTTGTTGTCTTTTAATCTGTCATAATTATCCAATACAGTTTTGTTGTGACTACTTGGAATTGGACTTCTTGATTGGGTGTTGTGAAAGTTCTAGACTATTTGAGATTGTTGGTAATTCGTTAGACCATTTCGAATCCACAGGCAATCATGTTGGTAATGAAAGTGAATGAAAGCGAAATATATATTGAATTCCAGTCGAAATAACTAAAGTTTGATGAATATGTATCCGTGTCACGTTCGAACTTGTTGGTTTAGCAGAGGGCATGAATTAGTTTTTATGTGGATGTAGGATTTCACCTGTTCTTACTTGACTAATTGACATCCAGTGTCGGATACTGGATCAACTGTGTACGCTAACCCCTACGTCTTTAAATAATCAAAGCTGAGACAAAGCTAAACTGTTGGATATAGCTCACCAATTCCTTAATCGTGGACCAAAGCAGAGAAGCATATTAACTATTCAGTATTTTAAATCACTAAAATAAGTACGAACAAACCCTGATATTGTCTTGTTAAAGCCTGATAAAAGATCAGGCGTGATTGTCAAGAACAAATGTGAATGTAAAAGTAAGACATTATCCATTCTCAGTGATGAAAGTAAATTAATGCCTGATGGTGAATTTGCAGGTATTAGCAAAGTAGAGGGAAGAATAAATTCAAACCTAGTGAAACTGTTACACATGAATATTATTGGTAGAGAGGAATTTAATTTCCTAAAGCCTATTGGTTCTGAGTATCGTCATTTACATGGATTACCTGAAATTCACAAACCAAACATTTGTTTACGTCAAATTTTATCAGTGCGTCGATCACCTACACATAACCGAGCTAAATTACTGGATCCTGTTGGAACACGTTTATATAAGTATTCTGTGAAGGATTCTTTTGAGTTGGTCAATCATTTAAGTGATATTAATATCAAGAGAAAGACAATGTGTTCATTTGACGTGAATTCCCTGTTCACAAATATACCACTGAAAACGACTATTGATATATTATGTGACCACATATCTTTGAACAGCCTTAAAAATTACCTGTTCCTTTAAAAATCCTTAAAGATTTAGCACTACTATGTATTGACAACGTCCAGTTCATGTTTGAAGGTGAATAGTTTTGCCAGGTCGACTGGTTGCTATGGTTGGTCCATTAGACCATTATTAGCAGACGTGTTCATAACACACGTTGCAAATCTAGCTGAAGACCTAGTCGTAAACATGTCTGTTTATAAGAGATATGAAGATGACATCTTAGTTATCTGGGAAAGAAATAACGATATGGATTGTTTATTGAGTAGACTTAGCACTCTGCAAAATCACATCAGCCTTTCATGTGAAGAGGAGAAGAATGATCGGCTTCTCTTCTTAGATATGCTAATAAGTAGACGAGAAGATGGTTCAAGCAAACGATCCATCTTTCGAAAACCAACATTGACGGGCCAATACCTTGGTCACAATAGTTACTACCCGGTGCAATACAAATGAGGTTCGATGAGCGGTCTGTTTACTAGAATTAATCGTGTTCGCACAAACGACGCTATTGATGGGGACGTTAGGTTGTTAAACAAAACACTAATGGAAACTGGCTATCCCTTACAATTCATAAATAGATGGAAAGGTCACGGTATACTGAGGCCTACTATAACCTTGGCAGAAAGAAACCTGTCTACATCATTTTTCGATTTAGAGGTGATTCAAATAGCTTTTTACTGAAACAAAGGCTTAAATAAGTTGTTAAGAGGACGTGTTACGCAGCAAAGGTCTTTATGAAAGAGAAAACAATGTGCATGTCTCAGCAAAAACGTAAAACACATGGAAACGATTGCGTCACATGCCACTGTGTTTATCGATTTGAATGTGTGTGTGGCCACATATACATGTGGAGGAGTAATCGTGATCTCCAAATTAGGGTGTGCGAACATGTAGCTAAGTGGTTGCAAAAACAAATAAAATCAAGTGATCCAATAAGAGTAGATGATGAACATCCATTCATGGAGGAAATTCACTGACTAACGTTAATATTCGTAATAATAACAATAATAGTAATAATAATATCACTACTACTACCACCACTACTGCTACTCGAACAACTGCTATTTCAAAAACTACTACTATTACCACTACTACTACTACTACTACTACTACTACTACTACTACTACTACTACTACTACTACTACTACTACTACTACTACTACTACTACTACTACTACTACTACTACTACTACTACTACTACTACTACTACTACTACTACTACTATACTGCTGCTACTGTTTATCCAAGACCAAATACTGTCGTGAACGCTCAGTACTCGAGATTCCTTAGAATATGTGCTCTGATATGGTCGACTTCCTGGAATTTATTATTCATGAGAATTCCATGCGATTTACATTCATCCCACAGTAACACGTACGATACCCCATACACTATTGACCGGTGAAACAATCAAAAACACAAATGTGAATAGTTAGAAAATTTATTTTCATTTTTTATATTACAAAATGGACATGACGTCCAGGCTTTTTGATTGTTTGGCCTGGACGTTTTAAACACGTCCGGGTTTTGCATAGCTTTAAATCATTGTTTGGCATTTTTCTGCCTGATGGTGTGCATCTTCCTTGAAAAACCGTGTTTTTTTCTTTTATTCGTTCGTCACAATCAGTAGGTTCTTTTGTAGAATAGTGATAATAATAATAATTACAACAGTTGCAGTAACAGTAATAGTGATAATTGTAGTAATAGTAGTAGTAATCACAATGATAGTATTGGTAGCAGTAGTAGTAGTAGTTCCAGTAGAAATAATGGTAATAACAATCATTAAGACATTTTTGTCCACAATCCATCTGACTGTCCATAAATATAATCACTTATTTGAGAGCGTTATATGATTACACCGCTCAGCAAATGCGTTTTTACAAACTGATTATCATCGCTCTAGACTGATATTATATAGACTTGACATATGTTTAGACTATTTCCATTCAAATTTGAATAGAAAAAGTCAATCGAGTCACGTGACTGTAAATCAATCAAGAATGTATGTTCGAAATCAATGTCATTTATGAGAACGATGATGAAAGTAAGGAGTAAAATGACGGAAAACGTTAGTCAGTCAGCCATTTACGTTAGTCATGAAGGCTGATTTGGTGAGCATAATCTCATTCTGGAATAAGAATGAAAAACGTGAGTTTAGATTAAGCAAATGGTCAGAGTAGAGGTGGACATTGTACAAACATCTTAGGATAAGAAGGATGATCAGGTTTGTTCAAACACTGCTTTCGGACTGGTTGGAATATGACTGACATTTTCACGAGAACTAAATTTAACATCAAGTAGACGGGAATTCGGTCGACCTTGAGGATGCAGTATAGTCGTCCGTAATAAGAATAATAGTAGGTCAGATGACTTGTGTTAATCCTGGGTGTATGCTTACAAGTGAAGATTCAGTTTTCCTGGTAGACTCCTTCATATCTGTGTATGTTTTCTAATTTTGGTCCGAGTGTAGATTGTTATTATTGTTGCTGTTGTTGTCACTTTGACCAAGGCACCTCTGGATGTGTCCGATGCTGTGAGAGTATTTTCGTGGGGTGTTTCTCAACTCATTGGCATCGGCCACACTGTTTTGGCAGTTTCTGTCGAGGTGAGAAAGTCCATCTATCAGTACAGTTATCCGCGCGATTTTGAACAAGTGAGTGAGGCTATCGACCATCTACGGGAATTATAATTCAGAGTATGAGTAATCGGATGATAGTGGTTGTTGATTGAACTGATCATTCAGTTGATAGCGGACACGTGTAACAAGTGGAAGCTAATCAAGTAAGTGATTTTAATTTTAGTTCTGTTTTGTGTGTAACTAAATTTTTTTATGGTGTAGATAATTGTGAACTTGAGACAGGTAGTTGCAATTCGGACACCGATGATTCCCTGAATAATGATGACTCTGTAGATAAATGCTGATTTCAGATAAGAGAAGAAAGCGAGAATAAGAATTTTGAACAAAAGAGAGGATCTGACAATTACAATTACAATGAACTAAGAGCACATTATAGATACGTGGACAGACAAACAGTCTGTGTCAGTTGTGGTAATCGGACAATATAATTACTGTACAGTTAAATGTTTTTTGTTGTCTTTTAATCTGTCATAATTATCCAATACAGTTTTGTTGTGACTACTTGGAATTGGACTTCTTGATTGGGTGTTGTGAAAGTTCTAGACTATTTGAGATTGTTGGTAATTCGTTAGACCATTTCGAATCCACAGGCAATCATGTTGGTAATGAAAGTGAATGAAAGCGAAATATATATTGAATTCCAGTCGAAATAACTAAAGTTTGATGAATATGTATCCGTGTCACGTTCGAACTTGTTGGTTTAGCAGAGGGCATGAATTAGTTTTTATGTGGATGTAGGATTTCACCTGTTCTTACTTGACTAATTGACATCCAGTGTCGGATACTGGATCAACTGTGTACGCTAACCCCTACGTCTTTAAATAATCAAAGCTGAGACAAAGCTAAACTGTTGGATATAGCTCACCAATTCCTTAATCGTGGACCAAAGCAGAGAAGCATATTAACTATTCAGTATTTTAAATCACTAAAATAAGTACGAACAAACCCTGATATTGTCTTGTTAAAGCCTGATAAAAGATCAGGCGTGATTGTCAAGAACAAATGTGAATGTAAAAGTAAGACATTATCCATTCTCAGTGATGAAAGTAAATTAATGCCTGATGGTGAATTTGCAGGTATTAGCAAAGTAGAGGGAAGAATAAATTCAAACCTAGTGAAACTGTTACACATGAATATTATTGGTAGAGAGGAATTTAATTTCCTAAAGCCTATTGGTTCTGAGTATCGTCATTTACATGGATTACCTGAAATTCACAAACCAAACATTTGTTTACGTCAAATTTTATCAGTGCGTCGATCACCTACACATAACCGAGCTAAATTACTGGATCCTGTTGGAACACGTTTATATAAGTATTCTGTGAAGGATTCTTTTGAGTTGGTCAATCATTTAAGTGATATTAATATCAAGAGAAAGACAATGTGTTCATTTGACGTGAATTCCCTGTTCACAAATATACCACTGAAAACGACTATTGATATATTATGTGACCACATATCTTTGAACAGCCTTAAAAAATTACCTGTTCCTTTAAAAATCCTTAAAGATTTAGCACTACTATGTATTGACAACGTCCAGTTCATGTTTGAAGGTGAATAGTTTTGCCAGGTCGACTGGTTGCTATGGTTGGTCCATTAGACCATTATTAGCAGACGTGTTCATAACACACGTTGCAAATCTAGCTGAAGACCTAGTCGTAAACATGTCTGTTTATAAGAGATATGAAGATGACATCTTAGTTATCTGGGAAAGAAATAACGATATGGATTGTTTATTGAGTAGACTTAGCACTCTGCAAAATCACATCAGCCTTTCATGTGAAGAGGAGAAGAATGATCGGCTTCTCTTCTTAGATATGCTAATAAGTAGACGAGAAGATGGTTCAAGCAAACGATCCATCTTTCGAAAACCAACATTGACGGGCCAATACCTTGGTCACAATAGTTACTACCCGGTGCAATACAAATGAGGTTCGATGAGCGGTCTGTTTACTAGAATTAATCGTGTTCGCACAAACGACGCTATTGATGGGGACGTTAGGTTGTTAAACAAAACACTAGTGGAAACTGGCTATCCCTTACAATTCATAAATAGATGGAAAGGTCACGGTATACTGAGGCCTACTATAACCTTGGCAGAAAGAAACCTGTCTACATCATTTTTCGATTTAGAGGTGATTCAAATAGCTTTTTACTGAAACAAAGGCTTAAATAAGTTGTTAAGAGGACGTGTTACGCAGCAAAGGTCTTTATGAAAGAGAAAACAATGTGCATGTCTCAGCAAAAACGTAAAACACATGGAAACGATTGCGTCACATGCCACTGTGTTTATCGATTTGAATGTGTGTGTGGCCACATATACATGTGGAGGAGTAATCGTGATCTCCAAATTAGGGTGTGCGAACATGTAGCTAAGTGGTTGCAAAAACAAATAAAATCAAGTGATCCAATAAGAGTAGATGATGAACATCCATTCATGGAGGAAATTCACTGACTAACGTTAATATTCGTAATAATAACAATAATAGTAATAATAATATCACTACTACTACCGCCACTGCTGCTACTCGAACTACTGCTATTTCAAAAACTACTACTATTACCACTACTACTACTACTACTACTACTACTACTACTACTACTACTACTACTACTACTACTACTACTACTACTACTACTACTACTACTACTACTACTACTACTACTACTACTACTACTACTACTACTACTACAACTACTACTACTACTACTACAACTACTACTACTACTACTACTACTACTACTACTACTACTACTATTACTACTAATGCGACTACTATTTCTTCTATTGCTGCTACTGTTTATCCAAGACCAAATACTGTCGTGAACGCTCAGTACTCGAGATTCCTTAGAATATGTGCTCTGATATGGTCGACTTCCTGGAATTTATTATTCATGAGAATTCCATGCGATTTACATTCATCCCACAGTAACACGTACGATACCCCATACACTATTGACCGGTGAAACAATCAAAAACACAAATGTGAATAGTTAGAAAATTTATTTTCATTTTTTATATTACAAAATGGACATGACGTCCAGGCTTTTTGATTGTTTGGCCTGGACGTTTTAAACACGTCCGGGTTTTGCATAGCTTTAAATCATTGTTTGGCATTTTTCTGCCTGATGGTGTGCATCTTCCTTGAAAAACCGTGTTTTTTTCTTTTATTCGTTCGTCACAATCAGTAGGTTCTTTTGTAGAATAGTGATAATAATAATAATTACAACAGTTGCAGTAACAGTAATAGTGATAATTGTAGTAATAGTAGTAGTAATCACAATGATAGTATTGGTAGCAGTAGTAGTAGTAGTTCCAGTAGAAATAATGGTAATAACAATCATTAAGACATTTTTGTCCACAATCCATCTGACTGTCCATAAATATAATCACTTATTTGAGAGCGTTATATGATTACACCGCTCAGCAAATGCGTTTTTACAAACTGATTATCATCGCTCTAGACTGATATTATATAGACTTGACATATGTTTAGACTATTTCCATTCAAATTTGAATAGAAAAAGTCAATCGAGTCACGTGACTGTAAATCAATCAAGAATGTATGTTCGAAATCAATGTCATTTATGAGAACGATGATGAAAGTAAGGAGTAAAATGACGGGAAACGTTAGTCAGTCAGCCATTTACGTTAGTCATGAAGGCTGATTTGGTGAGCATAATCTCATTCTGGAATAAGAATGAAAAACGTGAGTTTAGATTAAGCAAATGGTCAGAGTAGAGGTGGACATTGTACAAACATCTTAGGATAAGAAGGATGATCAGGTTTGTTCAAACACTGCTTTCGGACTGGTTGGAATATGACTGACATTTTCACGAGAACTAAATTTAACATCAAGTAGACGGGAATTCGGTCGACCTTGAGGATGCAGTATAGTCGTCCGTAATAAGAATAATAGTAGGTCAGATGACCTGTGTTAATCCTGGGTGTATGCTTACAAGTGAAGATTCAGTTTTCCTGGTAGACTCCTTCATATCTGTGTATGTTTTCTAATTTTGGTCCGAGTGTAGATTGTTATTATTGTTGCTGTTGTTGTCACTTTGACCAAGGCACCTCTGGATGTGTCCGATGCTGTGAGAGTATTTTCGTGGGGTGTTTCTCAACTCATTGGCATCGGCCACACTGTTTTGGCAGTTTCTGTCGAGGTGAGAAAGTCCATCTATCAGTACAGTTATCCGCGCGATTTTGAACAAGTGAGTGAGGCTATCGACCATCTACGGGAATTATAATTCAGAGTATGAGTAATCGGATGATAGTGGTTGTTGATTGAACTGATCATTCAGTTGATAGCGGACACGTGTAACAAGTGGAAGCTAATCAAGTAAGTGATTTTAATTTTAGTTCTGTTTTGTGTGTAACTAAATTTTTTTATGGTGTAGATAATTGTGAACTTGAGACAGGTAGTTGCAATTTGGACACCGATGATTCCCTGAATAATGATGACTCTGTAGATAAATGCTGATT
Organism: Schistosoma haematobium; assembly: GCF_000699445.3. Lineage (NCBI taxonomy): Eukaryota > Metazoa > Platyhelminthes > Trematoda > Strigeidida > Schistosomatidae > Schistosoma > Schistosoma haematobium. Next base: position 35,970,038 of record NC_067199.1, on the reverse strand, counting down.
TCAGATAAGAGAAGAAAGCGAGAATAAGAATTTTGAACAAAAGAGAGGATCTGACAATTACAATTACAATGAACTAAGAGCACATTATAGATACGTGGACAGACAAACAGTCTGTGTCAGTTGTGGTAATCGGACAATATAATTACTGTACAGTTAAATGTTTTTTGTTGTCTTTTAATCTGTCATAATTATCCAATACAGTTTTGTTGTGACTACTTGGAATTGGACTTCTTGATTGGGTGTTGTGAAAGTTCTAGACTATTTGAGATTGTTGGTAATTCGTTAGACCATTTCGAATCCACAGGCAATCATGTTGGTAATGAAAGTGAATGAAAGCGAAATATATATTGAATTCCAGTCGAAATAACTAAAGTTTGATGAATATGTATCCGTGTCACGTTCGAACTTGTTGGTTTAGCAGAGGGCATGAATTAGTTTTTATGTGGATGTAGGATTTCACCTGTTCTTACTTGACTAATTGACATCCAGTGTCGGATACTGGATCAACTGTGTACGCTAACCCCTACGTCTTTAAATAATCAAAGCTGAGACAAAGCTAAACTGTTGGATATAGCTCACCAATTCCTTAATCGTGGACCAAAGCAGAGAAGCATATTAACTATTCAGTATTTTAAATCACTAAAATAAGTACGAACAAACCCTGATATTGTCTTGTTAAAGCCTGATAAAAGATCAGGCGTGATTGTCAAGAACAAATGTGAATGTAAAAGTAAGACATTATCCATTCTCAGTGATGAAAGTAAATTAATGCCTGATGGTGAATTTGCAGGTATTAGCAAAGTAGAGGGAAGAATAAATTCAAACCTAGTGAAACTGTTACACATGAATATTATTGGTAGAGAGGAATTTAATTTCCTAAAGCCTATTGGTTCTGAGTATCGTCATTTACATGGATTACCTGAAATTCACAAACCAAACATTTGTTTACGTCAAATTTTATCAGTGCGTCGATCACCTACACATAACCGAGCTAAATTACTGGATCCTGTTGGAACACGTTTATATAAGTATTCTGTGAAGGATTCTTTTGAGTTGGTCAATCATTTAAGTGATATTAATATCAAGAGAAAGACAATGTGTTCATTTGACGTGAATTCCCTGTTCACAAATATACCACTGAAAACGACTATTGATATATTATGTGACCACATATCTTTGAACAGCCTTAAAAAATTACCTGTTCCTTTAAAAATCCTTAAAGATTTAGCACTACTATGTATTGACAACGTCCAGTTCATGTTTGAAGGTGAATAGTTTTGCCAGGTCGACTGGTTGCTATGGTTGGTCCATTAGACCATTATTAGCAGACGTGTTCATAACACACGTTGCAAATCTAGCTGAAGACCTAGTCGTAAACATGTCTGTTTATAAGAGATATGAAGATGACATCTTAGTTATCTGGGAAAGAAATAACGATATGGATTGTTTATTGAGTAGACTTAGCACTCTGCAAAATCACATCAGCCTTTCATGTGAAGAGGAGAAGAATGATCGGCTTCTCTTCTTAGATATGCTAATAAGTAGACGAGAAGATGGTTCAAGCAAACGATCCATCTTTCGAAAACCAACATTGACGGGCCAATACCTTGGTCACAATAGTTACTACCCGGTGCAATACAAATGAGGTTCGATGAGCGGTCTGTTTACTAGAATTAATCGTGTTCGCACAAACGACGCTATTGATGGGGACGTTAGGTTGTTAAACAAAACACTAATGGAAACTGGCTATCCCTTACAATTCATAAATAGATGGAAAGGTCACGGTATACTGAGGCCTACTATAACCTTGGCAGAAAGAAACCTGTCTACATCATTTTTCGATTTAGAGGTGATTCAAATAGCTTTTTACTGAAACAAAGGCTTAAATAAGTTGTTAAGAGGACGTGTTACGCAGCAAAGGTCTTTATGAAAGAGAAAACAATGTGCATGTCTCAGCAAAAACGTAAAACACATGGAAACGATTGCGTCACATGCCACTGTGTTTATCGATTTGAATGTGTGTGTGGCCACATATACATGTGGAGGAGTAATCGTGATCTCCAAATTAGGGTGTGCGAACATGTAGCTAAGTGGTTGCAAAAACAAATAAAATCAAGTGATCCAATAAGAGTAGATGATGAACATCCATTCATGGAGGAAATTCACTGACTAACGTTAATATTCGTAATAATAACAATAATAGTAATAATAATATCACTACTACTACCACCACTACTGCTACCCGAACTACTGCTATTTCAAAAACTACTACTATTACCAGTACTAATACTACTACTACTACTACTACTACTACTACTACTACTACTACTAATGCGACTACTACTACTACTACTACTACTAATGCGACTACTACTACTACTACTACTACTACTACTACTACTACTACTACTACTACTGCTACTACTATTTCTTCTATTGCTGCTACTGTTTATCCAAGACCAAATACTGTCGTGAACGCTCAGTACTCGAGATTCCTTAGAATATGTGCTCTGATATGGTCGACTTCCTGGAATTTATTATTCATGAGAATTCCATGCGATTTACATTCATCCCACAGTAACACGTACGATACCCCATACACTATTGACCGGTGAAACAATCAAAAACACAAATGTGAATAGTTAGAAAATTTATTTTCATTTTTTATATTACAAAATGGACATGACGTCCAGGCTTTTTGATTGTTTGGCCTGGACGTTTTAAACACGTCCGGGTTTTGCATAGCTTTAAATCATTGTTTGGCATTTTTCTGCCTGATGGTGTGCATCTTCCTTGAAAAACCGTGTTTTTTTCTTTTATTCGTTCGTCACAATCAGTAGGTTCTTTTGTAGAATAGTGATAATAATAATAATTACAACAGTTGCAGTAACAGTAATAGTGATAATTGTAGTAATAGTAGTAGTAATCACAATGATAGTATTGGTAGCAGTAGTAGTAGTAGTTCCAGTAGAAATAATGGTAATAACAATCATTAAGACATTTTTGTCCACAATCCATCTGACTGTCCATAAATATAATCACTTATTTGAGAGCGTTATATGATTACACCGCTCAGCAAATGCGTTTTTACAAACTGATTATCATCGCTCTAGACTGATATTATATAGACTTGACATATGTTTAGACTATTTCCATTCAAATTTGAATAGAAAAAGTCAATCGAGTCACGTGACTGTAAATCAATCAAGAATGTATGTTCGAAATCAATGTCATTTATGAGAACGATGATGAAAGTAAGGAGTAAAATGACGGGAAACGTTAGTCAGTCAGCCATTTACGTTAGTCATGAAGGCTGATTTGGTGAGCATAATCTCATTCTGGAATAAGAATGAAAAACGTGAGTTTAGATTAAGCAAATGGTCAGAGTAGAGGTGGACATTGTACAAACATCTTAGGATAAGAAGGATGATCAGGTTTGTTCAAACACTGCTTTCGGACTGGTTGGAATATGACTGACATTTTCACGAGAACTAAATTTAACATCAAGTAGACGGGAATTCGGTCGACCTTGAGGATGCAGTATAGTCGTCCGTAATAAGAATAATAGTAGGTCAGATGACCTGTGTTAATCCTGGGTGTATGCTTACAAGTGAAGATTCAGTTTTCCTGGTAGACTCCTTCATATCTGTGTATGTTTTCTAATTTTGGTCCGAGTGTAGATTGTTATTATTGTTGCTGTTGTTGTCACTTTGACCAAGGCACCTCTGGATGTGTCCGATGCTGTGAGAGTATTTTCGTGGGGTGTTTCTCAACTCATTGGCATCGGCCACACTGTTTTGGCAGTTTCTGTCGAGGTGAGAAAGTCCATCTATCAGTACAGTTATCCGCGCGATTTTGAACAAGTGAGTGAGGCTATCGACCATCTACGGGAATTATAATTCAGAGTATGAGTAATCGGATGATAGTGGTTGTTGATTGAACTGATCATTCAGTTGATAGCGGACACGTGTAACAAGTGGAAGCTAATCAAGTAAGTGATTTTAATTTTAGTTCTGTTTTGTGTGTAACTAAATTTTTTTATGGTGTAGATAATTGTGAACTTGAGACAGGTAGTTGCAATTTGGACACCGATGATTCCCTGAATAATGATGACTCTGTAGATAAATGCTGATTTCAGATAAGAGAAGAAAGCGAGAATAAGAATTTTGAACAAAAGAGAGGATCTGACAATTACAATTACAATGAACTAAGAGCACATTATAGATACGTGGACAGACAAACAGTCTGTGTCAGTTGTGGTAATCGGACAATATAATTACTGTACAGTTAAATGTTTTTTGTTGTCTTTTAATCTGTCATAATTATCCAATACAGTTTTGTTGTGACTACTTGGAATTGGACTTCTTGATTGGGTGTTGTGAAAGTTCTAGACTATTTGAGATTGTTGGTAATTCGTTAGACCATTTCGAATCCACAGGCAATCATGTTGGTAATGAAAGTGAATGAAAGCGAAATATATATTGAATTCCAGTCGAAATAACTAAAGTTTGATGAATATGTATCCGTGTCACGTTCGAACTTGTTGGTTTAGCAGAGGGCATGAATTAGTTTTTATGTGGATGTAGGATTTCACCTGTTCTTACTTGACTAATTGACATCCAGTGTCGGATACTGGATCAACTGTGTACGCTAACCCCTACGTCTTTAAATAATCAAAGCTGAGACAAAGCTAAACTGTTGGATATAGCTCACCAATTCCTTAATCGTGGACCAAAGCAGAGAAGCATATTAACTATTCAGTATTTTAAATCACTAAAATAAGTACGAACAAACCCTGATATTGTCTTGTTAAAGCCTGATAAAAGATCAGGCGTGATTGTCAAGAACAAATGTGAATGTAAAAGTAAGACATTATCCATTCTCAGTGATGAAAGTAAATTAATGCCTGATGGTGAATTTGCAGGTATTAGCAAAGTAGAGGGAAGAATAAATTCAAACCTAGTGAAACTGTTACACATGAATATTATTGGTAGAGAGGAATTTAATTTCCTAAAGCCTATTGGTTCTGAGTATCGTCATTTACATGGATTACCTGAAATTCACAAACCAAACATTTGTTTACGTCAAATTTTATCAGTGCGTCGATCACCTACACATAACCGAGCTAAATTACTGGATCCTGTTGGAACACGTTTATATAAGTATTCTGTGAAGGATTCTTTTGAGTTGGTCAATCATTTAAGTGATATTAATATCAAGAGAAAGACAATGTGTTCATTTGACGTGAATTCCCTGTTCACAAATATACCACTGAAAACGACTATTGATATATTATGTGACCACATATCTTTGAACAGCCTTAAAAAATTACCTGTTCCTTTAAAAATCCTTAAAGATTTAGCACTACTATGTATTGACAACGTCCAGTTCATGTTTGAAGGTGAATAGTTTTGCCAGGTCGACTGGTTGCTATGGTTGGTCCATTAGACCATTATTAGCAGACGTGTTCATAACACACGTTGCAAATCTAGCTGAAGACCTAGTCGTAAACATGTCTGTTTATAAGAGATATGAAGATGACATCTTAGTTATCTGGGAAAGAAATAACGATATGGATTGTTTATTGAGTAGACTTAGCACTCTGCAAAATCACATCAGCCTTTCATGTGAAGAGGAGAAGAATGATCGGCTTCTCTTCTTAGATATGCTAATAAGTAGACGAGAAGATGGTTCAAGCAAACGATCCATCTTTCGAAAACCAACATTGACGGGCCAATACCTTGGTCACAATAGTTACTACCCGGTGCAATACAAATGAGGTTCGATGAGCGGTCTGTTTACTAGAATTAATCGTGTTCGCACAAACGACGCTATTGATGGGGACGTTAGGTTGTTAAACAAAACACTAATGGAAACTGGCTATCCCTTACAATTCATAAATAGATGGAAAGGTCACGGTATACTGAGGCCTACTATAACCTTGGCAGAAAGAAACCTGTCTACATCATTTTTCGATTTAGAGGTGATTCAAATAGCTTTTTACTGAAACAAAGGCTTAAATAAGTTGTTAAGAGGACGTGTTACGCAGCAAAGGTCTTTATGAAAGAGAAAACAATGTGCATGTCTCAGCAAAAACGTAAAACACATGGAAACGATTGCGTCACATGCCACTGTGTTTATCGATTTGAATGTGTGTGTGGCCACATATACATGTGGAGGAGTAATCGTGATCTCCAAATTAGGGTGTGCGAACATGTAGCTAAGTGGTTGCAAAAACAAATAAAATCAAGTGATCCAATAAGAGTAGATGATGAACATCCATTCATGGAGGAAATTCACTGACTAACGTTAATATTCGTAATAATAACAATAATAGTAATAATAATATCACTACTACTACCACCACTACTGCTACTCGAACTACTGCTATTTCAAAAACTACTACTATTACCACTACTACTACTACTACTACTACTACTACTACTACTACTACTACTACTACTACTACTACTACTACTACTACTAATGCGACTACTACTACTACTACTACTACTACTACTACTAATGCGACTACTACTACTTCTACTACTACTGCTACTACTATTTCTTCTATTGCTGCTACTGTTTATCCAAGACCAAATACTGTCGTGAACGCTCAGTACTCGAGATTCCTTAGAATATGTGCTCTGATATGGTCGACTTCCTGGAATTTATTATTCATGAGAATTCCATGCGATTTACATTCATCCCACAGTAACACGTACGATACCCCATACACTATTGACCGGTGAAACAATCAAAAACACAAATGTGAATAGTTAGAAAATTTATTTTCATTTTTTATATTACAAAATGGACATGACGTCCAGGCTTTTTGATTGTTTGGCCTGGACGTTTTAAACACGTCCGGGTTTTGCATAGCTTTAAATCATTGTTTGGCATTTTTCTGCCTGATGGTGTGCATCTTCCTTGAAAAACCGTGTTTTTTTCTTTTATTCGTTCGTCACAATCAGTAGGTTCTTTTGTAGAATAGTGATAATAATAATAATTACAACAGTTGCAGTAACAGTAATAGTGATAATTGTAGTAATAGTAGTAGTAATCACAATGATAGTATTGGTAGCAGTAGTAGTAGTAGTTCCAGTAGAAATAATGGTAATAACAATCATTAAGACATTTTTGTCCACAATCCATCTGACTGTCCATAAATATAATCACTTATTTGAGAGCGTTATATGATTACACCGCTCAGCAAATGCGTTTTTACAAACTGATTATCATCGCTCTAGACTGATATTATATAGACTTGACATATGTTTAGACTATTTCCATTCAAATTTGAATAGAAAAAGTCAATCGAGTCACGTGACTGTAAATCAATCAAGAATGTATGTTCGAAATCAATGTCATTTATGAGAACGATGATGAAAGTAAGGAGTAAAATGACGGGAAACGTTAGTCAGTCAGCCATTTACGTTAGTCATGAAGGCTGATTTGGTGAGCATAATCTCATTCTGGAATAAGAATGAAAAACGTGAGTTTAGATTAAGCAAATGGTCAGAGTAGAGGTGGACATTGTACAAACATCTTAGGATAAGAAGGATGATCAGGTTTGTTCAAACACTGCTTTCGGACTGGTTGGAATATGACTGACATTTTCACGAGAACTAAATTTAACATCAAGTAGACGGGAATTCGGTCGACCTTGAGGATGCAGTATAGTCGTCCGTAATAAGAATAATAGTAGGTCAGATGACCTGTGTTAATCCTGGGTGTATGCTTACAAGTGAAGATTCAGTTTTCCTGGTAGACTCCTTCATATCTGTGTATGTTTTCTAATTTTGGTCCGAGTGTAGATTGTTATTATTGTTGCTGTTGTTGTCACTTTGACCAAGGCACCTCTGGATGTGTCCGATGCTGTGAGAGTATTTTCGTGGGGTGTTTCTCAACTCATTGGCATCGGCCACACTGTTTTGGCAGTTTCTGTCGAGGTGAGAAAGTCCATCTATCAGTACAGTTATCCGCGCGATTTTGAACAAGTGAGTGAGGCTATCGACCATCTACGGGAATTATAATTCAGAGTATGAGTAATCGGATGATAGTGGTTGTTGATTGAACTGATCATTCAGTTGATAGCGGACACGTGTAACAAGTGGAAGCTAATCAAGTAAGTGATTTTAATTTTAGTTCTGTTTTGTGTGTAACTAAATTTTTTTATGGTGTAGATAATTGTGAACTTGAGACAGGTAGTTGCAATTCGGACACCGATGATTCCCTGAATAATGATGACTCTGTAGATAAATGCTGATTTCAGATAAGAGAAGAAAGCGAGAATAAGAATTTTGAACAAAAGAGAGGATCTGACAATTACAATTACAATGAACTAAGAGCACATTATAGATACGTGGACAGACAAACAGTCTGTGTCAGTTGTGGTAATCGGACAATATAATTACTGTACAGTTAAATGTTTTTTGTTGTCTTTTAATCTGTCATAATTATCCAATACAGTTTTGTTGTGACTACTTGGAATTGGACTTCTTGATTGGGTGTTGTGAAAGTTCTAGACTATTTGAGATTGTTGGTAATTCGTTAGACCATTTCGAATCCACAGGCAATCATGTTGGTAATGAAAGTGAATGAAAGCGAAATATATATTGAATTCCAGTCGAAATAACTAAAGTTTGATGAATATGTATCCGTGTCACGTTCGAACTTGTTGGTTTAGCAGAGGGCATGAATTAGTTTTTATGTGGATGTAGGATTTCACCTGTTCTTACTTGACTAATTGACATCCAGTGTCGGATACTGGATCAACTGTGTACGCTAACCCCTACGTCTTTAAATAATCAAAGCTGAGACAAAGCTAAACTGTTGGATATAGCTCACCAATTCCTTAATCGTGGACCAAAGCAGAGAAGCATATTAACTATTCAGTATTTTAAATCACTAAAATAAGTACGAACAAACCCTGATATTGTCTTGTTAAAGCCTGATAAAAGATCAGGCGTGATTGTCAAGAACAAATGTGAATGTAAAAGTAAGACATTATCCATTCTCAGTGATGAAAGTAAATTAATGCCTGATGGTGAATTTGCAGGTATTAGCAAAGTAGAGGGAAGAATAAATTCAAACCTAGTGAAACTGTTACACATGAATATTATTGGTAGAGAGGAATTTAATTTCCTAAAGCCTATTGGTTCTGAGTATCGTCATTTACATGGATTACCTGAAATTCACAAACCAAACATTTGTTTACGTCAAATTTTATCAGTGCGTCGATCACCTACACATAACCGAGCTAAATTACTGGATCCTGTTGGAACACGTTTATATAAGTATTCTGTGAAGGATTCTTTTGAGTTGGTCAATCATTTAAGTGATATTAATATCAAGAGAAAGACAATGTGTTCATTTGACGTGAATTCCCTGTTCACAAATATACCACTGAAAACGACTATTGATATATTATGTGACCACATATCTTTGAACAGCCTTAAAAAATTACCTGTTCCTTTAAAAATCCTTAAAGATTTAGCACTACTATGTATTGACAACGTCCAGTTCATGTTTGAAGGTGAATAGTTTTGCCAGGTCGACTGGTTGCTATGGTTGGTCCATTAGACCATTATTAGCAGACGTGTTCATAACACACGTTGCAAATCTAGCTGAAGACCTAGTCGTAAACATGTCTGTTTATAAGAGATATGAAGATGACATCTTAGTTATCTGGGAAAGAAATAACGATATGGATTGTTTATTGAGTAGACTTAGCACTCTGCAAAATCACATCAGCCTTTCATGTGAAGAGGAGAAGAATGATCGGCTTCTCTTCTTAGATATGCTAATAAGTAGACGAGAAGATGGTTCAAGCAAACGATCCATCTTTCGAAAACCAACATTGACGGGCCAATACCTTGGTCACAATAGTTACTACCCGGTGCAATACAAATGAGGTTCGATGAGCGGTCTGTTTACTAGAATTAATCGTGTTCGCACAAACGACGCTATTGATGGGGACGTTAGGTTGTTAAACAAAACACTAATAGAAACTGGCTATCCCTTACAATTCATAAATAGATGGAAAGGTCACGGTATACTGAGGCCTACTATAACCTTGGCAGAAAGAAACCTGTCTACATCATTTTTCGATTTAGAGGTGATTCAAATAGCTTTTACTGAAACAAAGGCTTAAATAAGTTGTTAAGAGGACGTGTTACGCAGCAAAGGTCTTTATGAAAGAGAAAACAATGTGCATGTCTCAGCAAAAACGTAAAACACATGGAAACGATTGCGTCACATGCCACTGTGTTTATCGATTTGAATGTGTGTGTGGCCACATATACATGTGGAGGAGTAATCGTGATCTCCAAATTAGGGTGTGCGAACATGTAGCTAAGTGGTTGCAAAAACAAATAAAATCAAGTGATCCAATAAGAGTAGATGATGAACATCCATTCATGGAGGAAATTCACTGACTAACGTTAATATTCGTAATAATAACAATAATAGTAATAATAATATCACTACTACTACCACCACTACTGCTACTCGAACTACTGCTATTTCAAAAACTACTACTATTACCACTACTACTACTACTACTACTACTACTACTACTACTACTACTACTACTAATGCGACTACTACTACTACTACTACTACTACTACTACTACTACTACTAATACTACTACTACTACTTCTACTACTACTACTACTACTATTGCGACTACTATTTCTTCTATTGCTGCTACTGTTTATCCAAGACCAAATACTGTCGTGAACGCTCAGTACTCGAGATTCCTTAGAATATGTGCTCTGATATGGTCGACTTCCTGGAATTTATTATTCATGAGAATTCCATGCGATTTACATTCATCCCACAGTAACACGTACGATACCCCATACACTATTGACCGGTGAAACAATCAAAAACACAAATGTGAATAGTTAGAAAATTTATTTTCATTTTTTATATTACAAAATGGACATGACGTCCAGGCTTTTTGATTGTTTGGCCTGGACGTTTTAAACACGTCCGGGTTTTGCATAGCTTTAAATCATTGTTTGGCATTTTTCTGCCTGATGGTGTGCATCTTCCTTGAAAAACCGTGTTTTTTTCTTTTATTCGTTCGTCACAATCAGTAGGTTCTTTTGTAGAATAGTGATAATAATAATAATTACAACAGTTGCAGTAACAGTAATAGTGATAATTGTAGTAATAGTAGTAGTAATCACAATGATAGTATTGGTAGCAGTAGTAGTAGTAGTTCCAGTAGAAATAATGGTAATAACAATCATTAAGACATTTTTGTCCACAATCCATCTGACTGTCCATAAATATAATCACTTATTTGAGAGCGTTATATGATTACACCGCTCAGCAAATGCGTTTTTACAAACTGATTATCATCGCTCTAGACTGATATTATATAGACTTGACATATGTTTAGACTATTTCCATTCAAATTTGAATAGAAAAAGTCAATCGAGTCACGTGACTGTAAATCAATCAAGAATGTATGTTCGAAATCAATGTCATTTATGAGAACGATGATGAAAGTAAGGAGTAAAATGACGGAAAACGTTAGTCAGTCAGCCATTTACGTTAGTCATGAAGGCTGATTTGGTGAGCATAATCTCATTCTGGAATAAGAATGAAAAACGTGAGTTTAGATTAAGCAAATGGTCAGAGTAGAGGTGGACATTGTACAAACATCTTAGGATAAGAAGGATGATCAGGTTTGTTCAAACACTGCTTTCGGACTGGTTGGAATATGACTGACATTTTCACGAGAACTAAATTTAACATCAAGTAGACGGGAATTCGGTCGACCTTGAGGATGCAGTATAGTCGTCCGTAATAAGAATAATAGTAGGTCAGATGACCTGTGTTAATCCTGGGTGTATGCTTACAAGTGAAGATTCAGTTTTCCTGGTAGACTCCTTCATATCTGTGTATGTTTTCTAATTTTGGTCCGAGTGTAGATTGTTATTATTGTTGCTGTTGTTGTCACTTTGACCAAGGCACCTCTGGATGTGTCCGATGCTGTGAGAGTATTTTCGTGGGGTGTTTCTCAACTCATTGGCATCGGCCACACTGTTTTGGCAGTTTCTGTCGAGGTGAGAAAGTCCATCTATCAGTACAGTTATCCGCGCGATTTTGAACAAGTGAGTGAGGCTATCGACCATCTACGGGAATTATAATTCAGAGTATGAGTAATCGGATGATAGTGGTTGTTGATTGAACTGATCATTCAGTTGATAGCGGACACGTGTAACAAGTGGAAGCTAATCAAGTAAGTGATTTTAATTTTAGTTCTGTTTTGTGTGTAACTAAATTTTTTTATGGTGTAGATAATTGTGAACTTGAGACAGGTAGTTGCAATTCGGACACCGATGATTCCCTGAATAATGATGACTCTGTAGATAAATGCTGATTTCAGATAAGAGAAGAAAGCGAGAATAAGAATTTTGAACAAAAGAGAGGATCTGACAATTACAATTACAATGAACTAAGAGCACATTATAGATACGTGGACAGACAAACAGTCTGTGTCAGTTGTGGTAATCGGACAATATAATTACTGTACAGTTAAATGTTTTTTGTTGTCTTTTAATCTGTCATAATTATCCAATACAGTTTTGTTGTGACTACTTGGAATTGGACTTCTTGATTGGGTGTTGTGAAAGTTCTAGACTATTTGAGATTGTTGGTAATTCGTTAGACCATTTCGAATCCACAGGCAATCATGTTGGTAATGAAAGTGAATGAAAGCGAAATATATATTGAATTCCAGTCGAAATAACTAAAGTTTGATGAATATGTATCCGTGTCACGTTCGAACTTGTTGGTTTAGCAGAGGGCATGAATTAGTTTTTATGTGGATGTAGGATTTCACCTGTTCTTACTTGACTAATTGACATCCAGTGTCGGATACTGGATCAACTGTGTACGCTAACCCCTACGTCTTTAAATAATCAAAGCTGAGACAAAGCTAAACTGTTGGATATAGCTCACCAATTCCTTAATCGTGGACCAAAGCAGAGAAGCATATTAACTATTCAGTATTTTAAATCACTAAAATAAGTACGAACAAACCCTGATATTGTCTTGTTAAAGCCTGATAAAAGATCAGGCGTGATTGTCAAGAACAAATGTGAATGTAAAAGTAAGACATTATCCATTCTCAGTGATGAAAGTAAATTAATGCCTGATGGTGAATTTGCAGGTATTAGCAAAGTAGAGGGAAGAATAAATTCAAACCTAGTGAAACTGTTACACATGAATATTATTGGTAGAGAGGAATTTAATTTCCTAAAGCCTATTGGTTCTGAGTATCGTCATTTACATGGATTACCTGAAATTCACAAACCAAACATTTGTTTACGTCAAATTTTATCAGTGCGTCGATCACCTACACATAACCGAGCTAAATTACTGGATCCTGTTGGAACACGTTTATATAAGTATTCTGTGAAGGATTCTTTTGAGTTGGTCAATCATTTAAGTGATATTAATATCAAGAGAAAGACAATGTGTTCATTTGACGTGAATTCCCTGTTCACAAATATACCACTGAAAACGACTATTGATATATTATGTGACCACATATCTTTGAACAGCCTTAAAAAATTACCTGTTCCTTTAAAAATCCTTAAAGATTTAGCACTACTATGTATTGACAACGTCCAGTTCATGTTTGAAGGTGAATAGTTTTGCCAGGTCGACTGGTTGCTATGGTTGGTCCATTAGACCATTATTAGCAGACGTGTTCATAACACACGTTGCAAATCTAGCTGAAGACCTAGTCGTAAACATGTCTGTTTATAAGAGATATGAAGATGACATCTTAGTTATCTGGGAAAGAAATAACGATATGGATTGTTTATTGAGTAGACTTAGCACTCTGCAAAATCACATCAGCCTTTCATGTGAAGAGGAGAAGAATGATCGGCTTCTCTTCTTAGATATGCTAATAAGTAGACGAGAAGATGGTTCAAGCAAACGATCCATCTTTCGAAAACCAACATTGACGGGCCAATACCTTGGTCACAATAGTTACTACCCGGTGCAATACAAATGAGGTTCGATGAGCGGTCTGTTTACTAGAATTAATCGTGTTCGCACAAACGACGCTATTGATGGGGACGTTAGGTTGTTAAACAAAACACTAATGGAAACTGGCTATCCCTTACAATTCATAAATAGATGGAAAGGTCACGGTATACTGAGGCCTACTATAACCTTGGCAGAAAGAAACCTGTCTACATCATTTTTCGATTTAGAGGTGATTCAAATAGCTTTTTACTGAAACAAAGGCTTAAATAAGTTGTTAAGAGGACGTGTTACGCAGCAAAGGTCTTTATGAAAGAGAAAACAATGTGCATGTCTCAGCAAAAACGTAAAACACATGGAAACGATTGCGTCACATGCCACTGTGTTTATCGATTTGAATGTGTGTGTGGCCACATATACATGTGGAGGAGTAATCGTGATCTCCAAATTAGGGTGTGCGAACATGTAGCTAAGTGGTTGCAAAAACAAATAAAATCAAGTGATCCAATAAGAGTAGATGATGAACATCCATTCATGGAGGAAATTCACTGACTAACGTTAATATTCGTAATAATAACAATAATAGTAATAATAATATCACTACTACTACCACCACTACTGCTACTCGAACTACTGCTATTTCAAAACTACTACTATTACCACTACTACTACTACTACTACTACTACTACTAATCTACTACTACTACTACTACTACTACTACTACTACTACTACTACTACTACTACTACTACTACTACTAATGCGACTACTACTACTACTACTACTACTACTACTACTACTACTACTACTAGTACTAATACTACTACTACTACTACTACTACTGCTACTACTATTTCTTCTATTGCTGCTACTGTTTATCCAAGACCAAATACTGTCGTGAACGCTCAGTACTCGAGATTCCTTAGAATATGTGCTCTGATATGGTCGACTTCCTGGAATTTATTATTCATGAGAATTCCATGCGATTTACATTCATCCCACAGTAACACGTACGATACCCCATACACTATTGACCGGTGAAACAATCAAAAACACAAATGTGAATAGTTAGAAAATTTATTTTCATTTTTTATATTACAAAATGGACATGACGTCCAGGCTTTTTGATTGTTTGGCCTGGACGTTTTAAACACGTCCGGGTTTTGCATAGCTTTAAATCATTGTTTGGCATTTTTCTGCCTGATGGTGTGCATCTTCCTTGAAAAACCGTGTTTTTTTCTTTTATTCGTTCGTCACAATCAGTAGGTTCTTTTGTAGAATAGTGATAATAATAATAATTACAACAGTTGCAGTAACAGTAATAGTGATAATTGTAGTAATAGTAGTAGTAATCACAATGATAGTATTGGTAGCAGTAGTAGTAGTAGTTCCAGTAGAAATAATGGTAATAACAATCATTAAGACATTTTTGTCCACAATCCATCTGACTGTCCATAAATATAATCACTTATTTGAGAGCGTTATATGATTACACCGCTCAGCAAATGCGTTTTTACAAACTGATTATCATCGCTCTAGACTGATATTATATAGACTTGACATATGTTTAGACTATTTCCATTCAAATTTGAATAGAAAAAGTCAATCGAGTCACGTGACTGTAAATCAATCAAGAATGTATGTTCGAAATCAATGTCATTTATGAGAACGATGATGAAAGTAAGGAGTAAAATGACGGAAACGTTAGTCAGTCAGCCATTTACGTTAGTCATGAAGGCTGATTTGGTGAGCATAATCTCATTCTGGAATAAGAATGAAAAACGTGAGTTTAGATTAAGCAAATGGTCAGAGTAGAGGTGGACATTGTACAAACATCTTAGGATAAGAAGGATGATCAGGTTTGTTCAAACACTGCTTTCGGACTGGTTGGAATATGACTGACATTTTCACGAGAACTAAATTTAACATCAAGTAGACGGGAATTCGGTCGACCTTGAGGATGCAGTATAGTCGTCCGTAATAAGAATAATAGTAGGTCAGATGACCTGTGTTAATCCTGGGTGTATGCTTACAAGTGAAGATTCAGTTTTCCTGGTAGACTCCTTCATATCTGTGTATGTTTTCTAATTTTGGTCCGAGTGTAGATTGTTATTATTGTTGCTGTTGTTGTCACTTTGACCAAGGCACCTCTGGATGTGTCCGATGCTGTGAGAGTATTTTCGTGGGGTGTTTCTCAACTCATTGGCATCGGCCACACTGTTTTGGCAGTTTCTGTCGAGGTGAGAAAGTCCATCTATCAGTACAGTTATCCGCGCGATTTTGAACAAGTGAGTGAGGCTATCGACCATCTACGGGAATTATAATTCAGAGTATGAGTAATCGGATGATAGTGGTTGTTGATTGAACTGATCATTCAGTTGATAGCGGACACGTGTAACAAGTGGAAGCTAATCAAGTAAGTGATTTTAATTTTAGTTCTGTTTTGTGTGTAACTAAATTTTTTTATGGTGTAGATAATTGTGAACTTGAGACAGGTAGTTGCAATTTGGACACCGATGATTCCCTGAATAATGATGACTCTGTAGATAAATGCTGATTTCAGATAAGAGAAGAAAGCGAGAATAAGAATTTTGAACAAAAGAGAGGATCTGACAATTACAATTACAATGAACTAAGAGCACATTATAGATACGTGGACAGACAAACAGTCTGTGTCAGTTGTGGTAATCGGACAATATAATTACTGTACAGTTAAATGTTTTTTGTTGTCTTTTAATCTGTCATAATTATCCAATACAGTTTTGTTGTGACTACTTGGAATTGGACTTCTTGATTGGGTGTTGTGAAAGTTCTAGACTATTTGAGATTGTTGGTAATTCGTTAGACCATTTCGAATCCACAGGCAATCATGTTGGTAATGAAAGTGAATGAAAGCGAAATATATATTGAATTCCAGTCGAAATAACTAAAGTTTGATGAATATGTATCCGTGTCACGTTCGAACTTGTTGGTTTAGCAGAGGGCATGAATTAGTTTTTATGTGGATGTAGGATTTCACCTGTTCTTACTTGACTAATTGACATCCAGTGTCGGATACTGGATCAACTGTGTACGCTAACCCCTACGTCTTTAAATAATCAAAGCTGAGACAAAGCTAAACTGTTGGATATAGCTCACCAATTCCTTAATCGTGGACCAAAGCAGAGAAGCATATTAACTATTCAGTATTTTAAATCACTAAAATAAGTACGAACAAACCCTGATATTGTCTTGTTAAAGCCTGATAAAAGATCAGGCGTGATTGTCAAGAACAAATGTGAATGTAAAAGTAAGACATTATCCATTCTCAGTGATGAAAGTAAATTAATGCCTGATGGTGAATTTGCAGGTATTAGCAAAGTAGAGGGAAGAATAAATTCAAACCTAGTGAAACTGTTACACATGAATATTATTGGTAGAGAGGAATTTAATTTCCTAAAGCCTATTGGTTCTGAGTATCGTCATTTACATGGATTACCTGAAATTCACAAACCAAACATTTGTTTACGTCAAATTTTATCAGTGCGTCGATCACCTACACATAACCGAGCTAAATTACTGGATCCTGTTGGAACACGTTTATATAAGTATTCTGTGAAGGATTCTTTTGAGTTGGTCAATCATTTAAGTGATATTAATATCAAGAGAAAGACAATGTGTTCATTTGACGTGAATTCCCTGTTCACAAATATACCACTGAAAACGACTATTGATATATTATGTGACCACATATCTTTGAACAGCCTTAAAAAATTACCTGTTCCTTTAAAAATCCTTAAAGATTTAGCACTACTATGTATTGACAACGTCCAGTTCATGTTTGAAGGTGAATAGTTTTGCCAGGTCGACTGGTTGCTATGGTTGGTCCATTAGACCATTATTAGCAGACGTGTTCATAACACACGTTGCAAATCTAGCTGAAGACCTAGTCGTAAACATGTCTGTTTATAAGAGATATGAAGATGACATCTTAGTTATCTGGGAAAGAAATAACGATATGGATTGTTTATTGAGTAGACTTAGCACTCTGCAAAATCACATCAGCCTTTCATGTGAAGAGGAGAAGAATGATCGGCTTCTCTTCTTAGATATGCTAATAAGTAGACGAGAAGATGGTTCAAGCAAACGATCCATCTTTCGAAAACCAACATTGACGGGCCAATACCTTGGTCACAATAGTTACTACCCGGTGCAATACAAATGAGGTTCGATGAGCGGTCTGTTTACTAGAATTAATCGTGTTCGCACAAACGACGCTATTGATGGGGACGTTAGGTTGTTAAACAAAACACTAATGGAAACTGGCTATCCCTTACAATTCATAAATAGATGGAAAGGTCACGGTATACTGAGGCCTACTATAACCTTGGCAGAAAGAAACCTGTCTACATCATTTTTCGATTTAGAGGTGATTCAAATAGCTTTTTACTGAAACAAAGGCTTAAATAAGTTGTTAAGAGGACGTGTTACGCAGCAAAGGTCTTTATGAAAGAGAAAACAATGTGCATGTCTCAGCAAAAACGTAAAACACATGGAAACGATTGCGTCACATGCCACTGTGTTTATCGATTTGAATGTGTGTGTGGCCACATATACATGTGGAGGAGTAATCGTGATCTCCAAATTAGGGTGTGCGAACATGTAGCTAAGTGGTTGCAAAAACAAATAAAATCAAGTGATCCAATAAGAGTAGATGATGAACATCCATTCATGGAGGAAATTCACTGACTAACGTTAATATTCGTAATAATAACAATAATAGTAATAATAACATCACTACTACTACCACCACTATTGCTACTCGAACTACTGCTATTTCAACAACTACTACTATTACCACTACTAATACTACTACTACTACTACTACTACTACTACTAATGCGACTACTACTACTACTACTACTACTACTACTACTACTACTACTACTACTACTACTACTACTACTACTACTACTACTACTACTATAATGCGACTACTACTACTACTACTACTACTACTACTACTACTACTACTAATACTACTACTACTTCTACTACTACTGCTACTACTATTTCTTCTATTGCTGCTACTGTTTATCCAAGACCAAATACTGTCGTGAACGCTCAGTACTCGAGAGTCCTTAGAATATGTGCTCTGATATGGTCGACTTCCTGGAATTTATTATTCATGAGAATTCCATGCGATTTACATTCATCCCACAGTAACACGTACGATACCCCATACACTATTGACCGGTGAAACAATCAAAAACACAAATGTGAATAGTTAGAAAATTTATTTTCATTTTTTATATTACAAAATGGACATGACGTCCAGGCTTTTTGATTGTTTGGCCTGGACGTTTTAAACACGTCCGGGTTTTGCATAGCTTTAAATCATTGTTTGGCATTTTTCTGCCTGATGGTGTGCATCTTCCTTGAAAAACCGTGTTTTTTTCTTTTATTCGTTCGTCACAATCAGTAGGTTCTTTTGTAGAATAGTGATAATAATAATAATTACAACAGTTGCAGTAACAGTAATAGTGATAATTGTAGTAATAGTAGTAGTAATCACAATGATAGTATTGGTAGCAGTAGTAGTAGTAGTTCCAGTAGAAATAATGGTAATAACAATCATTAAGACATTTTTGTCCACAATCCATCTGACTGTCCATAAATATAATCACTTATTTGAGAGCGTTATATGATTACACCGCTCAGCAAATGCGTTTTTACAAACTGATTATCATCGCTCTAGACTGATATTATATAGACTTGACATATGTTTAGACTATTTCCATTCAAATTTGAATAGAAAAAGTCAATCGAGTCACGTGACTGTAAATCAATCAAGAATGTATGTTCGAAATCAATGTCATTTATGAGAACGATGATGAAAGTAAGGAGTAAAATGACGGGAAACGTTAGTCAGTCAGCCATTTACGTTAGTCATGAAGGCTGATTTGGTGAGCATAATCTCATTCTGGAATAAGAATGAAAAACGTGAGTTTAGATTAAGCAAATGGTCAGAGTAGAGGTGGACATTGTACAAACATCTTAGGATAAGAAGGATGATCAGGTTTGTTCAAACACTGCTTTCGGACTGGTTGGAATATGACTGACATTTTCACGAGAACTAAATTTAACATCAAGTAGACGGGAATTCGGTCGACCTTGAGGATGCAGTATAGTCGTCCGTAATAAGAATAATAGTAGGTCAGATGACCTGTGTTAATCCTGGGTGTATGTTTACAAGTGAAGATTCAGTTTTCCTGGTAGACTCCTTCATATCTGTGTATGTTTTCTAATTTTGGTCCGAGTGTAGATTGTTATTATTGTTGCTGTTGTTGTCACTTTGACCAAGGCACCTCTGGATGTGTCCGATGCTGTGAGAGTATTTTCGTGGGGTGTTTCTCAACTCATTGGCATCGGCCACACTGTTTTGGCAGTTTCTGTCAAGGTGAGAAAGTCCATCTATCAGTACAGTTATCCGCGCGATTTTGAACAAGTGAGTGAGGCTATCGACCATCTACGGGAATTATAATTCAGAGTATGAGTAATCGGATGATAGTGGTTGTTGATTGAACTGATCATTCAGTTGATAGCGGACACGTGTAACAAGTGGAAGCTAATCAAGTAAGTGATTTTAATTTTAGTTCTGTTTTGTGTGTAACTAAATTTTTTTATGGTGTAGATAATTGTGAACTTGAGACAGGTAGTTGCAATTCGGACACCGATGATTCCCTGAATAATGATGACTCTGTAGATAAATGCTGATTTCAGATAAGAGAAGAAAGCGAGAATAAGAATTTTGAACAAAAGAGAGGATCTGACAATTACAATTACAATGAACTAAGAGCACATTATAGATACGTGGACAGACAAACAGTCTGTGTCAGTTGTGGTAATCGGACAATATAATTACTGTACAGTTAAATGTTTTTTGTTGTCTTTTAATCTGTCATAATTATCCAATACAGTTTTGTTGTGACTACTTGGAATTGGACTTCTTGATTGGGTGTTGTGAAAGTTCTAGACTATTTGAGATTGTTGGTAATTCGTTAGACCATTTCGAATCCACAGGCAATCATGTTGGTAATGAAAGTGAGTGAAAGCGAAATATATATTGAATTCCAGTCGAAATAACTAAAGTTTGATGAATATGTATCCGTGTCACGTTCGAACTTGTTGGTTTAGCAGAGGGCATGAATTAGTTTTTATGTGGATGTAGGATTTCACCTGTTCTTACTTGACTAATTGACATCCAGTGTCGGATACTGGATCAACTGTGTACGCTAACCCCTACGTCTTTAAATAATCAAAGCTGAGACAAAGCTAAACTGTTGGATATAGCTCACCAATTCCTTAATCGTGGACCAAAGCAGAGAAGCATATTAACTATTCAGTATTTTAAATCACTAAAATAAGTACGAACAAACCCTGATATTGTCTTGTTAAAGCCTGATAAAAGATCAGGCGTGATTGTCAAGAACAAATGTGAATGTAAAAGTAAGACATTATCCATTCTCAGTGATGAAAGTAAATTAATGCCTGATGGTGAATTTGCAGGTATTAGCAAAGTAGAGGGAAGAATAAATTCAAACCTAGTGAAACTGTTACACATGAATATTATTGGTAGAGAGGAATTTAATTTCCTAAAGCCTATTGGTTCTGAGTATCGTCATTTACATGGATTACCTGAAATTCACAAACCAAACATTTGTTTACGTCAAATTTTATCAGTGCGTCGATCACCTACACATAACCGAGCTAAATTACTGGATCCTGTTGGAACACGTTTATATAAGTATTCTGTGAAGGATTCTTTTGAGTTGGTCAATCATTTAAGTGATATTAATATCAAGAGAAAGACAATGTGTTCATTTGACGTGAATTCCCTGTTCACAAATATACCACTGAAAACGACTATTGATATATTATGTGACCACATATCTTTGAACAGCCTTAAAAAATTACCTGTTCCTTTAAAAATCCTTAAAGATTTAGCACTACTATGTATTGACAACGTCCAGTTCATGTTTGAAGGTGAATAGTTTTGCCAGGTCGACTGGTTGCTATGGTTGGTCCATTAGACCATTATTAGCAGACGTGTTCATAACACACGTTGCAAATCTAGCTGAAGACCTAGTCGTAAACATGTCTGTTTATAAGAGATATGAAGATGACATCTTAGTTATCTGGGAAAGAAATAACGATATGGATTGTTTATTGAGTAGACTTAGCACTCTGCAAAATCACATCAGCCTTTCATGTGAAGAGGAGAAGAATGATCGGCTTCTCTTCTTAGATATGCTAATAAGTAGACGAGAAGATGGTTCAAGCAAACGATCCATCTTTCGAAAACCAACATTGACGGGCCAATACCTTGGTCACAATAGTTACTACCCGGTGCAATACAAATGAGGTTCGATGAGCGGTCTGTTTACTAGAATTAATCGTGTTCGCACAAACGACGCTATTGATGGGGACGTTAGGTTGTTAAACAAAACACTAGTGGAAACTGGCTATCCCTTACAATTCATAAATAGATGGAAAGGTCACGGTATACTGAGGCCTACTATAACCTTGGCAGAAAGAAACCTGTCTACATCATTTTTCGATTTAGAGGTGATTCAAATAGCTTTTTACTGAAACAAAGGCTTAAATAAGTTGTTAAGAGGACGTGTTACGCAGCAAAGGTCTTTATGAAAGAGAAAACAATGTGCATGTCTCAGCAAAAACGTAAAACACATGGAAACGATTGCGTCACATGCCACTGTGTTTATCGATTTGAATGTGTGTGTGGCCACATATACATGTGGAGGAGTAATCGTGATCTCCAAATTAGGGTGTGCGAACATGTAGCTAAGTGGTTGCAAAAACAAATAAAATCAAGTGATCCAATAAGAGTAGATGATGAACATCCATTCATGGAGGAAATTCACTGACTAACGTTAATATTCGTAATAATAACAATAATAGTAATAATAATATCACTACTACTACCACCACTACTGCTACTCGAACTACTGCTATTTCAAAAACTACTACTATTACCACTACTACTACTACTACTACTACTACTACTACTACTACTACTAATGCGACTACTACTACTACTACTACTAATACTACTACTACTACTACTAACTACTACTACTACTACTACTACTACTACTACTACTACTAATGCGACTACTACTACTACTACTAGTACTAATACTATTTC
The DNA here is from genome assembly GCF_000699445.3 of Schistosoma haematobium. Classification (NCBI taxonomy): domain Eukaryota; kingdom Metazoa; phylum Platyhelminthes; class Trematoda; order Strigeidida; family Schistosomatidae; genus Schistosoma; species Schistosoma haematobium. The sequence goes on along the minus strand of NC_067199.1, from coordinate 35,946,809 downwards.
GACTACTATTTCTTCTATTGCTGCTACTGTTTATCCAGGACCAAATACTGTCGTGAACGCTCAGTACTCGGGAGTCCTTAGAATATGTGCTCTGATATGGTCGACTTCCTGGAATTTATTATTCATGAGAATTCCATGCGATTTACATTCATCCCACAGTAACACGTACGATACCCCATACACTATTGACCGGTGAAACAATCAAAAACACAAATGTGAATAGTTAGAAAATTTATTTTCATTTTTTATATTACAAAATGGACATGACGTCCAGGCTTTTTGATTGTTTGGCCTGGACGTTTTAAACACGTCCGGGTTTTGCATAGCTTTAAATCATTGTTTGGCATTTTTCTGCCTGATGGTGTGCATCTTCCTTGAAAAACCGTGTTTTTTTCTTTTATTCGTTCGTCACAATCAGTAGGTTCTTTTGTAGAATAGTGATAATAATAATAATTACAACAGTTGCAGTAACAGTAATAGTGATAATTGTAGTAATAGTAGTAGTAATCACAATGATAGTATTGGTAGCAGTAGTAGTAGTAGTTCCAGTAGAAATAATGGTAATAACAATCATTAAGACATTTTTGTCCACAATCCATCTGACTGTCCATAAATATAATCACTTATTTGAGAGCGTTATATGATTACACCGCTCAGCAAATGCGTTTTTACAAACTGATTATCATCGCTCTAGACTGATATTATATAGACTTGACATATGTTTAGACTATTTCCATTCAAATTTGAATAGAAAAAGTCAATCGAGTCACGTGACTGTAAATCAATCAAGAATGTATGTTCGAAATCAATGTCATTTATGAGAACGATGATGAAAGTAAGGAGTAAAATGACGGGAAACGTTAGTCAGTCAGCCATTTACGTTAGTCATGAAGGCTGATTTGGTGAGCATAATCTCATTCTGGAATAAGAATGAAAAACGTGAGTTTAGATTAAGCAAATGGTCAGAGTAGAGGTGGACATTGTACAAACATCTTAGGATAAGAAGGATGATCAGGTTTGTTCAAACACTGCTTTCGGACTGGTTGGAATATGACTGACATTTTCACGAGAACTAAATTTAACATCAAGTAGACGGGAATTCGGTCGACCTTGAGGATGCAGTATAGTCGTCCGTAATAAGAATAATAGTAGGTCAGATGACCTGTGTTAATCCTGGGTGTATGTTTACAAGTGAAGATTCAGTTTTCCTGGTAGACTCCTTCATATCTGTGTATGTTTTCTAATTTTGGTCCGAGTGTAGATTGTTATTATTGTTGCTGTTGTTGTCACTTTGACCAAGGCACCTCTGGATGTGTCCGATGCTGTGAGAGTATTTTCGTGGGGTGTTTCTCAACTCATTGGCATCGGCCACACTGTTTTGGCAGTTTCTGTCGAGGTGAGAAAGTCCATCTATCAGTACAGTTATCCGCGCGATTTTGAACAAGTGAGTGAGGCTATCGACCATCTACGGGAATTATAATTCAGAGTATGAGTAATCGGATGATAGTGGTTGTTGATTGAACTGATCATTCAGTTGATAGCGGACACGTGTAACAAGTGGAAGCTAATCAAGTAAGTGATTTTAATTTTAGTTCTGTTTTGTGTGTAACTAAATTTTTTTATGGTGTAGATAATTGTGAACTTGAGACAGGTAGTTGCAATTCGGACACCGATGATTCCCTGAATAATGATGACTCTGTAGATAAATGCTGATTTCAGATAAGAGAAGAAAGCGAGAATAAGAATTTTGAACAAAAGAGAGGATCTGACAATTACAATTACAATGAACTAAGAGCACATTATAGATACGTGGACAGACAAACAGTCTGTGTCAGTTGTGGTAATCGGACAATATAATTACTGTACAGTTAAATGTTTTTTGTTGTCTTTTAATCTGTCATAATTATCCAATACAGTTTTGTTGTGACTACTTGGAATTGGACTTCTTGATTGGGTGTTGTGAAAGTTCTAGACTATTTGAGATTGTTGGTAATTCGTTAGACCATTTCGAATCCACAGGCAATCATGTTGGTAATGAAAGTGAATGAAAGCGAAATATATATTGAATTCCAGTCGAAATAACTAAAGTTTGATGAATATGTATCCGTGTCACGTTCGAACTTGTTGGTTTAGCAGAGGGCATGAATTAGTTTTTATGTGGATGTAGGATTTCACCTGTTCTTACTTGACTAATTGACATCCAGTGTCGGATACTGGATCAACTGTGTACGCTAACCCCTACGTCTTTAAATAATCAAAGCTGAGACAAAGCTAAACTGTTGGATATAGCTCACCAATTCCTTAATCGTGGACCAAAGCAGAGAAGCATATTAACTATTCAGTATTTTAAATCACTAAAATAAGTACGAACAAACCCTGATATTGTCTTGTTAAAGCCTGATAAAAGATCAGGCGTGATTGTCAAGAACAAATGTGAATGTAAAAGTAAGACATTATCCATTCTCAGTGATGAAAGTAAATTAATGCCTGATGGTGAATTTGCAGGTATTAGCAAAGTAGAGGGAAGAATAAATTCAAACCTAGTGAAACTGTTACACATGAATATTATTGGTAGAGAGGAATTTAATTTCCTAAAGCCTATTGGTTCTGAGTATCGTCATTTACATGGATTACCTGAAATTCACAAACCAAACATTTGTTTACGTCAAATTTTATCAGTGCGTCGATCACCTACACATAACCGAGCTAAATTACTGGATCCTGTTGGAACACGTTTATATAAGTATTCTGTGAAGGATTCTTTTGAGTTGGTCAATCATTTAAGTGATATTAATATCAAGAGAAAGACAATGTGTTCATTTGACGTGAATTCCCTGTTCACAAATATACCACTGAAAACGACTATTGATATATTATGTGACCACATATCTTTGAACAGCCTTAAAAAATTACCTGTTCCTTTAAAAATCCTTAAAGATTTAGCACTACTATGTATTGACAACGTCCAGTTCATGTTTGAAGGTGAATAGTTTTGCCAGGTCGACTGGTTGCTATGGTTGGTCCATTAGACCATTATTAGCAGACGTGTTCATAACACACGTTGCAAATCTAGCTGAAGACCTAGTCGTAAACATGTCTGTTTATAAGAGATATGAAGATGACATCTTAGTTATCTGGGAAAGAAATAACGATATGGATTGTTTATTGAGTAGACTTAGCACTCTGCAAAATCACATCAGCCTTTCATGTGAAGAGGAGAAGAATGATCGGCTTCTCTTCTTAGATATGCTAATAAGTAGACGAGAAGATGGTTCAAGCAAACGATCCATCTTTCGAAAACCAACATTGACGGGCCAATACCTTGGTCACAATAGTTACTACCCGGTGCAATACAAATGAGGTTCGATGAGCGGTCTGTTTACTAGAATTAATCGTGTTCGCACAAACGACGCTATTGATGGGGACGTTAGGTTGTTAAACAAAACACTAGTGGAAACTGGCTATCCCTTACAATTCATAAATAGATGGAAAGGTCACGGTATACTGAGGCCTACTATAACCTTGGCAGAAAGAAACCTGTCTACATCATTTTTCGATTTAGAGGTGATTCAAATAGCTTTTTACTGAAACAAAGGCTTAAATAAGTTGTTAAGAGGACGTGTTACGCAGCAAAGGTCTTTATGAAAGAGAAAACAATGTGCATGTCTCAGCAAAAACGTAAAACACATGGAAACGATTGCGTCACATGCCACTGTGTTTATCGATTTGAATGTGTGTGTGGCCACATATACATGTGGAGGAGTAATCGTGATCTCCAAATTAGGGTGTGCGAACATGTAGCTAAGTGGTTGCAAAAACAAATAAAATCAAGTGATCCAATAAGAGTAGATGATGAACATCCATTCATGGAGGAAATTCACTGACTAACGTTAATATTCGTAATAATAACAATAATAGTAATAATGATATCACTACTACTACCACCACTAATGCTACTCGAACTACTGCTATTTCATAAACTACTACTATTATCACTACTACTACTACTACTACTACTACTACTACTACTAATGCGACTACTACTACTACTACTACTACTACTACTACTAATGCGACTACTACTACTACTACTACTACTACCGTGTTTTTTTTCTTTTAATCGTTCGTCACAATCAGTAGGTTCTTTTGTAGAATAGTGATAATAATAATAATTACAACAGTTGCAGTAACAGTAATAGTGATATTTGTAGTAATATTAGTAGTAATTACAATGATATTATTGGTAGCAGTAGTAGTAGTAGTTCCAGTAGAAATAATGGTAATAACAATCATTAAGACATTTTTGTCCACAATCCATCTGACTGTCCATAAATATAATCACTTATTTGAGAGCGTTATATGATTACACCGCTCAGCAAATGCGTTTTTACAAACTGATTATCATCGCTCTAGACTGATATTATATAGACTTGACATATGTTTAGACTATTTCCATTCAAATTTGAATAGAAAATGTCAATCGAGTCACGTGACTGTAAATCAATCAAGAATGTATGTTCGAAATCAATGTCATTTATGAGAACGATGATGAAAGTAAGGAGTAAAATGACGGGAAACGTTAGTCAGTCAGCCATTTACGTTAGTCATGAAGGCTGATTTGGTGAGCATAATCTCATTCTGGAATAAGAATGAAAAACGTGAGTTTAGATTAAGCAAATGGTCAGAGTAGAGATGGACATTGTACAAACATCTTAGGATAAGAAGGATGATCAGGTTTGTTCAAACACTGCTTTCGGACTGGTTGGAATATGACTGACATTTTCACGAGAACTAAATTTAACATCAAGTAGACGGGAATTCGGTCGACCTTGAGGATGCAGTATAGTCGTCCGTAATAAGAATAATAGTAGGTCAGATGACCTGTGTTAATCCTGGGTGTATGTTTACAAGTGAAGATTCAGTTTTCCTGGTAGACTCCTTCATATCTGTGTATGTTTTCTAATTTTGGTCCGAGTGTAGATTGTTATTATTGTTGCTGTTGTTGTCACTTTGACCAAGGCACCTCTGGATGTGTCCGATGCTGTGAGAGTATTTTCGTGGGGTGTTTCTCAACTCATTGGCATCGGCCACACTGTTTTGGCAGTTTCTGTCGAGGTGAGAAAGTCCATCTATCAGTACAGTTATCCGCACGATTTTGAACAAGTGAGTGAGGCTATCGACCATCTACGGGAATTATAATTCAGAGTATGAGTAATCGGATGATAGTGGTTGTTGATTGAACTGATCATTCAGTTGATAGCGGACACGTGTAACAAGTGGAAGCTAATCAAGTAAGTGATTTTAATTTTAGTTCTGTTTTGTGTGTAACTAAATTTTTTTATGGTGTAGATAATTGTGAACTTGAGACAGGTAGTTGCAATTCGGACACCGATGATTCCCTGAATAATGATGACTCTGTAGATAAATGCTGATTTCAGATAAGAGAAGAAAGCGAGAATAAGAATTTTGAACAAAAGAGAGGATCTGACAATTACAATTACAATGAACTAAGAGCACATTATAGATACGTGGACAGACAAACAGTCTGTGTCAGTTGTGGTAATCGGACAATATAATTACTGTACAGTTAAATGTTTTTTGTTGTCTTTTAATCTGTCATAATTATCCAATACAGTTTTGTTGTGACTACTTGGAATTGGACTTCTTGATTGGGTGTTGTGAAAGTTCTAGACTATTTGAGATTGTTGGTAATTCGTTAGACCATTTCGAATCCACAGGCAATCATGTTGGTAATGAAAGTGAATGAAAGCGAAATATATATTGAATTCCAGTCGAAATAACTAAAGTTTGATGAATATGTATCCGTGTCACGTTCGAACTTGTTGGTTTAGCAGAGGGCATGAATTAGTTTTTATGTGGATGTAGGATTTCACCTGTTCTTACTTGACTAATTGACATCCAGTGTCGGATACTGGATCAACTGTGTACGCTAACCCCTACGTCTTTAAATAATCAAAGCTGAGACAAAGCTAAACTGTTGGATATAGCTCACCAATTCCTTAATCGTGGACCAAAGCAGAGAAGCATATTAACTATTCAGTATTTTAAATCACTAAAATAAGTACGAACAAACCCTGATATTGTCTTGTTAAAGCCTGATAAAAGATCAGGCGTGATTGTCAAGAACAAATGTGAATGTAAAAGTAAGACATTATCCATTCTCAGTGATGAAAGTAAATTAATGCCTGATGGTGAATTTGCAGGTATTAGCAAAGTAGAGGGAAGAATAAATTCAAACCTAGTGAAACTGTTACACATGAATATTATTGGTAGAGAGGAATTTAATTTCCTAAAGCCTATTGGTTCTGAGTATCGTCATTTACATGGATTACCTGAAATTCACAAACCAAACATTTGTTTACGTCAAATTTTATCAGTGCGTCGATCACCTACACATAACCGAGCTAAATTACTGGATCCTGTTGGAACACGTTTATATAAGTATTCTGTGAAGGATTCTTTTGAGTTGGTCAATCATTTAAGTGATATTAATATCAAGAGAAAGACAATGTGTTCATTTGACGTGAATTCCCTGTTCACAAATATACCACTGAAAACGACTATTGATATATTATGTGACCACATATCTTTGAACAGCCTTAAAAAATTACCTGTTCCTTTAAAAATCCTTAAAGATTTAGCACTACTATGTATTGACAACGTCCAGTTCATGTTTGAAGGTGAATAGTTTTGCCAGGTCGACTGGTTGCTATGGTTGGTCCATTAGACCATTATTAGCAGACGTGTTCATAACACACGTTGCAAATCTAGCTGAAGACCTAGTCGTAAACATGTCTGTTTATAAGAGATATGAAGATGACATCTTAGTTATCTGGGAAAGAAATAACGATATGGATTGTTTATTGAGTAGACTTAGCACTCTGCAAAATCACATCAGCCTTTCATGTGAAGAGGAGAAGAATGATCGGCTTCTCTTCTTAGATATGCTAATAAGTAGACGAGAAGATGGTTCAAGCAAACGATCCATCTTTCGAAAACCAACATTGACGGGCCAATACCTTGGTCACAATAGTTACTACCCGGTGCAATACAAATGAGGTTCGATGAGCGGTCTGTTTACTAGAATTAATCGTGTTCGCACAAACGACGCTATTGATGGGGACGTTAGGTTGTTAAACAAAACACTAGTGGAAACTGGCTATCCCTTACAATTCATAAATAGATGGAAAGGTCACGGTATACTGAGGCCTACTATAACCTTGGCAGAAAGAAACCTGTCTACATCATTTTTCGATTTAGAGGTGATTCAAATAGCTTTTTACTGAAATAAAGGCTTAAATAAGTTGTTAAGAGGACGTGTTACGCAGCAAAGGTCTTTATGAAAGAGAAAACAATGTGCATGTCTCAGCAAAAACGTAAAACACATGGAAACGATTGCGCCACATGCCACTGTGTTTATCGATTTGAATGTGTGTGTGGCCACATATACATGTGGAGGAGTAATCGTGATCTCCAAATTAGGGTGTGCGAACATGTAGCTAAGTTGTTGCAAAAACAAATAAAATCAAGTGATCCAATAAGAGTAGATGATGAACATCCATTCATGGAGGAAATTCACTGACTAACGTTAATATTCCTAATAATAACAATAATAGTAATAATAATATCACTACTACTACCACCACTACTGCTACTCGAACTACTGCTATTTCAAAAACTACTACTATTACCACTACTACTACTACTAATACTACTACTACTACTACTAATGCGACTACTACTACTACTACTACTATTACTACTACTAATACTACTACTACTAATACTACTACTACTACTACTACTAATGCGACTACTACTACTACTACTACTACTAATGCGACTACTACTACTTCTACTACTACTGCTACTACTATTTCTTCTATTGCTGCTACTGTTTATCCAAGACCAAATACTGTCGTGAACGCTCAGTACTCGAGATTCCTTAGAATATGTGCTCTGATATGGTCGACTTCCTGGAATTTATTATTCATGAGAATTCCATGCGATTTACATTCATCCCACAGTAACACGTACGATACCCCATACACTATTGACCGGTGAAACAATCAAAAACACAAATGTGAATAGTTAGAAAATTTATTTTCATTTTTTATATTACAAAATGGACATGACGTCCAGGCTTTTTGATTGTTTGGCCTGGACGTTTTAAACACGTCCGGGTTTTGCATAGCTTTAAATCATTGTTTGGCATTTTTCTGCCTGATGGTGTGCATCTTCCTTGAAAAACCGTGTTTTTTTCTTTTATTCGTTCGTCACAATCAGTAGGTTCTTTTGTAGAATAGTGATAATAATAATAATTACAACAGTTGCAGTAACAGTAATAGTGATAATTGTAGTAATAGTAGTAGTAATCACAATGATAGTATTGGTAGCAGTAGTAGTAGTAGTTCCAGTAGAAATAATGGTAATAACAATCATTAAGACATTTTTGTCCACAATCCATCTGACTGTCCATAAATATAATCACTTATTTGAGAGCGTTATATGATTACACCGCTCAGCAAATGCGTTTTTACAAACTGATTATCATCGCTCTAGACTGATATTATATAGACTTGACATATGTTTAGACTATTTCCATTCAAATTTGAATAGAAAAAGTCAATCGAGTCACGTGACTGTAAATCAATCAAGAATGTATGTTCGAAATCAATGTCATTTATGAGAACGATGATGAAAGTAAGGAGTAAAATGACGGGAAACGTTAGTCAGTCAGCCATTTACGTTAGTCATGAAGGCTGATTTGGTGAGCATAATCTCATTCTGGAATAAGAATGAAAAACGTGAGTTTAGATTAAGCAAATGGTCAGAGTAGAGATGGACATTGTACAAACATCTTAGGATAAGAAGGATGATCAGGTTTGTTCAAACACTGCTTTCGGACTGGTTGGAATATGACTGACATTTTCACGAGAACTAAATTTAACATCAAGTAGACGGGAATTCGGTCGACCTTGAGGATGCAGTATAGTCGTCCGTAATAAGAATAATAGTAGGTCAGATGACCTGTGTTAATCCTGGGTGTATGCTTACAAGTGAAGATTCAGTTTTCCTGGTAGACTCCTTCATATCTGTGTATGTTTTCTAATTTTGGTCCGAGTGTAGATTGTTATTATTGTTGCTGTTGTTGTCACTTTGACCAAGGCACCTCTGGATGTGTCCGATGCTGTGAGAGTATTTTCGTGGGGTGTTTCTCAACTCATTGGCATCGGCCACACTGTTTTGGCAGTTTCTGTCGAGGTGAGAAAGTCCATCTATCAGTACAGTTATCCGCGCGATTTTGAACAAGTGAGTGAGGCTATCGACCATCTACGGGAATTATAATTCAGAGTATGAGTAATCGGATGATAGTGGTTGTTGATTGAACTGATCATTCAGTTGATAGCGGACACGTGTAACAAGTGGAAGCTAATCAAGTAAGTGATTTTAATTTTAGTTCTGTTTTGTGTGTAACTAAATTTTTTTATGGTGTAGATAATTGTGAACTTGAGACAGGTAGTTGCAATTCGGACACCGATGATTCCCTGAATAATGATGACTCTGTAGATAAATGCTGATTTCAGATAAGAGAAGAAAGCGAGAATAAGAATTTTGAACAAAAGAGAGGATCTGACAATTACAATTACAATGAACTAAGAGCACATTATAGATACGTGGACAGACAAACAGTCTGTGTCAGTTGTGGTAATCGGACAATATAATTACTGTACAGTTAAATGTTTTTTGTTGTCTTTTAATCTGTCATAATTATCCAATACAGTTTTGTTGTGACTACTTGGAATTGGACTTCTTGATTGGGTGTTGTGAAAGTTCTAGACTATTTGAGATTGTTGGTAATTCGTTAGACCATTTCGAATCCACAGGCAATCATGTTGGTAATGAAAGTGAATGAAAGCGAAATATATATTGAATTCCAGTCGAAATAACTAAAGTTTGATGAATATGTATCCGTGTCACGTTCGAACTTGTTGGTTTAGCAGAGGGCATGAATTAGTTTTTATGTGGATGTAGGATTTCACCTGTTCTTACTTGACTAATTGACATCCAGTGTCGGATACTGGATCAACTGTGTACGCTAACCCCTACGTCTTTAAATAATCAAAGCTGAGACAAAGCTAAACTGTTGGATATAGCTCACCAATTCCTTAATCGTGGACCAAAGCAGAGAAGCATATTAACTATTCAGTATTTTAAATCACTAAAATAAGTACGAACAAACCCTGATATTGTCTTGTTAAAGCCTGATAAAAGATCAGGCGTGATTGTCAAGAACAAATGTGAATGTAAAAGTAAGACATTATCCATTCTCAGTGATGAAAGTAAATTAATGCCTGATGGTGAATTTGCAGGTATTAGCAAAGTAGAGGGAAGAATAAATTCAAACCTAGTGAAACTGTTACACATGAATATTATTGGTAGAGAGGGATTTAATTTCCTAAAGCCTATTGGTTCTGAGTATCGTCATTTACATGGATTACCTGAAATTCACAAACCAAACATTTGTTTACGTCAAATTTTATCAGTGCGTCGATCACCTACACATAACCGAGCTAAATTACTGGATCCTGTTGGAACACGTTTATATAAGTATTCTGTGAAGGATTCTTTTGAGTTGGTCAATCATTTAAGTGATATTAATATCAAGAGAAAGACAATGTGTTCATTTGACGTGAATTCCCTGTTCACAAATATACCACTGAAAACGACTATTGATATATTATGTGACCACATATCTTTGAACAGCCTTAAAAAATTACCTGTTCCTTTAAAAATCCTTAAAGATTTAGCACTACTATGTATTGACAACGTCCAGTTCATGTTTGAAGGTGAATAGTTTTGCCAGGTCGACTGGTTGCTATGGTTGGTCCATTAGACCATTATTAGCAGACGTGTTCATAACACACGTTGCAAATCTAGCTGAAGACCTAGTCGTAAACATGTCTGTTTATAAGAGATATGAAGATGACATCTTAGTTATCTGGGAAAGAAATAACGATATGGATTGTTTATTGAGTAGACTTAGCACTCTGCAAAATCACATCAGCCTTTCATGTGAAGAGGAGAAGAATGATCGGCTTCTCTTCTTAGATATGCTAATAAGTAGACGAGAAGATGGTTCAAGCAAACGATCCATCTTTCGAAAACCAACATTGACGGGCCAATACCTTGGTCACAATAGTTACTACCCGGTGCAATACAAATGAGGTTCGATGAGCGGTCTGTTTACTAGAATTAATCGTGTTCGCACAAACGACGCTATTGATGGGGACGTTAGGTTGTTAAACAAAACACTAATGGAAACTGGCTATCCCTTACAATTCATAAATAGATGGAAAGGTCACGGTATACTGAGGCCTACTATAACCTTGGCAGAAAGAAACCTGTCTACATCATTTTTCGATTTAGAGGTGATTCAAATAGCTTTTTACTGAAACAAAGGCTTAAATAAGTTGTTAAGAGGACGTGTTACGCAGCAAAGGTCTTTATGAAAGAGAAAACAATGTGCATGTCTCAGCAAAAACGTAAAACACATGGAAACGATTGCGTCACATGCCACTGTGTTTATCGATTTGAATGTGTGTGTGGCCACATATACATGTGGAGGAGTAATCGTGATCTCCAAATTAGGGTGTGCGAACATGTAGCTAAGTGGTTGCAAAAACAAATAAAATCAAGTGATCCAATAAGAGTAGATGATGAACATCCATTCATGGAGGAAATTCACTGACTAACGTTAATATTCCTAATAATAACAATAATAGTAATAATAATATCACTACTACTACCACCACTACTGCTACTCGAACTACTGCTATTTCAAAAACTACTACTATTACCACTATTACTATTACTACTACTACTAATACTAGTAATACTACTAATACGAATACTAATACTAATGCGACTACTACTACTTCTACTACTACTGCTACTACTATTTCTTCTATTGCTGCTACTGTTTATCCAAGACCAAATACTGTCGTGAACGCTCAGTACTCGAGATTCCTTAGAATATGTGCTCTGATATGGTCGACTTCCTGGAATTTATTATTCATGAGAATTCCATGCGATTTACATTCATCCCACAGTAACACGTACGATACCCCATACACTATTGACCGGTGAAACAATCAAAAACACAAATGTGAATAGTTAGAAAATTTATTTTCATTTTTTATATTACAAAATGGACATGACGTCCAGGCTTTTTGATTGTTTGGCCTGGACGTTTTAAACACGTCCGGGTTTTGCATAGCTTTAAATCATTGTTTGGCATTTTTCTGCCTGATGGTGTGCATCTTCCTTGAAAAACCGTGTTTTTTTCTTTTATTCGTTCGTCACAATCAGTAGGTTCTTTTGTAGAATAGTGATAATAATAATAATTACAACAGTTGCAGTAACAGTAATAGTGATAATTGTAGTAATAGTAGTAGTAATCACAATGATAGTATTGGTAGCAGTAGTAGTAGTAGTTCCAGTAGAAATAATGGTAATAACAATCATTAAGACATTTTTGTCCACAATCCATCTGACTGTCCATAAATATAATCACTTATTTGAGAGCGTTATATGATTACACCGCTCAGCAAATGCGTTTTTACAAACTGATTATCATCGCTCTAGACTGATATTATATAGACTTGACATATGTTTAGACTATTTCCATTCAAATTTGAATAGAAAAAGTCAATCGAGTCACGTGACTGTAAATCAATCAAGAATGTATGTTCGAAATCAATGTCATTTATGAGAACGATGATGAAAGTAAGGAGTAAAATGACGGGAAACGTTAGTCAGTCAGCCATTTACGTTAGTCATGAAGGCTGATTTGGTGAGCATAATCTCATTCTGGAATAAGAATGAAAAACGTGAGTTTAGATTAAGCAAATGGTCAGAGTAGAGATGGACATTGTACAAACATCTTAGGATAAGAAGGATGATCAGGTTTGTTCAAACACTGCTTTCGGACTGGTTGGAATATGACTGACATTTTCACGAGAACTAAATTTAACATCAAGTAGACGGGAATTCGGTCGACCTTGAGGATGCAGTATAGTCGTCCGTAATAAGAATAATAGTAGGTCAGATGACCTGTGTTAATCCTGGGTGTATGCTTACAAGTGAAGATTCAGTTTTCCTGGTAGACTCCTTCATATCTGTGAATGTTTTCTAATTTTGTTTGGAGTGTAGATGAGTGTTCTTAGGCGCAACGCAACCATGTATACTTTACGTATCCCACACTGTCATTTGTGCGTTCAGGTAACCACAGAGTTTATCATTTCATAATGTTTTTTTAATGAAATATCTAGATTTTGTAGTTTGTTTTGCTGTGTTTAATTTTTATTCGCCACTTCTGACTGCGTTGCACTTTACGTGCATTGCACGCAGGTGATAGTGAGTTTATTCACATAGTTGATTGTTTCCAGATAGACTGTCTGTGCGTGATTTTACTGAAGAAATGTTTGTTGTACTGTAAACTATGTTTCTATGAACAACTGCCTGTTGTCTTCAGTATGAAAGCAGTATATATGTATCCTTTTTTTTTCTTAGGTAAGTTTGTAGTGGTAAATAAATCCCCAAAATAAATAGCTCTGTAAGTTTTCGACATTGGATGCTGACCATATGTTTTAGTGGACTCATCTAGCTGAAGGCGCTCGGTCAGGCATCCGCACCAGATCACGTGTGGTAACGCCGTGCTCAACATCAACCGCAATCGCTAGCCAGATTAGATCAGAGAATTCCGATATATTGATCATCGCCAAATATACTCTTCCGATCTCCTCGACTCTGTCTTTTGATTTCTCTGGGCGGGAACGAAATATATTAGAAGGTGTTACTGGTAGAAGCGTTGTCAAACACTGAATACCTGTGACATCATCATTAGTGAGACCGAAGTGACCTGGTACACCTAATTGCAACTGTGAGTCTGTTCCTTTATGGGATTTTTATATATCATTGCCTTATTTTTTATTTTTTTAAACATTGTGATTTTTTTTTCGTGTTTTTTCTTGGATATATATATATTTTCCCCTCGTTCATTATCGTACTTCATACTTCATCATGACTGAACAGACACCTAAAGTACTCAAGCTTAAGACTTTGTCCCCGCCTTCGTTTCAACTGATGCCTTTCTGGCCCGACAACATCGAAGCCTGGTTTTGCTACGCAGAAGCCGACTTCTCCGAGCACGGCGTGATCGACACACGTGCACAATTCCTCACAGTAGTCAAGACACTACCGCGCGAATTCAACAGGTACGTAACACCTAGTATGTTTACTAGTGATGTTTCCGATCCTTACGAAATCTTAAAACACTCGATTCTTAAACGAGGAGACCTAACCGATCGACAAAGGTCAGATCAACTCTTCAATAACATTGACCTGCAACACGGTTCCGCGACGGACATGTTGCAACGGATGAGAGAGGTAATAGGCCCAAGAACTTTCGACGAAGGTCTATTCAAACAACTCTTCTTGTCAAAACTTCCCCAACAGGTGCAAGCAGTTCTGGTCTCGTTTCAGAACAACGCCTTGGACGAGCTAGCTGCATCTGCCGACCGCATTTTAGAAATTACGAAACCTACTACCGAGGTATTTTCAGTCAAAGAAAAGCCTCAAACGACTCAGAATGATATAACCGAGTTATGTCACACACTCACGCGTTATCTTAGTCTTCGTACCGACCGTAAGAGATCGTGCACACCACGTAGAAGCATTTCTCGTAAGCGATCTGTCTCCAGACCACGAGAGACAAATAACCCCGACTGGTGCTGGTATCACAACCAGTATGGAAAGCTTTCCAGAAATTGCAGAAAACTCTGCAATTTTCCCAACACGAAACCGACTGATTCGAAAAACAATTCGGGAAACTTCCAGGCCGGCACGCGTTAGCGGCAACCGTAGCCGGCGAACAAAGCCGTCTGTTATTCATCACAGATGTGACAACGAGAGTTCGCTACCTCGTCGACACTGGCGCAGAAGTTAGCGTTCTCCCAGCAAATCCTAACGACCGGCTTCAGGAATCGGCTTTTAACTTACAGGCGGTAAACGGAAAACCGATCGCTACGTATGGCAAAAGGTACGTTTACCTTAACGTGGGTTTACGCAAACCCATCCACTGGATTTTCGTTATTGCAGATGTTTCTATGCCAATCATTGGTATGGACCTTCTACAACACCACAATCTGATCATCGATACGCGCAAACGGAGGCTAGTAGACGGAAACACTAATTTGTCCGTTTGCGTAACTTCTTTTACTGGTTGCAAATTATCCCCAGTCACAATTAAACATATGATAGACCCACTCTATCAGCCACTTCTCGATAAGTATCCTGGGATACAACAAACGCAACCGAGATTACCGTGTGTAACCAGCAGTGTTACACATCACATCACGACTACAGGACCACCTGTATTCTCTAAAGCACGACGACTAGCTCCTGAAAAGCTAAGATTAGCGAAAAACGAATTCGATCACATGATGGACTTAGGAATCATACGACCGTCAAGTAGCCCATATGCATCTCCGTTGCACATGGTCCCTAAAAAGGACAGCAACGATTGGCGTCCAACTGGTGACTATCGGCGATTGAACGCGAAAACCATTCCCGATCGTTACCCGTTGCCTCACATTCACGATTTGACAGCTACCTTGAAAGGTACAACTGTCTTTTCGAAAATCGACTTGGTTAAAGCGTATAACCAAATCCCTATGGCTACTGACGACATACCGAAAACAGCTATCATAACTCCTTTCGGACTCTATGAATTTTTGCGAATGCCTTTCGGTCTAAGGAATGTTGCTCAAACATTCCAAAGATTCATAGACGACGTTTTTCGAGGTCTCAACTTCGTACACGCGTATGTTGATGACTGTCTAATCGCAAGTCCGGACAGAGAAACACATCTCAAGCATCTGGATCTTGTTTTCGAACGACTACAAAAACATGGCATAACTGTAAACGTTCAGAAATGCCAATTCGGAACCGACTCGTTAGACTTTCTGGGACACACTATCGATGCTCAAGGTATCCGACCCCTTAGAACCAAAGTGGCGGCCATTCTGGGTTACCCAGAACCGACCACCGCCAAGCAATTACGCACGTTCAACGGCCTCGTAAGTTTCTATAGACGTTTCATACCCAAATGCGCATTACTTATGAAACCTCTGACCGACCAACTTCGTGGAAATGCGAAATCCATTAATTTGGACGACACCGCACGAAAAGCATTCTCTACAGTTAAGGAACTGATTGCTAAAGCAACAATGCTCGCACATCAGGACACCCGAGCACCCATTAGCATCGCAGTAGACGCATCCGACTCAGCAATCGGAGGAGTCTTACAACAATGGGTTAACAACTCCTGGCAACCCTTGGCATTTTCTCTAGAAGGTTGCTAGACACCGAATCGAGGTACAGCACATTCGATAGGGAACTCCTAGCTATGTATTGTGCTGTACGGCATTTCCAACACTATATCAAAGACCGTGAATTCACTCTTTTCACGGACCATAAACCGCTCACTTTCTCGTTAAGCTCTCCTTCTGACAAGTACTCTCCCCGTGAGTCTCGACAACTGGACTACATTTCGCAGTTTACTTCAGATATTCAACACATCTCTGGAGCAAACAATGTAGTTGCAGACGCTTTATCTCGTATAACTTCCTTGAACAGTTTCCAAGGAATCGACCTTCTTAAACTCGCCGAGCTTCAAAAAGAAGACAGTGATCTTCAGCACGAGTTATCGTCCACAACACTTAAACTACGCATCAAACAGATTGGAACAGGTAAAGAAACCTTACTTTGTGACACATCTACAGGTAGGGATCGCCCAATCGTGCCGAAACATTATCGACGCAATGTCTTCAACACATTGCACAAACTTTCGCATCCAGGTGTTCGTGCAACCATCAAGCTTATAGCAGAAAGGTTTTGCTGGCCTGGAATGAATAAAGACATGAGGAAGTGGGCACGCTCCTGTGTAAGCTGCCAAAAATCTAAGGTTATCAGACACAATAAATGTCCCTTAGGCTCGTTTAAAACTCCCGATGCTCGTTTCGACCATGTCCATCTGGATTTGGTAGGACCTTTACCAGATTCAAATGGATACTCTTATCTCTTAACCTGCGTAGACCGTTTCACTCGATGGCCAGAAGCAGTACCTATCAAGGACATCACTGCTGAAACAGTGGCCCACACCTTCGTCGAGCGATGGGTAGCAAACTTCGGCTGCCCTTCAACCATCACTACAGATCGCGGACGTCAGTTTGAATCCGATCTTTTCCGTCGTCTGACCACACTTTTAGGAATCACTCGATTCCGAACGACCGCCTACCACTCACAAGTAAACGGGTTGGTAGAACGTTTTCACCGACAACTGAAAGCTTCACTATCAGCTGCAAACGTTTCACAGTGGACCGACGCTCTTCCACTCGTCTTACTGAGTATCCGCAATGCAGTGAAAGCTGACATTGGATACACTGCGGCTCAACTCGTTTATGGAACGACACTTCGACTTCCAGGAGAATCCGTGTATCCTTCATCCTCTTCAATGAACATGGATCTAACCTCCTACACGAACAGGCTTACAAACGCAATGCGTTCAGTTAAACCTGCTTTCACTCGACCTCAATCAACTGATGTTTTCGTTCAACCTGACTTACGATATACTACACACGTTTTCGTTCGTCGAGACTCGCATCGACGACCATTCGAATCAGCATACGAAGGACACTTCAAAGTTCTTCAACGTGAATCTAAGTACTATATAGTCGATAAGAACGGAACCAACGATAGCATCAGCATCGATCGCTTAAAAGCAGCGTATTTAGAAGGAAGTCCTATTTACGTGGATTTTCCTTCGGTACAATCGAACGACACGACTCCTACACTCATAATTCCTCAATCGACAACCAACACTAGCGATGATACTCCGAATGTATCTGAAAATTAACTTAAAACGACGCGTCCTGGAAGAAGAGTTAGATTTCCAGAACATTTAAAAGACTACTGCACGTAAGGCACTACTCGACATTTTATATTATATCGATCTTTCTTTTTACGATTGTTAGCGGGACATAGACTAGATTAAAGCATGCTCAATGCATGATTGCTTTGGTGCACGCTGATTGGCTAATTCTTATCCAATCAGCACTAGCCGACAGTTGGAGAATACTCTGGAATCTTCTTATGTAAAAACTATAAATATACTGACGTTTTCCCTATTGTGCTTCTGACTTGCTTCTTGCTTCCATCTAACCTTGTTATTTGGAATAAAATCTCCTTCCTGTTCAACCGTGTTTTGATTTGGGGACTTGTCGAGTGAATCGGTGTCCAAGAATACTAAGCAATAGGAATAGCTGGGTCATTACCGTAAGAGAGAGAGAGAGATTATAACAGTGGCGACGGGGAAAAAGGAAAACAAATTCAAGATGCCCATATCAGATGACCAGCTTGACCGAATACTACAACAACAGCAAGCACAACTTGATGCACAAATGCGGTTGTTGGAGACCCTGACTCAACAGCTCAACATTCACAGCTCGAGTTCACATGCTATTTCAAGTACGTCTTGTGATGCAGTTGCTAGCAGCATCCCAGAATTCATCTATGATCCCGAAAGTGGAAATACTTTTCTCACGTGGTTCAAACGTTGGGAAGATACATTTAGAACAGAATTCTGTAACCAAGACGATGCGTGGAAGACCCGATTGTTGGTACGTAAGTTGGGAAGCAATGAACTTGCACGTTTTGCTGACCATATATTGCCAAAGTTACCTCGAGAGCTCAGTTTCGAGGAGACGGTATTTCAGTTGTCAGAGATATTCGGCGAGTCATCCTCGTTGTTTAGTATTCGGTATCGGTGTCTAAATTTGGTGAAACACGAAGCTGATGAATATGGTGTTCTAGCAGACATTGTCAACAGAGAATGTGAACGTTTCAAGTTACGCTCGTTGACGGATGACCAATTTAAATGCTTAATATTCATCAAAGCTCTTCAGTCACCACAAGATGCTGAGACCAGGACGAGACTTTTAGCTCGACTGGATCAAGACCCAAACGTCACACTCAGAACATTGACAGATGAGTGTAAGCGTCTACAAAGCATCAGACACGACAAAGAGTTGATTGAACAGGTAAATCCTAAGTTAACCTGCGGTAGTGTAAATACTATTACTAGGTTAAAAGTTCAGAAGCCGGTAACAACTCGTAACAAACCAAGGACTGCGTGCTGGTTATGCGGTGATTGGCATTATGCCCGATTCTGTCCATTCAAGAAGCATAAATGTCAGGCGTGCAACAAACGTGGACATAAAGAAGGTCATTGTCCACCGAAGCGTACGTCTCAGCCTAAGAAGAAGCATAAACGTCCTCGACATGTGAAATCAGCCGAGTCCAAATCTCTTTCTTTGGTAGCTGCTTTTCAAACAAACTATGACATTCAGAGAAAGTATGTTACCATCCAGATAAACGGCATATCAGCTCGTCTTCAAATTGACACGGCATCAGATATCACGTTAGTGTCTAGAGAAACGTATAACTTGCTGGGTAAACCGCCAATGAAGCCATCTAAGAAAACGGCTAGAAACGCATCAGGTGGTGTGCTAAAACTGGTTGGTGAATTACAGTGTGAATTTTCCTTCAATGGAACTAACTGTACAGGAATATTTTACTTAACAGAACGGCCGAACCTTGATCTTCTTGGTCTAGATATGTTAGACAAACTTGGAATAATGGGTGTACCAATCAACAGTGTCTGTAACGTATCGCGTTCATCATTGGACAGCCCAGTACTTCCAAAGAAGACAGGTGATAGGTTACTAGGAAAACCGAAAAGAAAAATACGAACACATTTCGATGTCATCCGTCCTACGCCAGTTATTGAACCCCAACGAAACCTATCGATGGAGAATCAGTTTAACCGACATCATGGGGCACAAAGACGATTGGTTCACGGTGGGACAAAAAGTGCTTGCTATGGACTATCGTGGGAAACATCCTATATGGACAGCTGGTCGGATCTTGAAAAAGAAGGGGAGTGTGGTTTACGAGGTGTCAGTTGGCTCGGAAGTTTGGGTACGTCATGCTAACCAATTGAAAGCAACTTCGATAGCCAGCAACAAGATTCAATATCGATTACCTCTTGATGTTCTGCTAGACACCTTTGAAATCAAAACGCCGGGAATAGACACATCAGTTTCTGTGCAAGAAAAGAGTGATACTTCTTTATTGCCTAGACGATGGACTAATCGAAAGCACAGGCCAGTCACTCGGTTGCAGTTGGACCCTAGCACCAGATCCTACGAATCTGCTCAGAGGGGAGGTGTTAGCGGGACATAGACCAGATTAAAGCATGCTCAATGCATGATTGCTTTGGTGCACGCTGATTGGCTAATTCTTATCCAATCAGCACTAGCCGACAGTTGGAGAATACTCTGGAATCTTCTTATGTAAAAACTATAAATATACTGACGTTTTCCCTATTGTGCTTCTGACTTGCTTCTTGCTTCCATCTAACCTTGTTATTTGGAATAAAATCTCCTTCCTGTTCAACCGTGTTTTGATTTGGGGACTTGTCGAGTGAATCGGTGTCCAAGAATACTAAGCAATAGGAATAGCTGGGTCATTACCGTAAGAGAGAGAGAGTTATAACAACGATATATAATTTTTTTTTAAAAAGACAATTTTAATATGCTTATATATTTACATTTTTATTTTAAAAAAAAAACAAAAAATTTTTTAACTCTATAACGTGTGCTTGAGTATATTTTCCATTTTTTCGCCGACATGGTGTTTTTACGCACATACGAGTGTATTTCGACATGCACTTACACTTTCTTTTTTCTTTTCCAGGACGACTGGAAAAGAGCGATGCAGTTTACGAGGAGTCGAAATTTTCGTTGTAACTATGTTGTACCTCGGTCCCATATAGTAAGGAAAGACGACCAGACGCTGCTACACTTAGTAAGCTGTCAGAAGAGTGTTTACCAACGACAAACTCCTTGGGTTTAAACTTCTGGCTGGCCACGTCTTAGGGTCTTCACTGCCCCACTAGGCGGGGAGCGATCTGTAGCGGTAAATAAATCCGCAAAATAAATAGTTCTAAGTTTTCGACATTGGATGCTGACCATATGTTTTAGTGGACTCATCTAGCTGAAGGCGCTCGGTCAGGCATCCGCACCAGATCACGTGTGGTAACGCCGTGCTCAACATCAACCGCAATCGCTAGCCAGATTAGATCAGAGAATTCCGATATATTGATCATCGCCAAATATACTCTTCCGATCTCCTCGACTCTGTCTTTTGATTTCTCTGGGCGGGAACGAAATATATTAGAAGGTGTTACTGGTAAAAGCGTTGTCAAACACTGAATACCTGTGACATCATCAAGTTCAACTGGCCTATATTTCGTGTTTTGGTTTTATTGGCTTAATTATGTCCATTTAACTACTTTGAGCAACATGTCTTTGCAAATGAAACAATAACTATGACACTTGCTTAGTTTAGTGTTCTTGGTTGTCGTATAATTCAGTTTAGTTGAAAGAATTATGATATACTTAAGTATAGTGCTTGAAGCCTGTAACAAAACAGATCAGTTTAGTAAGTAGAGTTGCCTGTTTCTAATGTGTATACGGATTCAGATCAGTCTGATTAAAAATAGGAAAAAACGTGCCTTTGATGCTGTTGCTGTCATACATTATAAGATAGCGATAAGTATGTTTGGTGTTTATTTCTAAACTGTACATTTATCACTGACCATATTTCATTATCACTGTCATTAAACAATTTCCCCAGCAATAACATCGGTAGCAAGATAGCTAAGTGTCTGAGCTTTTATAAAACTATAGTTCCCCGCAAAACAGCAGTATAAAGTCTTAGAAGATGAGTGTTCTGTGTCTCAATTAAATGCAGCTGGCTGTGGACAAATGTTAAGAATCTTTTTGACAACTGGGACTTTTAGTTTATCAGACACTTACTCTGCTTGTATGTTTTCCTGTTAAACTAGACACAGATGCATGGGAACACTTAAATGGGAGCAAAATAATAAAAGCCTTGCAACACGGTACTAAGCCCATGTTATGCTTTGCGCAAGTAATAGTAGCTGACCTTATCTAATATTCATGAACTCAAGGTAAATCACAACTGCATAAATTCTTTGCTAAAAAACATGTGATTTGGTTATTTATATATTCCACATTTCTGACTAAATTCATCACCATTTTTTCATTTAGAATGCAACAGTAGTGAGCCTTCACAGACCATAAAAACTGTTTCGTCCTTGGAACTATGGCCCTATGGAACTGTTTACGGAAGACACAACGAACAGCAGATTATAAAAAGGATGCTGGACGTCCATTTTAGTCTCGCAACCACTCCCAGTATTTTTTGACTTCTTTTACTCTTTCGTTTGGAAAAAAACGACAAAAACTGCAGCTTAACATTACCAATACAACTTTTAAACGGGAACTTGGTTTAAACCTTTGTTTGATATTCAATTCTTAATGAACGTTCTTCAATAAATTTTTTAATCTAATGCTACTTTGTTTTATCTACTTAGTCGTTGCAAGAAACTTGTGATAAGCGAGCCTCTCAGCACCTAGTTCATGTGTTCAAATGGTTGTGGACTGAATAGAAGAAGCTTTCGCTTAACAGGCTTCCGTGTCTAGTAGCAGGGGATCACCAATACCTCAAGGCAGAAAACTAGGTATGTTAATAATAAAAGAGGAAAAAGAAATTGGTAAATCATAGTATGATACTATACTTAGTCCTTAAGAATAAATCCAGTTGCCTCTTAAAGGACTCCTGGGAAGTCGCTTGGACTAGCTCGGCCGGCAGCGAGTTCCAGCATTTGACAACTCTTAAGGGGTAGAAGTTGTGCCTACAGTCCGTCCTGCTATGTTGTGTCTCTAGGTTCTGGGTGTTACCCCTTAGGTTAGTGTTGGAACTAAGCTTAATTAGGTGTTTTAGGGGATGTCCAGAAGTGTTAAGGTTATTGTAAGCCATTAGGTCACCTCTAAGACGTCTATACTGTAATGAGTAGAGGTTGAGTGATTGGAGGCGCTTTTCATAAGGTGATTTGGTGCATATCCTCGTCATTTCCTTGGGAGACCTACAGACTCGGGTCCTCTCATAGCTTATTCTAACCACCATGAGTTGTCACGCCAGCTGATGGATGGACACGCGTTACACATCCTAACCGTACCTGCGTCTTATCTTATAGCTTCTAATTCAAATGCCATATGACAAGCAAGCAATGCCCCTACCTGCACTAATGGGACACTAGTGCCTCAAATGCACCCCGTATGGTACCTTACACTGGTTTACGCACTCGCTTAGCTCTTTATTGAGAATATTAATATGGTCCTGCTGAAAATCCCGTGAAACCCCCTACCTCCATCAAAACAAATAAGTCTGTATTTGCAGCATATAGCAATTTGATTATTGAAAAGTAAGATATAACAGTTAGAATTGCAGTAAAATGGCAGTATACAGCAGATGCACGTGGTACATGTCTTCATCGATTAACTGAAATAGAGAATACGGATATTAGCTTAACAGGCTTATTTAGAAAGACTAGTGTCTAATTTGAACTTGCTGCGTGAGAAAGTTATACTGGAACTACGAATGTTGTAGAAATAGAGTTTCTCGGGGCGTACGAAGCACTCAGACTGTAAGACAGTTGTCCAAAAATAATTCGAATATGGAGGTAAAAATTTGCAGGTACTTTTCATCGTGAGGGTGAACATATTAGGTACCAGTTGACATCATACCGTGGGAAAACACAAATTTGCGAGTGGTGAAATATAATCTATAAAAAAGTGAGCTTAATAACAGTTAATTACCTTTTTACTCCCTGATCATGACCCTTCGGCTTCCTTTTATGACCAAAACAGCAAACATACACTAGACACTGGTAGCAGATTTCCGGCTTTTCAATGTTAAGCTTGCTTTAACGCACTGAGTAATGAGTGCAACCCCTCTATTACTGTTATATGGCATATTTTTCATAACAAACCCTCTGCAATAGATTGGTAGCATCTGTGACTTCATCTATAGTTGTCGGAAGTCTGGGTCCTTTCGAAATCAGTATCGATATACCCTACTGCTGGGCACTCTGTATTAGTTTGACTCGTTGGTGGGATAGTGTTGTCCATACTACTGAAGAAAATTAAAAAACGCAGATTGTTTCCTTTCATTTTGCCGATAACATCATAAAGGACAGTTAGGAACGAACATGCGAACAGCTAGAGTCACAGACGGCAGCAACAATTATTTTAGCTAAATAAAAACGAACTTCGGCTTCGGATATCTAGAAAACAAGGTAAAACATAACCGATTGTCGTTTAAAAACGTAAGGCCTTATGTTAGTACTAGCCAGCTTAGCTGAATAAACACAGTGACTTCATTAGCAGCAGATAAAACCCAGAAAACAAAGCAAAATCAGGAAAAAATTTGCTCCAACGTTTAGAGTATTACACTAACTGCGGCATTTTAGCACTCTGAGACATTAAATTACAAAGCTATAAAAAAGAAATAGCTGAAAGCACAGAACGAAGAAACCCGACCGCCATTGCTTACGAAGATGGCTGATGTAATAATTCCCGCCTCATTCTGATTGGTTACTAAGCTGAAGGGCACATTTACGAAATTGAGTTGCGTTTAATTGCAGCCCGCTCTATCGACTTATAATAACATTGTGGAGGTCCGACCTTGCTTTGAATGTACCAACATAAGATGCTGATATCACTTGATCCGGCAGAGAATTCTAATAATTCACTACTCAGTGCGAGAAACGGAAATCCAGACGTAAACGATTTGGTCTCGGTTTTTTGACTTTCTCAGAATGTCCTCTCAGGCGATCGACATTAGATAGAAGGAAATGGTAGGACATATTGATACTAAGGTCATCGTTCAGTATACGACAAGCCAATATTAAACCAACCTGCGATGAGATAACTGAAGTAAGTCGAGGTGTCAGAGAGGCCTTTTTTCATTTTTGTACCTTTCCTTTGGACTCGTTCTAGCGTATCTGGCTCATACTTGAAGCAAGTACTCTTAAATTGAATCCCACATCCCAAATGCAGCCTCATGAAGGTCGAGTATTATACCCTAAAGATTTCTTCGTTCAAGTACTGAAAAGACTTACGAATACCCCGTAAAACACTAAAATCTTTGTTAGGAGCAGTAATAAAGTTGCTCGCAGTTTTTAGGTCTCTGATTATTATGAGTTCTAGATTTTTTTAGTCCTTCGCTTCAAGTGATAACTTCACATATTGTGTAATGATACGAACCGTCATAGTTATTTCATTGCTTCACTACACTACTGTCGGAGTTTAATTCTAGTGACCACCTGCACATCTATGGAAACAGTGAATTGAGATCGTCCTGTAATATTATTTTATCTGACATACTGTGTACAAGTCTCGAAGTCTTAGTTTCATCGGCGAAGAGTAGAACGGATAATTTTGCTACAGTTGGTGATTCACTTACATAAAGTAAAAAGAGAAGAGGACCAAAGATTGTACCTCGTGGAACTCCAACTAAGAGAGATACATTCAACCTTATCAGCCGTCTCATATCATCGAGAACGTCACTTGTCCAGTCTCTGATTTCATAATGGATTCCTAAACTTTCCAGTTTTAATTTAAGACCCAAATGAGATACCTTGTGAAAAGCGTTGCTTAGGTTTATAATGATTACATATGTGGTAGTATTTCTATCCTTTGCTGCAACTCAATCTACTCTTTTAATGGACATATTTGCCAAGCATGATAGGCCTTTACGAAAACCATGTTCTTCCCTGGAATAAAATTTGTGCTCTTCTAATCGTTTATAACAGCCATACGAGTAGTCATTTCCATTATTTCGACGATTACACTGGCCAAACTAACGGGTCGATAGTTACTAATTTTCTAACCTCACTCTATATACCAGACTGATTATTTAGTCTTTCCAGTATCTTGGTAGTCTACATTAACACAATGACAAATCAAACAGTATAGGTTCAGCAAATAGTTCCGTCAGGGCTTTCATAATCTTAAGATAAATGTCGTCATGACAGCTGAACTTGTCCGGCTTGAGATGTTGAAGTAATCTAAAGACAGTTCCTTTCTCAATAACTACAGGACCCATCGAAAAGCTGCCCTAATCACGAATAATTGTTGGTCGTTCCTCGTTACCGGTAAAGACACTTTACTAGAATATTCTGATAAGTCTTTAGTTTTTTCGGCATCATCTCTTATTAAAAGTGATGGGATTATATAATTTCTCTGAATTTACCTCTTTATATGCGTAATCTTTATTGTCTTAAGACTTCAAATATGAAAATATTCCAATGTTTTTCACCACGTCTAAGAAGCTTCTTGAATTGTTTATTTACCTACAGTGGACAGTAATTTGGTCCACGTGGTATTAAGTAAGGTGTAAACGAGAACGTAACTGAACCGAACTTATCTTTAAACATAGGCCATACTTTTTTCAAATGATAAACAGTTATCTACTGACCGGTCTGTTTTTGCGGCGCACTACTCAATGGTTGATATCTTCGCTCCCCATACCTTTGTGTGAAGTTTAGTCCAACCGTATGTTGAGTAACAAACTCTATGCGTGAGTGACAAACAGCATGATCGCTGTTTTCTGACGATAGGAGAATATTTAAATTGGTAATATTCTCAGTCGCATGAATAGCCACTAAGTCTAACAACGAACGCACTGTTTCCATGGAGAAAAGTTCAAACGTTCTCAAGTGAAAATGGCAAACTTGATCTCAAATAAGGTACGTGTTTGAATATAAATGATATAAATACATTTTAAAGGGATTCAAAGTGTATGGACTAATTATTTGAAGGTCTTAAAGAAGGGGATAGTATTTTTTGTAGTGCGAATGATGGCAGACTAATTTCCGAGTAGTCTTGGTGATCGGATTAGCATTATTCCTCACGGAAGATAAAATAGCAAGTTAGAGATCATGAAAACACGGATTTTTCCCTGTCTTCATATTAGCTGTTGAGTATTCGACCTGATATATTACCCTCTTTTGATCTGTTTGAATAAACAAAATGAAATTTTATACACAAAGCAGAAGAGTGTTTATTTTTGTAGATCCGCATCCAGAGTACTAGGAGTGGTTAAACTTTTAATGTTTCAGACGAAATTTTAAACGCGTTGGTAAGAAATAAAAATAAACTAAGACATTCCTTCATCTCACGTTTTGAATTCAAGCAACTGCTTCATGTGTTGAAGTACTTATTCAACCAATTTTGTCGCTTTGTTGGCAGATTATAGTCAAGTAATTCTTAAAAAAACGTGCTAATAGATCTGAAGACCACGTGACTGCATTCCGAAAATATGGGTTGGATATGAAACGTCCAAACAGAAACCGCTCTTCAGGAATGTTTGCTCTTAATTTAAGGAATTATGAAGTACAGGGTGAATGTAATTAATCGTGAGCTGGATGTTTTGTAGATTACTTAGGAGGTTGCGTGTTTAGCGGTAAATAATTCTCGAGAACAAACAGTTTGTAAGCAATAGAAACTAAAGCCATTTCAACTTTACAGAACGCAGAGGAGAAGGCGAGCAATTAGAAAACCGCAATAGATCACGCTTCAGTTGATCGTTGAAAATCATTCGTCCTATTAGAAAAAGTCTTCATTTTATTTTCCCTGTTACCTTTACTCATAATTCAGGAATAACGTCTTATTCAATCATCACATACTTCCTCGGCTGTTCTCAGAACATTTCTATAAGAAAATCCCTGATGTCAGCATCATTTAGCCATGTTGTATCAGTTTCCTATTCACTAAGTCATACTTTTAGAAGTAGAGTGCAGCTGACTGCATAGTATCAGTGTCAAAATAAAGATATAGCTCTTTGAACAAGCGAGTTGTTGTTCATCGCTTGATGTGAGGCTTCATGTTTGAAAGGCAGCAACTAATTTGTTCAAATGGGATTTTTTAAATTGTTACGCATGAAATGTATACATTTCAACCAGCAAATGAAGTACGTAGCGGAGCAATGACGAAAGCATTATATTTGTCCATCCAAACTGAG
Source organism: Schistosoma haematobium (assembly GCF_000699445.3). Classification (NCBI taxonomy): domain Eukaryota; kingdom Metazoa; phylum Platyhelminthes; class Trematoda; order Strigeidida; family Schistosomatidae; genus Schistosoma; species Schistosoma haematobium. Next base: position 35,918,711 of record NC_067199.1, on the reverse strand, counting down.
TGAGATCAACACATGCAGCAGATTGGTCGTAAGCTCTGCCTATTTTTATATTCTTAATTAAACATATGACTATTCCTGATAAAATTGTTTTCATTATATATACTGAACTAAACGAGCAAAACAACTTCACCGCTAAGTTACGGTGCAGCAGGCTTGGGAGTAATCCAGTAAGATATGAGCATATAAAACTTATTAACTTCGTAGGGTGTGATTCAGTAACATAAGTAGGTTGATTATATGGATGGCATTTCAGACCTTCATTTAAAAGGATCCCGGAAATTTACTTGCTGTTAACCTTTAAAATATCATTAAGCTTCACGGTAGTGTTCTTGATGTTGTGTCGCGCTTCACTATGATCACCACTACAGGGAGACTACGTGCCAGTTACCAGGTTAGGCCTCCCTGCAGGCCAAACGTCAGAAGGCGGTTGAAGGCTGTAGTTAATATGTATGTGTCGGCGATCACGTGGTATCGAAATGATACCGAGGTCGTGCCAAAATGTACAAGAGAGACTATTGAGCGTACGAAAGTTTGTACAAGGTCACAAAAACGGAAGAATGTTTTTGGTACACTCAAACAAGCAGGTACCGTAAACCAACCACTGGTATAGCTAGTTATAATAATAACAATGATAATGATTGTTTCCATTATACTAATCGCGCTCTGTTTATAAAGGTAGGTCGCTACAATAGCATCAAACATTTTTCTATTTTTTTCGTCATTTCTGAAAACCGCATTCTGAAACATGCTGATATTCTGACGTAATCTAACAGGTTGCTCGTCAGTAAATTAAAATCGACAGTGCTGTATGCAAACCCAAAAAAATCTCTTAATAATACGTCAGTTGCGTCTTTCTTCATAGGTAGAATAGCCGTAGGAATGTTTGTAACGGAACAGTAAAAAGTAAAAATGGAAGTTGAAGCATTTTTAAAGTTCTCGCATTCGCTTTTTTTAGTCGGTTCACCTACTTCAAATGAAAAAAATTTTCTGAAGACATGTTTGGAATAATAACACTCAGAATGACAGTCACGATGACAGTCGACAACACTGGCGGACATTTTATGTTTAGTATACATAACCGGGCCTAGACTTTGATGGATATTGACTATAATTCATTACCTTTAGATCTTACGAGTGAAGAAACTTAACCAGAAATGTGCTTCGATAAACAACCAAGGGCTTCCATCAATAGCGTGGAACCAGATAGAAATTAGGAGTGGCTCTTCACTGGCTACTCTTGACACTTTTCAAAACACACATCAACACGTGCCTTAAAACCAGTGAACTTGCCGTCTATTACCCATCACTTCCAGATAGAGGACATTTGACCAAGCGTTCGCCGTCGAAAAGTGACATGAGGTCCACAGGAGTCGTATTGTAACTAGCTGATGCAATAACACCACGACAAGTTATAGGTAGAAAATACTAAAAAGGGGTAGAAAATTTGTTTGACTACACATTACAAAAGGTAAAAAAACGAATACTTAATAAATTATCCAGAAGATACAAATACATGCAGATTAGTCCGTGGATCGCAAAAACTCCACCAACTATTACAAAGCTGGGTGTTAGATATTCTAAATGGTTTTATGGCAATTTTTTGTCAAAACGTTACACAAAGCATAGACTGGCTATTCAGGAATCGACGCCTCAAATGGCACACATGCCTTAAAGTTCTGGCTGCATTTTACCAAGTTGTGGACCCTGTAATTTACGCTTACGACCAAACTTACGCTGAAACATCACAAACATGTATTTGGATCTTATATCATCCAGCAGTTTATTTTCAACATGAATATAATGGGTCTGAGTGATCTGATCCCTCTTTCACATATTGGAATTCACTAAGTGTACCTTTAAGTTCAATTTAGCTTGCGAAAAACCCGATGAGTATTTTCCGTTAAAACATATCACCTGGGTTGACGGATACACCTCTTGAACATAAAGGATCCCAAACAGTACAGAACAAGTGCAGTAAATAATAAACAATTCATTATTGCAATGACACTACCAAATGCAGGAGGCATTGCTGACATTTAGGGAGTATTACGGAGGTCTAAATACACTAGTTATTACTCATTTACTGTTAAATATCGCGTAAAATAATGATTTACACAAGTTCCAAGTACCTATAATTGTCTGGTTATCCGTATTGTTATTGTGTTTCCCATTGGACCCGATCTACAGGGGTGGTGTAGTACAATCTATAAACAAGTTTCAAATCAAGAATGAGGCTGAAGTGAGCACAACAAAGGGGAGACAGGTGGGTTTGTGCTTTGCAACGATTTCGAAATTTTCATGCAATGAAAACTTACTAAAATATGAGAATGGGTAAAAACCATTCAGTCCGACAGACACAACTAACTTCCAGCAATCGAAATAAGAAGGGATACAGTACATCAAACTGCTCAAAGATACAAGCACGGTAGCTGGTAACTTTCAAAGTACCTTGAAAAGTTGTCCGCAAACTGGTTGAAAATTTTTCGTTCATATTTTTACACTTTCTGTATCACATGTAAGTAGATAAATGTAGTCGTAACACAGAGGGAAACGTGTAATTTCCGACGTGTGCAATTTCGCTTGGTAAGAGAATGGTTTTTTAGCACTCCTGATCCTTGAATCTTTTACTTAACAGCAAAAGTACATTTAAACACTAAATACATATATTCCATTTGTACGACACAATTATCATTACTCACCACATACAAAAAGAGTGATATCCGGCATGTCAAAGGTCGAGACAATTAGGCGGCAGATGTATTATCTCGGCTAGAAATGAGTATAATACAAACATCTACAGTATATTTTGAGGCATTAAGAGAAAATGGTAAAGAATTGCAAAACCTAAGGCAACGCATCAACCCTTCGTTCTCAAAAATATACGAAAATATTTCGTGCCTACAGGTAACCCTCGTTCTATTGATAGAAAAAACTAGACTGAAACTGAATAAGCCTTTATTTAGACTGTGGCACAGTCACAGTGGAGCAAGAGATTACCTGTTCAAACACACAAAGCTTTTTAACATTCAATGTAAAATAATAAGAAATATAATGCCTATACAAAACAAGGAAGCGAATGAATACATGAGCTCTATTGTTTTGACATATACTTAGTTGTTTGAAGTCAGCTCTTAACCAATCAACCTAAGGTGTTACATTAGCTTCCTCCTACAATCGACTTCCGTAGGAACGTCTGTTTGATCAACCTAGGGTGTTAAAAATTAATATTTAGTAACTTTTGTACTCTGTTTCATGCTGACGCAAACGGTACTACCGAACTTACCAGTACTAGGAAAATATGACTAAATTTACAAAACGATGTAAACAAAAAGTTTAGAGAGTGTTCGGAGTGTCAATAAGCAAAGCTTATCTGTCACATAAACTCACCTATCGGGGTTTTATCACAGCCGAATTCATGTTTTGTCCATGTTTATATCGATTTACTAGGTCGTTTATCGCTTTCTTATGGTCTTAATTATCTCATTACACGCGTCGACAGATTGATGAGGCTCCTAATAGCCATACAGAAGACGGACATCACAGACGAAACAGTGGTTAAAGCTTTGATAATAGTAATAAGGAGTTCCGAAAGCAGCCTATGTTACTAGTGTATTCTGTGAGACCAAATATTTTTTGTGGGACTAAACTCATTGGTCATGCAGACCGGAGGCTCAGAATCTTAATATGATTTCCGTAGTGACCGAGTTTACTACCTCTGTTATACCACAGTACCTAGTCAGTACTATGAGTTTATATAAGGTCACCCTGCCCGTAGTTCTGGTGCGTTTACTCACAGCGTAGAAAAAATACACCAACAGAACTAACAAAAGGAAAGAATAAGATGGCTCTAGTAACTGATAACAGTAATGAGCAATGTGTGAGTATTGGGAGGGGAAATGGTAAAAACATGGCTTCCAACACGCTAAAAAATATGAAGCAGACGTTGCACAAATCTCCTTGTATTATTTAATGTCCCGATATTAGAGAGCAGCTTATCAGAAAGTAGGGCAGTCTTTAATAAAGGATAGTGGGACAAATACTGTGCAATTCTGAGAAAGAGCATCACTTCAGCCACGCTATGCAACCTGAATAAGGACTAGAACGTGGCGAAAAATGACCCCCTTGGTTTAAAGTAACTTTAAGTTCAGCACACATTACAGGAGAAATTTCACTGATAGCTCAGAGACCACCGGTTAAGTGATCTCCCAAAATGCCAGTAAACGATGACCATATGTTATGCTGCTAGACCGGCAAACACCCAGGAACCGACCAGCACCGTAGTTCACGGAGTGCCTGAAATAAATGGTGGTTGTTGAGATGGAGCTGACGAATAAAATAAACAATTATGGAGCTTGGTACCACACATAGTAGATTTCATGTCACTACAATAATTATCGTGTTCAGGCTACCTCGTCCGTTACACCTCACGACCATTAAGTCACCCTATCTGATGGAAGTTAACTTTAGAAACCGAAAAGACTTAGCTGGCGCTCTTCAGATTTAGCACAGATCAAAAGGGAGACTCTCCAGTCACATTGGTAAGATAGCGGTAGAATGGCCCGATAAAACACATCTCGGTGTCGATAGGTTCTGCCCAGCGGCCCACATTACAGAGCAGAGAGACCACAGTCTTGATAATGGAACATGCTATTCATGTATGAAAATTACAGAGGCCAGTTTGTACGAAACAGGAGGACACACTTTGAGTAACAATTAGCCTGAAAAATAGAAGACTGATAATTCTGTAGAGTAGCACCAATTGATGAGACAAACCATCACGTGCCTTTATGACAATGGAATAGGACTGAGTGTAAAACTGGGAGGACCCATATACATATGCCATCAGTTACATCTGGAGGTCATAGCCCCAACCGAAACATGGTTGCCGCCCGACGTCATGGATGGAGAAGTGAGAGAGGAGGGCATGACAGTTTTCAGATACAATAGGGTACACAAAAGAAGAGGTGACGTGACGCTACACATTGGCAGCAACCACATAGTATCAAATAAACAGCAGTGACAGAAGCATGTTGACGTTGATTCAATATGAACTCCACAAAGCGCTTGACTGAAGGAGTATGAGGACCCCCATAGGTTATAGCACTCAAACGATGCAGTAATACAGGCGATACGAAAGCTATAGTACCTGGGGTTTGACCAAATACTACTACTGGGAGATTTCAATACTCATTCCCTATATCTCAGGAAGAAAGGCGCAACCCCTACAAGTTTCTTCCATAAGCGGCTTCCCATAGCCAATAGAAGTTTGGGACTAACTGAATACGTGTGTAAAACGTAGATATGGAATAGGGACAGAAACCTCCCAAACTTACATCATTTACGGACAAATAATCATATTACAGTTGAGGATATCCATGTTTGACGTGGTCACAAACGAGATAGTTCGCAAGGACGGGAATGTTCCCCACCTTAGCTAAACTAGAGGAGATTACACAGTGTTGAGGGAGCATTTTCAACACACCTAAAGGCCATGACAGTGGTGAAGACTAACAGTAGATGACCATATGGAGGAGTGAAGATTATCACGCAAAATGCCACCCAACATAGTGTACTTCAGCGTAATTACACACCTGGAAAGAAAAAAACTGGGTTAAGAGAGTCAGAGAATGCTTGCTACAGGCCGAACTGAGAGCCTGATAAAAGTGGAAAGTCACCATGAAGAATTCTGACCGTAAATCTTACTTGACATTGAGAAACAGGCCCACAGCGACAGGTGCTTTTACGGCAACTCAGCAGTTAAAATACAAGCTAATGCCAAATATCTCTACAGATTCATGGCTAGGAGGAAGCCTGAAAGCCAAAGGGTCTGGGCTCTTAAAAAGCCAAATTGCAGAGATCTTTTTAAATCAGATTCGGCTGGGATCTTTAGTGAAAACTTCATAGATCAGTTAAACCAAGAGCCTGTGATCTCGGGACATCTCTCTGTTGTAACGGGTGGACTGCAGGTTAGATGCGCAGCGTATTTATCGATCGATTCAGTGACACGTAAAACACGTAAGGACGACCTAGAGACCCGATTGGCCCTGCTCCGCGGTCTATCCCAGCCAGCTGAGTCCAGAACGCAAGTCACAGCCTCTGAGATATGAATCATTATATTTCAGACATACTCTATCTATATACCAACCAACCAGACCACATCGTACCATTAAATAGAAAACAACATTTGTACAATATTTGACAGGTGAAATGAATATCGACCAATGGAAATGTCCATTTAACGTCCAAGGACACCATTAGACTTAACACGATAATTATTGGTATATTCCTCTGCATCCCTGACACTCTAAACTCCAGTGCCAGTTGAGGTTCTGGGAGATATCTAACTACCTTCCAGGTCAGTATTAAAGCGACTGAAATCCCTGTGCTTAAGAAAGCTAGCAGGATGTGACAACGTTCGACCTATAATCCTGAGATAATTCGCGGCGGCCGTTATTACGCCAGTGCATGACCTGTCCAGACACTCGCTAGATTCACTTCAACTCCTGTGATAATTGAGGTGCACAACTCTCCCCAATCTTTGAATATGCAGATAGAAAATACCTGTTAATAGCCAGCCACACTACTCCCAAATGTAGTGGCAGGACTGATCAATGAATAAATGAGGGAATATATGGAACCATAGGATACCGATTCATTTTATATTCCTCAACTTCACAAAAGTGTTTGACAGTACCTCGTGTACTTCTCATAGTGAAGATTGCGAAGATGGGTTTCACTGATTCACTTATGTTCTAGCTCTGACACTGTCAGCAGAACAAGATGTTTCGTACCAAGATAAATAGAGTTGGAAGATCTCAACACCAAGAGTTTCACGAAAAAACAATCTTAGCTTCACTCCTGGTCTTGATCTTTATTAACGACCTATTAGTTAAAATTAGCTAGGCAGCACTGATCTATGTAGATAATGTAGAGATCTGGAGGTCTATAAAAGGTGAAAAGGATTCACTCGAACTTCAAGATGACTTTACAGCAAAGGAGAAATAGGCAGTAGATAATGGGTAGAAGTCTAACCTGTTGAAATATCATGTCATGAACATTCTTTCACATTCAACACAAAGTATTTTCATTCTCCATGGAACTCCGCTCCTAATCGTTTCCTGAGAGTGTGGTCTCGCTCTTATAACCGTCCCTCACTACAAAGGAAACGTAGCCAAGACAAATGAAACTGTTCACTTTATGTGAAAACAAGATTGTGTGATCTTCCCGGAGTTGCTCTTCATTCTGTTTAAAATGTACGCACGGTCCCACCTTAAAGTTGACAATGGTGTTCAACCATGAAAAAAGACATAAATCTCTTAAACCAAGTACAGAGACTGGCCATATAACATATTAACTACTTCAAGCCACAAGCATATTACCGGAACATTATCACTACACTCCTCAAGGTGACTCTCAAAAGATTGTGAGTCGACAAGCGAACACACAGGTACGCTCTCATTTTTTTTCATTGAGAGTTGCCCTCATTTAGAAAGCTCTTCCAGTGACCACAGACCCATCAGGTGATAGCTTTAAGAGAAGTGACAAACACATACTCACTATAAGTTTCCATCTTTCCCTCCCACTAGTTATGTTTGAACCATATCCCATAAACTAGCATGGTACTCATTACCGCATATCACTGACAACTTCCTATTTCGTTTATTATCATCTTTTCCCATTGTGACGACGGACCACCGGTAAACTCGAGGAAGCTGTAAGAGGCTCAGAAGGAGCCGAAGACGTTCCATCCAATCACCTGTCGGAAGAATGTTCTAGAATTCCAACGTGTAGCTTCCCCATTGGATAATGCTAATAACCCCCTGTACGCGGATTGGAAGACTGTAATGATGATTTCGTTCTCACTAAAGACTATAAATACCTGATAATTTTGTACTATGTTTGACACTGTTTGGAATAATATTCCTTTCGTTAGACTTCTGTCTTCTTATTGCGACTTGGAAGGGTTTGGTGTTCTAGTGCTCAGTTATACGCGGTTGTATCAAGAAAAATCAGCTTTTTCAAGTTATAACACCCATCTTATTCTTTTAATTTCGTCCTCTTAAATAATTGTCAGATGAATAAACGTATGGACAAAATTTACTTTACCGAAATTCCTACCTAGATGTTTTTTGCTTGACTTTTGTATTATAACAAAACTGTTTATTATAAATATAAAGCTGTTATTTTCATGGATCACTTAATTGTTGTTAATCATGATGAACAATAGTTTCCTCGATGAATAGGAGGAAGAATCATATACGGTTACGATATTGAACAGTAAGAAAAGATTCTGTTGCTGCGTAGCAAATCAGTAATTTGAAAGTTTTATTTATTTTGGCAACTTGATTGGGAACCATTATATTCAACAGCACACTGGAAAAACCACTGAATTATCCTGTAATCATGGAAAAGTCTTCAATGTATATCAGTTTGTGTGAATGCAGTGCAAACTACCGGTTTGTCTATCCTGGCGTGCTAATCAGTTTCTATTAATCATCGACATTTTATATGCTTCGTTTTGATGCAAAGTCACTGAAGGCAACCAGGAGAAAGGATTAGTTCTGAGATTAATCCCATAATGTCATTAGTAGACAGGACAGGTCAGTATTTAACTATGAGACTGATTTGAACAGTACAGGAATTAAAGGTAACCCCATGATTGGTGATAAAATTCACTGAAAAATGCCGATTGGCACAGAATCTATCTTCTGTAAACTGCTTCAAACCATACAGAACCTTATAAGGCAGCTTTACTATTTTCTTATGAAATGGAAAATATTTCACTTCAGCATAGATCAAGTGTAGTTTTGCACAAAATGAGAAAACAAATATGAAAATCTTAGACGGCAATCAAGAAGAATAAATCAATCTTTTGAATCTTGTTTCACTTATCTCTTCATAAATAACACTAGTAGTAGCAAAGTATTTATATAAGTTATACTATGTTATATTGGTGACAAATTCCCATTTCCTAATCATAGTAGCTTTAATTTTTATTAAACTGAGTAAAATTGCATAACTCACTTAACGCAAAAGGCTAATATGAAAAATTTTATTGTTTGGAAATATAAACAAAGTTTATGTACAATAGACACTGAGTATGTGTGTAGAAACAGTTAACAAATTATTGACATATTAGAGGTAATGCGAAGAAAAGTGTTGATGAGAAATGGTCCCTGTCCTATTTTATATTACAATCAGGGCCATATGAAGAAGAAAAAACAATTAGTTGCTTTCAATATGTTTAAAGATCACCATTACCGTATTCGTATTGTAAGCAAATGTCAGTTATTTGTCACTAAAAGATACACATAATCACATTTTTCACGAGCAACAGGGACATTATAATGTATGACTGAATTTAACGTGAAAGTGGCAGGAAACAGCTTAAAATAAGTGACTGAAGATGGAAATTGAAAATTTCAAATTACAAATGATCAGATATTGCCTCCACTGATGATATTTTGAAGTGAACGTAAGTATCGTTTCCATCAGTATTTTGTAAGCCATTTATCTTGTCAACATAGATTGGTCAATTCTCAGTACCACTAGTACTCTGTACAGACATAGTGTTTAAATGTTTCGTTTCTGTAGTATCTTCACAAATTGCAATGAGTCTCTCTGGAACACTATTGGTAGCGATTAGTTCTTTTTGAGATTTACTTTCATCATCTACTTCATGGCCATTTAAATTCACTTTCTCATCAAATTTAGACCAACGTGATTCAAAATAAGCTCGCATAGCATGTCCAGCACGTCCAACCTCTGAATCATCTTCATTAAAGAATTCACAATTAGAAAAAATGAGACGAACATCATGAACCCAATTACTGAAGGTAGTATATGCTCTAAAATAAAATAAGAAAGTGCGTGAATAGATTACGTAATCCGAGATTCCTGATAAACAAAAGAACACTTTCTAGGATATACATTTAGTGAAAAATTAAAAATCCACCAGGAAGATGTTGAGAATGAAGAGTAAGAAAATAGCTATTGCATGGCAATTTTGAATATGATAGAAAAGTACTATTGTTGGTAGTAAAATATATTCCCAAACGTCGTAGAAACTACAACGTAGTTAGACCACCACCACCACCACCACCACCAACAACAACAACAATGATTCCAATAAGCATTTTCAAGAAGAGTGTTTTGTTCGGTGAATTGTCACTATTAAGCCTCATTGTCATTTGGAATTCGTTTTCCTAATTATCATTTAAACACTTTAAGTAAAATACAGAGAATTATTGAATAAATGAAGACATTTAAGTGTATATACTTGAAACTATATAACAAATCACTTAATTTGAAAATATACTTATTCTTTATAAAATTGTATGTACAAAAAGACTGGATTTACATTGATTTCAAATACTTTACTCGATTGTCATTGAAAGTTACAGGACAATACTGTTATGACTTTATGTTCGGCTTTTATCACGTGACTTGTCCACAAATCAAAATACGACTTAGCACTGTGCCAAACCAATGACGTTCGACCGGTATGAGCAGTCTAGCGTCCTTATTGATCCTATGTCCACCTAGCCCGTCCACTTGAGTCCAGAACACCAATACCAGCTTCCACTATGCGAATCGAATCGAATCATTTATTTCAGACATACTGGGTTTATATATCAAACAAACAGACTGCAACACACCATAAAATAGGAAATAACATTTGTACACAATAAAGCCAAAAAGTGGCTATGAACGTGGGAGGCAGTAGTCAATAAACTGAACATAGCTTAGGAACAGTAAATCGTATAATAATAAATTATAGGTCAAAACAAACCTTATAATAAGAGGAATATAAATATACATAACCTAATTATTGAATAAACTCCGCCTGGAGTCCCTCCGGGGGCTACTGATGGTCCCAAGCCCGGATAAAGGAGGAGGGTTGGGCATGGGTTAGCGTCCCCATCCCGTAGAAAACTAACTCGCTAAAAAAACGCTAACCAGAAAAAATTATTCAAGCCTTTTAAACTCTGCCCTGGGAGTCAGAAGATCTTCATCTAGAAGAATTATGACGCCTCATGATGAAAGCCGAATCCCTTCGGAAGTTACGAGGCCGATGCCCCTTCTGACAACCAGAGCGACCATTTATTTAGGTACATGGAATGTTCGTACAATGTGGGACACCGGGAGAGTCTTCCAAATTGCTGCAGAAATGAGAAGATACAACCTAGAGGTACTTGGGATCAGTGAAACACATTGGACACAAGTTGGACAACAACGACTAACTACAGGAGAGCTCCTGTTATACTCCGGCCATGAAGAAGAAAATGCACCACATACACAAGGAGTTGCATTGATGCTGTCCAAACAAGCGCAAAATGCACTTATAGGATGGGAATCTCATGGACCAAGGATCGTCAAAGCCTCGTTCAAAACAAAGAAAGAGGGTATTTCAATGAACATCATCCAATGCTATGCGCCTTCCAACGACTACAATGAAGACGCTAAAGATCAATTCTACAATAGGCTGCAGTCAATCGTCGAGAAGTGCTCAACAAAGGACCTGACCATTCTGATGGGAGATTTCAACGCCAAGGTTGGAACGGACAACACTGGATATGAAGACATCATGGGACGACACGGACTGGGAGAAAGAAACGAAAATGGTGAGAGATTTGCAAACCTATGTGCCTTCAATAAGCTGGTCATAGGCGGCACCATATTCCCACATAAACGCATACACAAAACCACATGGACTTCACCGGATCACTCTACACAAAACCAAATCGACCATATTTGCATCAACAAAACGTTCAGGAGGACTATAGAGGACGTGAGAACCAAGAGAGGAGCTGATATAGCATCAGATCATCACTTGCTGGTCGCTAAGATGAAATTGAAACTCAAGAAACACTGGACAGTGGGGCGGACAATATCACAAATGTTCAATACGGCCTTTCTTCAGGATACTAACAAACTCAACAAATTCAAGATAGTCCTCAGCAACAAGTTCCAGGCCTTTCATGATCTACTCAATGGAGAAGGAACTACTGTGGAGAGCAACTGGAAGGGGATCAAAGAGGCAATCACTTCAACATGTCATGAGGTCCTGGGTCACAAGAAGCACCACCACAAGGAATGGATCACTGTTGGTACACTGGATAAGATTCTAGAAAGGAGGAACAAGAAGGCAGCGATCAATACCAGCCGAACAAGAGCAGAAAAAGCCAAGGCACAAGCTGAATACACGGAAATAAACAAACAAGTGAAAAGGAGCATCAGAACCGACAAACGTAAATATGTGGAAGATTTAGCAACGACGGCGGAAAAGGCTGCAAGAGAAGGAAACATGAGACAATTGTATGACACGACAAAGAAACTCTCTGGAAATCGCCACAAACCAGAACGACCAGTGAAAAGCAAGGAAGGCGAGGTAATCACCAACATTGAAGAGCAACAAAACAGGTGGGTAGAACACTTCAAAGAACTGTTGAATCGACCAGCTCCACTGAACCCACCCAACATCGAAGCAGCACCCACGGACCTCCCAATCAATGTTGGCCCACCAACAATTGAAGAAATCAGCATGGCCATCAGACAAATCAAGGGTGGCAAAGCAGCAGGACCGGACAACATCCCAGCAGAGGCACTAAAAGCAGACGTAGCGGCAACTGCACGGATACTCCACATTCTCTTCAATAAGATTTGGGATGAGGAACAAGTACCAACAGACTGGAAAGAAGGACTACTGATCAAAATACCGAAGAAAGGCGATCTCAGCAAGTGTGATAACTACAGGGGCATCACTCTTCTCTCAATACCGGGAAAAGTCTTCAACAGGGTATTGTTAAACAGGATGAAGGACTGAGTGGACGCCCAACTTCGTGACCAACAGGCAGGATTCCGTAAGGATAGATCGTGTACAGACCAAATCGCAACTCTACGGATAATTGTGGAACAATCAATTGAATGGAATTCATCACTCTACATCAACTTCATTGACTACGAAAAGGCATTTGATAGCGTGGACAGAACAACACTATGGAAACTTCTTCGACACTACGGCGTGCCTCAGAAGATAGTCAATATCATACAGAACTCATATGATGGATTACACTGCAAAATCGTGCATGGAGGACAGTTGACAAAGTCGTTCAAAGTGAAGACCGGTGTTAGGCAAGGTTGCTTACTCTCACCCTTTCTCTTTCTCCTGGTGATCGACTGGATCATGAAAACGTCAACGTCCGAAGGAAAGCTCGGGATACAATGGACATCTAAGATGCAGTTGGATGATCTAGACTTCGCAGACGATCTGGCCCTTCTATCCCAAACGCAACAACAGATGCAGGAGAAGACAAACAGTGTGGCAGCAGCCTCAGCAGCAATAGGTCTCAATATACACAAAGGGAAAAGCAGGATTCTCCGATACAACACAGAATGCACCAATCCAATCACAATTGACGGAGAAGATTTGGAAGATGTAAAAACCTTTACGTATTTGGGCAGCATCATTGATGAACAGGGTGGATCTGATGCAGATGTGAAGGCGCGGATCGGCAAAGCAAGAGCAGCATATTTACAACTGAGGAACATCTGGAACTCAAAGCAACTGGCAACCAACACCAAGGTCAGGATTTTTAATACAGATGTCAAGACAGTTCTACTGTATGGGGCAGAAACCTGGAGAACTACAAAAGCCATCATCCAGAAAATACAGGTGTTTATTAACAATTGTCTACGCAAAATACTTCAGATCCATTGGCCGGACACTATTAGCAACAACGTACTGTGGGAGAGAACAAACCAGATCCCAGTGGAGGAAGAAATCAGGAAGAAGCGCCGGAAGTGGATAGGACACACATTGAGGAAAGCACCCAACTGTGTCACAAGACAAGCCCTCACATGGAATCCTGAAGGTCAAAGGAAAAGAGGAAGACCAAAGAACACATTACGCCGGGAAATGGAGATAGACATGAGAAAAATGAACAAGAATTGGATGGAACTAGAAAAGAAGGCCCAGGACAGAGTGGGTTGGAGAATGCTGGTCAGCGGCCTATGCTCCATTGGGAGTAACAGGCGAAAGTAAGTAAGTAAGTAATTATTGAATAGTTATACCATAAGAATGTATAGATAATATTAGTCAATTAATGTCTCAGAAGTTACTCGTGATTTAATTTTCCCTCGGATATAACAAGTACAATGTTTATGGCTACGTATTAATGGATAGTGACTCTTTTTCAATGATGTACCTTTTGTACTTAAGAGAATCGGACCTATGGTAATTCCTAATTACGAACTGTTGGGTTTCTTCTAATACAACCATGATGTAATGACATAACAGTTGAACAATAATCCTTAACGCAATACAAGGTAAGACGTGGTCACACAGTTAGAGAAACTTTCTTATCATGAAAAGAAGCCAAATTTATGATTGAACAATCAGTATATGTAGCAATCAACACTGACCTTAGAGCACAACAAAACTAACGACCTATAAGTAAGAATAACTAGTCAAATGATAGCAAAGATTAGAGACGAATTATGAATTAGAAATAAGTTAGCTGTACAATCCTTTCACAAGCGAACAAACATTTAGCTAACCTGCCTTTCCCTTACCAATATGATCTCTATTTTTTTTTACTTTTCATATAAACAATAATGAGAAGAAAAAAGATTTACACTAAAAGTTGGAGTATTGTGTTACATGTAAGGGTTTGTAGAAGTGAAAAAATAAGATAAAGTAGGATGATAGATAAATTGATTTTAACGAGTAAATTGCACAAGTTAAAAAATATATCTGATGTCAGTTATTTGGGATTCTTAATAATTGTTGATCATTTAACTTGAATTCCCCTATCAACAAGGGAGGCCTGCTTGAGCTTCAGGGCTACCTGTTCCTGCCATCTAGATATTTCAACAAGTTATCTATTTTTATTTATTTTAATATATCATTATGTTTATTAATCGCATGATCTATTCTGCTGCGTTTCTGAAAAGTGTACAACCTTTCGTTGTCAAAGTTACAAAAAACTCAATAAGAGCCAATGTGGTTGCTGGCAATATACAGAGAAAAGAATGCACATTATTCAGATGTTCATTTATTGAACTGCTAACATCAAACTGGCGATCGTTCGGTATTTATCGCCAGAACCGACCAAGAAGAAAGAAACGGAAACTTGTTGAAATACTTTACGCTGAGAATTCTATATTGTACCAAAAATATAATATTGAATAAAGCTGATAATAATAATAACAATAATAATAATAATAGTAGGAGAACTTTGATTCACTAAAAAAATTTCTCCTGGATCAATGAAGAAGCATTTTAGTTCGCTTCTAATACTTTGTCTAACCTCATGTTCAAAACAAGTCCATAGGCTAAACCTTTCTACTTTATATTTTCATAAATCAAATTTATTTGGTTCCATTATTACTATTATTATTATTATTATTATTATTATTACTATTATTACGTATTTTTTATACATAAGGAGTAATGGTTTAAAACTTATCCCAGATTACTTTGTAGTTCCGTAAATTACACTACCTCATTATTATTTACATCATCAATTCTCACATCTTACGTCACCTATTTTTATTCTATCTATTAATCATACAGTTTTGAGTGACCTATAACTTTATTCAAATATATATTACATACCAGTCATTTTACGATATATTTACAAAAGGCTAAAACGCTTGTTTTATTAAGAATCCTAGGTTCATATAAATTTTTAGTGGGCCTTCAAATGCCCTGGTATGGCCGAGAGTGGGGAGAGTCATCTCTCCTTCCCAAAATGCTTTCACATGATCACGTGCATACAACCACCGCCAGGAAAGTCCTATTCACTGTCTTCTCGTAGTGGGAGTGTTGTTCACGAAATTGAGAGGACGAAAGGTAAATGTCCGGTGGTTGGTGGATATGGAGGATCTACCTAGGGGAATTGGAAAAACCTGATTTCAAACCAATGGTTCACATAGGCTCTATGATACTAAGGAAATAAATAGTGTATGGACTAATTGTTAGTCACCGGTTACCATGGGACTGCATCTCCCTACGTTGCTCCACTGCCTTGTGGATTAGACCTTTAGGTTTAAGGCCCTTGGTGTGGCCCCCTAAGAATACCACCTACTTTGGTTTGAGCACCGGGCAGTATCCCAGTCCTCACACAAATCGAATGATTTATATGGTGCATATCTATTTGGTGCTCCTTTGTACCGATGTTTATATGTTTAAATAAATAAAGAAAGATATTTTTGACCTGTTCATTCTGATGATTAGTTGGCATTGATAACTGCAGAATTTTATGAGAATCTTAGAAGTTCACCAATCAAAGATGCAAAAAATAATATTCCCGTTATATGAGTAAAATTTTCAATGGAATAAATTACGACATAAAAAAAGACCTGAAGTCATTAAATAAAGGTAAACTTTCAGTGGATGAATAGTAATCTAAAGAAAGGAGCAAACTTTTATACTGAAGAATCTAACAAAAATCTTTTCATCAATAGGTTATTGGTTGAAGGTTTTGTCATGAAATACTGGATGTTCAAAGTAAGTAGATGAATTTAGTTTCAAAATTCAGTATTGCAAGTTGTTCAGATTTTCAAAACAGAACTTATTTCGACTTGATAAAATTATTGTGTAATTGCCCTTCAAAATGATGAACTCAATTCTAGTACTGGGGTGAAAATCAACTCTGGGATGCAAGTAGGTTGAAATAAGACAAAATGTGCGTTCTAGATTTGGCTGTTAACCATATTCAATCTATTCTACATAAATTTGCGTAATGATGGCTATATTGATGTAATTCACAAATCCCAACCGAGACTGATCAAAATATCAACAACGGGACAATCGAAATTGTTATAAATTGAATCAAAATCCAGTAACTGCTTACATATTAACTTAAGTGCTGTTAATAAGTAATAGTAAAATGTAACTAAAAGTATTTTTACAGAAACGAATCTATTTTATGTCAAGCAAAGTGTTTGATCTTATGAATCGATATTAAAAGAAATTAATTTCCCAATAACAATCAATACAGTATGGGGTTGTGGGGACTGTTAGTTTTTTTATTGAGATCATGAATCGATTCATGATCTCAATCAAAAACAATCAATACACGTTGAATATGGATGAATAACAACTGAAAGGAGCTGGAAAAGATTACCCAGGACAGGGTTGGATGGAGAATGCTGGTCTATGCTCCTTCACGAGGAGTAACAGGCGTATGTAAGTAAGTCAGTGTTCTGTCTAGTTTAACTCAATAATCTTATGGATCAAATAATTGTTCATTTAAAGACTCACTCAATGAAAAAACAAACATTGACGTACATAGACTTAGTTGGTCTGTTTAACTTCAGGTTCTGTCATCATTCACAATTAAATATTACCAAATTGCAACAAAACATTTAGAAAAAAACAAAAAATTATCTACTTTGAATCAACAATGAGAATTTTCAAATCACTTTTATGTAGGATCGTTGAAGTGTAAATGAAGTGACATTTAATGGTACCCTTATTGTTGATTACAGAATTTATTGTTAATAGATAGATTTAAATATATTGTAAAAATACAATGACTTAGGATTTAACCCTTTTCAAATGGTATGTCAAGCAAAACTATATACATATATATACTTACGCAGGATCCTGTACTTTTCTCCATATTGTAGATAAATCCATTGGATGCTTAATTATTTTTCGATAGATAGGTACTTGTTTTAGATTAACTGGTTTACGAAATGCCCAAGAAGCTTCATGATTTAGTAAATCTTCTGTAGCTCGTCTGGTTAATATGTGTATATAAAGAAAAATGACAGACAGAACAATTACAACTTACACAGATGGTTTATTATCTATTTATAAGTAAAATATACTGATACTTTTAATTCAGAAAATGGTAGTTTCCTGAAGAACTATTTTTACACCAGAAAACATTATGTGAGAAGAATTCAGAAGTACAATAATCACTAATAATTATCAATGATCTATTTCAATATGTTTTACATCAAATGTTGGTATAAAGCTATGACTTATAAAGTTAACTGAGTTAATGATTAGATGGTGATCATCTAAAGTATTTGATGACCACTTAAGTCAACTTCGAAATGAAGGACTATGAAAAGTACATTTTTGAACCTATAAAAATATATAATACACTAGCGTTTGTATGAAATAAATTAATGTCATTATGCTTTCTACATGATTTGAAAAAGAGTTGTCCATATGCTCAGTATTTAATTTTGCCTAGTAGACTATAGTTGGATGACCACTACTGTATCCTGACAGTCTCATCATTTTCAGTTACTGTATTCTAGGCAAGATTTATTGATTAAAAATTAGGCATTTCATAACCAACGGAAAAGAAGCTTATAATACTAAATATTTTAAAAGATGTCAACAATATCAGAAAGCTAATTTTTTTACTTTACAAAACTTACCGACACCATTCAAGCTCATTGGATTTCATTGACTGATAAGTTTGACACAAAGGCTGTATAGATTCTGTTGAATCAATGGTAGAAGATTTATCATCATTGCCATTTGTTATTTCCTGATGTAATGTGCGACAGCGACGACGAGGACGACCTCGGGATCCAGATATATTTTTAGATACCAGCAATATAGATCGACGATGATAATGACGTTTGGGTTTTGTAGGCAGTGTATTTAAATGGTAAGTTGGTTTTCTACCAGGCTTTTTACGCAATGGAAATTCATTGAATTCTTCGGAGGCATTAGGTCTCCGTCTCTTATTCTCTAAGTCAGTATGAGATCTAGGCTTATATTTTCTTATCTTGGATTTGGTAATTGGAATAGTTCCGCTATCAATATTCTCTGTACGTTTCCGATATTTATGGACTTTCCTCCACCAACCTTGATATTTTCTATTTGGATTTATAAATTTACTGTCAACTATACTTAATGCATCATAGGAGTTCATACTTGGATGTTCTAATTTCAAGGCGGAACACATTTTACTCCTTTTTAGCTAAAATGAATTCAAACCAATAGTTAACAAACTTTCTGAAAAGAAATCACCTCAACACATTTTAAAATGCTTTTACATAGTATGGTCACTTCATAATGTCGATATCTACATAATACTAAGAACCGTTAAAATTAAAACAGGCGATATTTAGTAGTTTCCTACTAGAGAGTTACCAAAAAGGGATGGCTAACTGGTTACTTTTAATAAGTTGAACTGTATACACATAAATATACAGAACGAGAAAATTTTATGATTCAGTGATTATGTATCTTTTATCATTCAGTCTCTACTTATATTCAACAGTTGATTCTGTGTAAAGTTAACATTTAGAATGTTGTAGTAATTCATTACATAAAGGTGACAAGTGTTATCTTCTCTCGTCCTCAGTTCGAATTTAATTCTGTGAACCAAATTACACTGTAATTTTCAATTTGAATAAGTATCAGAAGGGGTTTGTGGAGATTTTAGAAATTTCACAGATTGAAACCATGAGTCAGTTGAAGCTAGAGCACCATGGAAAACCTGGTGGTCTAGCTTCAATTGACTCATGGTTTCAATCTGTGAAATTTCTAAAGTCTCCACAAAACCCGTTCTGATAATAATCACCTACTCACTAGTAAATGACTTCATGAGATACTCCTGGAGTTCTAGTGAGAAGTCGTTACCAGTGGAGTTCAACCAGGTCTGTTGTGAGATATCAACTCACTGAAGACAATGGTGTACAGTGGCGCAACTTCGTGGATTGGTTGAAATTAGACATTAACACCATTGGATGCCGGCTGGTTCAGTAGTCTAGTTGGTTAAGCGCCTGGCGCGAGAATGATAGGTCCTGGGTTCGAATCTCACGGGGTGTGGGATCGTGGATGCGCACTACTGGTGAGTCTCAGTACTAGGACGAACCGGCTGTCCAGTGGTTCCAGGTTTTCCATGGTGGTCTAGCTTCAATTGACTCGTAAGTTCAATTTGAATAAGTGTAAATTGTTATTCATTATGTTTTATATCAAGCGATGAAAGACAATCATTTGGGAAATACTGGACCAAGGTTTCTTGCCAAATGTCCGTCTGTTATCTCAAAAAGATTATTACTATCTATGAGATTCAGACATGTATTATGTAATATTGGATTTTAGACATATATATACCTTGGTAAGAAGTGTTAAATAATAAAATGAAATCTAGGTGCAGAACTTTTGCGTCCACTACCTTCAAATGAAACATATAGGCTTACATTTCACCTATTTCTATTCATAATAATAAAACAATAAAATAAACACAGAAAATTGGAAATTACTAAAAATATGTTCTATGGATTATGTCATATATACTTACATGGTGGATTATTCATATTGGTAAACAAATTTTGAAAAAGAACAGTTAAGTAATGATAACATGTTTTTTTCATATTTCACAAAATAGTTCATATGATCTAATCTCCACAACCCCATATTGATAGTTACCATGTCCTCACTAGTCATTAGCTTTGAGAAGTAATTCTCGAAGTTCTAGTGAGACGCTGTGATCAGTGAAGTTAATCCATATCAGGCAGAGACACGTATCTATGTCAGACAATGAGAGATGGTTGCCCAGTTCCGTGGATTGATTGAAGTTAAACATTAACACTATTGGATACTGACAGGCTCAGTCATCCAAAGGTTAAACGTTCGCGCACGAGACCGAAGGTTCTGCGTTCGAATCCCGCGTACGGAATCATTATTGTGCACTGCTGAGGAGTTCCATACTAGAACAAAACAGCTATTCAATACTTCTAGGTTTTCAATATTGATCTAACATCAATGATCTCTAATGTTCTTAGCATTAATCATAACAACTGAAATATCAAATATTAATGTACTTTATAATTATTCTGTCAAATCTTAAATCTATAATGTATGTTATACATGAAGCATTAAACTATTCATCATATGTAATTCTTGATTAGAGATTACATGTTATTGTCATTTTTATTTATGATTCCTGTTTTCTCTCCTTCTAGTAATTGATTGTAATGGAATTCATTTCCTATTCTTTTTTTTTCTTCTTCTACTTCTTTTGTTTATAAAGGATAAAGTGAATGATCATTGATATTGAAAGATAGATAATATTGACACTTATTATTATTATTATTACTATTGAATAAGATAGTAGATAAAATAGGATATAGAAAAAGATTTAGAATAATTGTCTGTCTGTTTATTCGTCTGTCAGTCTATCTTTTTTTTTTCTAATATAAATTTGATCATTCTTTATGAAGATTATTTTTAATAAACTTGGCAAATTTCTAATTGGTAACTAAGTAGGACCATTGTTTTTTTTGTGTTGCTGTTGTTGTTGTTGTCGTTGTAGTAGGTTAATTATAGGCTTATTTTTTTCTTCTTTTTTTTACCAAAATTATTGTACCTACCTAATATGAATTGATTTTTTTTTCATGTTAAAACTTTACTTAGTATGTTTATATTTTTCTTTGAAACTTAAATGGGATTATATTGGATAATGAATTTATGAAATGGGAAAAACAGAAAGAAAGAAAAGAAAGTAGTTTCAAATGATACGTTGTTTAAGAATAAGGATCGTTTAAAATGTACATGTGTATAGTAACTAGAGTAATTAAGGTTGCTTAGGTCAAGTTTGTTTTAGTTTTGTGCCAAACTGTTTTGATATAAACTTTACGATAGCATTCGAATAATAATAATAATGTATAGAATACGTATGCATTGTACATTGTACAGATAAATAACCTTAGTAGTTGAGATCATGAGTTAATTGAAGCTAGACCACCATGGAAAACTTGGAAGTATTGGATAGCCATTACATTCTATTATGGGATTCTTCAGAAGTGCACATCCACGATCCCGCCTTGAAGATTCGAACTTAAGACCTAACAGTCTTGTGAGCAAACAATTAACCTATTCAAAATCTCCTTAGGAATATATTCTGTAGATTTTAACCTTCATAAATTATTCAAAAATTTCAATATTTGAATGTTATATTAGTTTACTAACTGGAAATAAGTAATTAGAGACTTTAGATGAAATTAAAAACGAATAGTTGACAACAATATCGAGTAGTTTCTACTCATTACTTTTGATTACACTGGTGAAGAACTATAAATAATAAAGCAATATTGTTGATACTGATGAACTGCTTAGATAAATTCTAAGTTTATAACCAATCAATAAACATCTGTATCTTCATAAAATCATTTTGGTATTAGTATATGCGACTAACCTGAATTATTGTCTGTAATCATGTAAACCTTTTAAGTGAAAAATTGGTTACCATATGCACTATAAACTTAAGTAGTGTCCTAGAACATCTGAGTCAATCTTCTTCATGGCCGGAGTATAACAGAAGCTCCCCTGAAGCTAGTCGCTATTGTCCAGTCTGTGTCCAATGTATTTCACTGATTCCAAGCACCTCCAGGTTGTATCTTTTTATTCTTGCAGCAATTCGGAAGACTCTCCCGGTCCCCCATATTGTACGAGCATTCCATGTACCTAAATTAATGGTTGCTCTGGTTGTCAGAAGGGGCATCAGCCTCGTGACCTCCAATGGAACTCGGCTTTCACCATGAGGCGTCATAAATTTTCTAAATGAAGACCTTCTGACTCCCAGGTCAGAGTTTGAATGGTATGAATAATTTTTTCTGGTTAGTGCTTTTTAGCGATTAAGTTTTCTACAGTATTCAGTGTCCTATAATCAATTCTCTAATTTATTTATTTGACATTATGCATATAGAATAAGAAAAAATCGAGTCATGGTTACTAAATAGTTATACATACCATCTGATTATTATTTACATCAGTATCTTCATATACTTTGCGTTTTCTTCGGGATTTCTGTAGAGATAAATTAGAATTTTCATCTTTTGTTTTTATATATTTTAAAAATATACAATTAGAACAATACCATTGTTTTGGTATGCGTACAAATGCTGGTCGAGCACAACTATTATGGACAGCTCGTGAACAATGATAACAAACTGCTAATCGTTTAATTTCTGAAATTGATGAATTACTATCAGTTTGTTGTTGAATATCGTCAATTTCAGATCCACCACATATATAACATAAGTGTTTTGAAGTTGCTTTTGATACACAATCATAACAAAACCAATCTCCAGATGGTATATTAGATAATTGTGGACGAAAACAATAAGTATGATAACCACGATCACATCCATCACATAATAATAGACAAGCTTCATTGTTATCACGTCTGCATATCTGACAGAGCTGATAGAAAAAAAAATAACCATTCCTTAACTCTTTGGAAATATTAACAAAATTTAGTGAGGTCAATAATTGTGCCCTACAATCTCGCAAACTTGATTGGTTTACTTTATTTCCATTACTTACTATAAAGTAAATTGTCTTTATTAATATAGCGTCAGTGAAATTTCTCCTTGATACACCATGAAATCTGTTCAGTGATAAGCGAAATGAATCTCGACTATATTAGTGTGATCTATCTAGTAGAGATGAAAATTTCACTCAAAATATGAAACTTCATAACAGAAGATCTCATTCTTTGATCATAGTTTACATGTATTAGATGATGAAGGAATGTTAAAAAAATCGATATGGTTCGAATAAATAAGAGAAAAATGATCGAATGGATTATCTTGATTAATTCAACAACATAACAGATTATCCAATGTAAACTTATTCCAACCACATAGTAGCATGGTATTGCAGCATGCAGTACATATTGTATCATGAAGAATTATCCATTCACTACATGGACTGGAAGATAATCACAAATCGATTAAATTTTGAAATATAAACTAATGGATCCTAATTCAAAGATCTGGAAATTAAGTGTTCACAACGAGGATTGAAGTTCTTGGGTTCAGTCTCTAGTAAGATAGTCGATGCATACCATTGAAGGATCCCATACTAGTGAGGAACAACTGTTCAGTACTCTCTAGTTTTTCAATGGTTATCTAGCTACATTTAGTACTCCACGTAAAGTACAGAATTGTCAACATTAGTAAATTGAGAAATTCATTATGAACAAATTATAATTTAATGTTTAATATATAAATGATATTTTTGCATTGCATATACTTCTACAAACATTTAACTTACTACTTTCATTATTGATTTATCCCATGCAATTGCTAGAACTAACTGATTCATGCAACTACGTATTGTGTTAATATCAGATGCTTGATTTAGGTTGGTACGCCAATCCATAAGATCCTGAGGAATATTGTTACTTGTTTGGTCATGTATAGGACCATTTAATCCATCTGGACGGTTAGAATCTAGCTGATAATCACACGCATTACTAGTATCAACAGGATCGTTTGAGTTAGATTGTTTATTGGTTACATGACGGATTTGTGGTACGTGATTTTGTCCAGAGACGTTAATATCATCTTCAACTATTTCAGTGTTAAATTCACATCTATCATATTTTATGTCATTGCACTCTCCTTCAGTTTCTATCCCTGTATCTGTAGACTCTGTATTACTACGTACTTCCGGAAGAAATGGTACATCAGTAGTTTCAACTTCAGGAATAATATTTAGATGAACTTCGGAATTAAATGGTGGAAGTAGATAACGGCGTTCTATATGACGTTCAATGTCTAATAAACGATCTCGTGCCAATTCCAGTGGCCAGTGTTCAAACCGTGATTTCTTGACTTCAGTACGAGGAATGAGAGAAATTATTTCATCTTCAGATGTTTTATTTGGAATCTAAAAAATAAAACATTATTCTTATTAACAATCAATGTTTTACAGTTGAAAATGAAAATGTAAAGCACAATGTTAAACAGAGATTGAATCATTAAATTATCATGTCTATGATTCAAATATCAATAGTTAGTTTAACTATATCTATAGATGAACATTACGTAACAAATATATATATATATATATATAGATTATACTTCATAGCTTTATATTATATTCTGTAGTAAATACTCTTGAAATCACTTTTCCAAGATCGCTAGCCTGTAAATTTCTGCGTACGAACTTAATGCTAAATGTACTTCATAAATCATTTCAAATATATATATATATATATATATATATATATATATATATTACTAGTATTTGACCACAGATGCCTTAGAAATATTGCTGGTGTCTGCTGGGATCACCGGGTAAGTAATAGTGAAGTTAGACGCAGGGTATTAGGTAATGATGGTAAATCAGTTGATGGAGTTGTGAATCTTCATCGACTGAGATGGTTGGGCCACGTGTTACGCATGCCTGAACACCGACTACCACGACGTGCAATGCTAACCGGTGTTCGGGATGGTTGGAAGAAAGTTAGGGCGGCCAAACCAAAACGTGACATCAGTGCTTGAAGTCACTAACTTCTAGTCTAAGCCATGTTGGTAGATGCAGACTACTTGGTTGGGGGTCCGCGTGACTGTCGTAACCAATGGTTGAAGACTCTTGTTGACATGGCTCAGAATTGATCACAATGGCGTCGGTGTATACACTCTCTGTCTTCCCTTAAACTAAGAGACCAAAATCGCTTCATATCTTTCTTTCTACGAACTAATTCTTTCTTCCTGTACTATGTCCTTATTGCAATCTTTCTTTTATATATTACCCTCTCTGAATTAACTACTTTTATGAATCCGGTGTCCATCTTGTTGTGTTAATGTGGTATGACAACTTGGACCGATGCATATATGTGCCTGATCCTACGTTGTATGTATATATATATATATATATATATATATATATATATATATATCATTTCAGTGTATTGAGGTTACGCAAATAGTTGAATTTGCAGTTTTACAACACAAACTAATTTATATGTTATTTGTCAAGTAGTAACAGATATGTAAATAAGTATATTTACCTTGTTGAACTCATTGTTTTATCGATTAGATAATGTTGAATAATGTACATATTTTTATGGTCATAGAAAATTTCAGTTACCAAATGGAATAAGTCATTATAAGTTACCATTATAGATCAATAAATTATTTGACGAATAAATTCAGATTGTAATAGGGTATGAAAATGTCAATTAAATAAACTATACAAAAAATGTGATTAATTCAGCTACTATTATTTATAGTAATTTCAATAGTTGAGATCATGAGTCCATTGAAGATAGACTACCATAGAAAACTTGGAAGCACTGGACGGCCATTTCCTCCCATTGTGGGACTCTTCAGCATTGTGCATCCACGATCCCGCCTCGCAAGATTCAAAATCAGGACCTATCGGTTTCGCACGCGAACTGTTAACCAATAGACCACTGAGCCGATCGGCATTCAACGGTGTTAAAATCTAATTTCAACTAATCCACGAAATTGATCGACACATCCACCATTGTCTTCAGTGAGTTACTATCTCGCAACAGGCCCGGTTGAATTCAACTGGTCACGGATTCTTATTAGAACCCCAGGAAATACCTCTTGGAGACCGTCACTAGTAAGCATATGTTGATTAATATTAGGTTAAGCGTTCGCGCGCGAAACCGATAGGCCACGGGTTCGAAACTCTTGAGATGGGATCGCGGATGCGCGCTGTTGAGGAGTTCCATACTAGAACAAAACGGCTATTCTATACTTCCAAGTTTTCAATGGTGATCTAACATCAATCGATTGATGGTCTCAATCAAGAATAAGAAGAACTTATCCAAATATCTTTTCTTAAGGTTCCACATTGTACTGAATATATAACACTGAGTAAAGCCGTTATTACTATTATTTCTATCACTAAGTGATCATGAAAA
Organism: Schistosoma haematobium; assembly: GCF_000699445.3. Taxonomy (NCBI): domain Eukaryota; kingdom Metazoa; phylum Platyhelminthes; class Trematoda; order Strigeidida; family Schistosomatidae; genus Schistosoma; species Schistosoma haematobium. The sequence goes on along the minus strand of NC_067199.1, from coordinate 35,892,039 downwards.
CTGAGAAAGATGAAAATAAATTTTAAAATTTCATGGAAAAACAGACGATTCTGTAATTTTAATTTGTTAACTGTACTTAAAATGAACATGTGAAAAGACAGTAATTTTTTTCTGTGTTTAAATTCACTTGGTATTGTTTAGCTTGTATCCTCCCATTGAGGTTTAAGACTGCAATTGATCAGTCTGTTATTGGCATATGTGCATACTGTGCGTATGCCTCGATATTATGTTTGTTTTTTTTATTCATGTCATATATATATGGAAAGATTTGTTCAGTACAAATACAGTCCGTATAAAAAACTGATATAGATTGGAGAGGATTTTGAAGAAATAGCAGACTTCAGTAAGGATGTACGTCTAGGAACTAGGGCTTTTGTGGTGATATACACTTTACTTATAGACCACTTAATCTAGTGATTATCATTATATGACACTAATTAATTCACAATATAATTCGAACATTATCACATAACTTAGAGCATAGTTTACGACTCGAATATTTCGTATTTATGAGGTTTTTACAGACTGTCGGAGCCCATATTTTGCACCACGGGTTGATGTTAAACAGACGACCATTTAAAAACTAAGAAATCCCGGTCAGTAAGGATTTAACGTTCAGACCAGTAAGTTGGCACTCAGATGTTTTTATTTCTAACTATAATCAATCCTAAATATCTCTCAACCGCTATTCATTAACCATTGGAGAGTAACCTTATAAAACTGAGTGTGATTAAATTCTACTAATCACAATTTTTCATCACAACTCTGAAAATTATCTCATGAAATCAATCGCAAGAGTGCATATGATTATCATCAGCGTAGGATGTTTGTAGGAATTTTCGAACTTCACAAGTTATACCACGAAGTGACCTCAATGTTCTATAGTTTAAGCATATGCCGCAGAACCTGATGGGATTTTAGTTGTTTATCAATGAAGAATTTTAACTTAAAACAAAACAACTGTCTAGTGTTTCCTGATTTTCAACGATTATTTAGTTACCGTCAGTCTGTAATGTAAGCTACAAATACTTGGATTTTTCGATATTCCCCCAGTGTATTAAATCTAAATTTTACATATCGGTTATATTCTCATCAGAAGGAATTTTGTGTATATTATAGTAATTTCAATGGTTGAGATCATGAGTCGATTGAAGCTAGACCACCATGGGAAATCTAGAAGCACTGGACGGCCGTTTCGTCCTATTGTGGGTCTCCTCAGCATTGTGCAGCCACGATCCCGACTCGCTGATCACTAACAATACAAGTAAAGGGAATCTAAGTTTATTAACATTCTATTCATCTTACAATTCAACTTTAGTATCAAACTTGTTGAAATATGTTAAAAATTCCCTGAATAGTCTAGATCATCATATTCAATAACTCAATGTTAAAGTGATAATGTTATGTTAGCAACCATCAGTATGATTTTAATTATCCTAAACTAAAAAGAAATATTTGCTTATATAACTATACTGCAAAATTCATTTTCTGTGTCGAAGTATCATATGTACGTAGTTGGATAGTATAATGAGGTTACGATTTAGGGAAATCCATGATCCAGCTAAATCAGTTAATTTTAAAAAAATTTGATGTCAATTATAGATTTCTCATTGTGGGAATTAGAGTACTAGGTGAGTAATTATAGTATTTGGCTTTCAATACGTAGGTTGCAGGTCCAGATCTAGCTTCATGTATTAATGTTTAAGTAGCCGGGGATCATTAGCAAGCTTCACCCAGCAGAGTGTATGAAACTGAACTTAATAAATGAGTTACAGTACATTATTACAACGAAAGATTAAAATTAAAAAGTTTTTTATACCTTCCATTCTTTAGTTTGCAAGCTGGCATATATTATTTTGTCCTCGAGAGCTTCAACATCATAAAGCAGTTGACATTCACTCATAAAATTTTCATATTCTGTTGAATTATCCTCCCATTTCAACCCTTTATTATCAAAAATTTTGTATTTGGAGCTGATAATTTCAATTGGATTTACTGTAGACGTAAGTGAAAGGTTATGATAACCACGACACATGTCTACAAGAGTGCGTTTGGAACCGGCTAAAGATGTGACTGTTAGTCCACTATTAGTATCACTAGAACCATCATCACTAGAACACAGAATATCAGAACGAGAAATATTAGAAGTTGATGAATGCAGACGTTCGATCTCTTTACTTTCACTAGAATTATTTCCTTCCCAAGATGAAGATGATATAAAACCATTTGAAGTTTTTCCAGATAAACAGTTCCAACTACCACCTCCAGTGTAATAAAATCCAGAACTCATTTTTGTTGTTCCATGGCCTCTACCACTACGTCTTCCTCTACGACGATGAGTACGAATTTGCATAAGCCGTGAGTTCAATTTCGTAGTAGGTAAAGATTTAACAACATCATAGTCGGAATCTAAATGAAATAATTCAATTAATATAAATAGTTGCTGAGCCGTTTAACAGAGTATTTAAAATCATTTTCTTAAATATTTATAATTGAAGAATCATTTATGGAATTAAACCTTCAATGAATCAGTAAAACTATAAATGAGCGATTCATAATTTGTTACAGAGTCCATTTTTAGAGTGAACTTTATTCACAAAATCCATGACTGAAATATTTCAACTATTAATAAACTCCGCATGGAACCTCTCTTGGGCTACTGCCGGTCCCAAGCCCGGATAAAGGATGACGGATGGGCATAGGGTTAGCGACCTCATCCCGTAGAAAACTAACTCGCTAACCAGAAAAAGAAATAATAGACATGTAGACTACTATTAAGACATTGTGTACAGACATAATTCATAAAACAGTCAAGTAAGCAAACTCCCTGAAAACGGTAAACATGTTTATGACGATAATATACATATAAAAATCATGTATTAATTCCATTACAGAATAGGATATATTTAAATAGAAGATGGATAGAAATATGCATAGATGGTGGATAAAAGCCTAATTCTTAACAAGAATACATGTAATTCAAAATATTTAGTACATTCTTGCAAAATGATACATAAAACCACAGTTTGATGAAAATACACATAATTTTCAGTCATTTCTATGTTCTGTAAACTAGCTAGTTTAAGTGTGAATCTTCTAATGTTTTATGGCAAAAAATTATCGAACGCATTTAGTAGCCCATTATCTGACACCATTTGGATTGTATGAATGATTGTTATTGAAATATACATATCGTCAAGTTTCGAATATAATAATCGACTCAAATTACCTTAGTGAATAACAGAATTAAATAAGTCAAATATGAGAATGAATTTCGAATACATGTATTTCGTACAGTTATTGATCCAGACAAATGATAGAACAAACGAAGCCAAAAGAAGAGATCGAAGAAAAGGCATGTGAACCAACTCGATCTAACCAAGCGTAAATCAATATTTACAGTCAAATCGAATTGAGGCAAGGAAAAGCAAGGCGACGCAAAGAGAGTAATTAACAAGGTGAATGGATAAATGAATAAATTAGCTTGTCTAGAAACTAGAATAACCTATGTGGGCTTAATATAGGGCCAGTCACTACACGCATACTCCTATATTTTGCCCCAATGTCACATTTCATTAGAAATGAATATATATATATCACGATTGATTGCATGTCTAGTCCTAGGTGTCGAGTCACCTAGGCTGGTGGCCACATTGCAACATGGTCGATAATATTCGATCTGCACTAAAAAGGACTTGACACACATGACATTGATCACCACCCAGTGATCAATCAATTGTGATTACATCTCAGTCCTACAGTAGGTCGGTTGCGGCCCGGATAGCTCAGTGGTAACGTCTCTTACTGTGAAGCTGTATGACACGGGATCGAATCCGTCAGGGAGCACCAGTTCCCTCAAGATTACAGGTACACCTTGCTGACGAGTGCCAAGTAGCACGAAACCCGGCTTCAGGGTTTCCTGTCGACTACCTCCAACCACCATCTAATATATATATATATATATATATATATATATATAGAACAAACTACGTTATTAAGTTGAACTCACTTCTTTTCAAAGCTACATGCATAGACAATTCTATAAAATCTTTTGAACGTCGAATACATTTCGCTAATTGTTTTTCTCGAACTCCACGACAATTAAGAGCATCTAATAAATCTTTAAGTTTATTTATATCTACAAGTTCATACCAATTTGATTGTATATTATCATTTTTTAATTTTAAACATGATAAATTTTCTTTCATTGTTTGAATACGTCTATTTTCTAATTCATTATTAACACATTCTGTTATATCAATATCCAATTGATAATGATTATTATTTTGTTCATTGATCATTTGTGTTTCATTTAAGGGTTCTGTTTTAAATTGATTTAACATCATCTCTCTTAATTTGACGATTGATTCTTTCAATGGTAAATTCAAAAGTGATACATTATCAGAATTAGAACTTTTAGAATAAACCATTTCATCTGATATAGCAGAACTAAGTAAAAATTTACAATAATTCATGATAGAAATCCAAGAATCAGAATACAGTTGATTATCAACGGTTGGTAAATTGATTCCAGCATGATTCATAAATAACATTACACTTTTGGTTAATGTTAAATCATCCAAATCTGATTTAAATTCAGTAGGAAGTGTTTCATGATTTAAATTTTCATTTGAAAATGGTTCTGAATGTAAAGGTTTATTTGATAAATCTAATGGTTGTCCTAAAGTGTATGTCTTATATGTGAAAGATTCTAGTTTATATGGAGAAATTTCATTGACAAGTCTATCATGACAATCTTGTCCATTAGTTTGTCTATTATTATCCTCTAGTTTAACATTATCTCTATTGATCATAGTATCTTTAGTTATATTATCATGATTGATTAAGGGAGTTGATATTTTAACTTTAAGTTCCTCTTTGCATTCGACACCATCAACTTTATTTAAAGGAATGGGATTCATAGATGAATCACAAATACCATCATGGCTAACATTGCTTTTTATTTCAAAATCATTCTTCGACTGATTTGTTGATTCTTCAGCGTCGTCTTTGTGTGAAATATGATTATAGACGAAGCCTACTGGTCCATTTGTATCATCTATACAACTTCCTAATGATTGAAAACTTATATTATCATCTTGTGTTGAATGAGACTCCGTAGGATATTTTGGAACAATAATGACGGGATATTTCTTAGTTGATAATTCACTTGGATTGTTATCAGGTATTTGAGCTAAGGATTCACAATTTATGTCTTCAGAAATATTTTTAACATCATAATTGGAATAAATACCAGAAGAATCTTTTATACAACTTGGATCATCAGAATTTTCTACTATTTTCTCGTTATCAGGATGTGATATGTGAACACAATTCGGAGATCGTGGGCAAACATTTTCATTCACAGTTTCTATTACATCTTTGCCGTTTAAATGATCAGAATTTTTCAGTTGTACATCATTTAAGATTGTTTCAGGGTTTATATCACATTGTTCTGTTTGATTTAAAATAGCGGCATGTGAATTACCATCTAGCTGCAGTTTTTCAAAATTTGAATGAAGTTTATTTTCAAAAGGAATATCATGGCATGGATAGGAATTAGCTATGGAAACAGTTAACTTAAGTTGGCGTTGTTGTGCAAGTTCTCGGCGTACTTTTATCTGATTCACAATGTGATCAAGGTGAGAATCAGGAAGTTCAGATAAAGTGCTGTCAATAGGTAATATGGGATTCTCACCACTTTCTGTTGTTAGAGACTCAACACAACAATCACTTTTTGTTGACATATTGCCAGGAGATTCACATTCAATGTAAATACCACCCATATGTTTCAAAACATAATAGTTAGAATAATATCTGTCTTGTCCAAGAAATAGTCCAGACAATCTAGACGAACATTCATCAATTTCTCTTTGTTTTTGTTCTGTTTTTCGAGTTAGTGATTCAATCTTAGCCTCAAGTTCACTTATTTTACAAGTACTATCTTCATCATCTGATAATGAGGTAGAAGATATTGCACAAGAATTACTAACTATGGGCATTGATGTGAGTTTTGGCAATGTAGTTAATGGCATATTTTTTTGATATCCAGTTGGTTCCATGTCGATTGCTTTTCTATCATATTCTGTTATGGTATTATTGATTAAATTCCCTGTGATTGTCAGTTTTTGAGCAATCAATAAACGCAATCTAAAAGATAAAATGTTACCTCCATTAATAACCGTAACAAAGTTATCATTAATATGAATAATAAAAAATGTGACGAATTATAGAGGAACCACATAGGTTGTATTTGTCCTAAATTAATTCCAGTCGATGTCCATTAAAATGCAAAGAGTATTGAACAACTGTTTTGTTACAGCATAAGACTCTGCTGTAGCGCGTATTCATGATCTCATCAACTAGTTAACCCATAACCGATAGGTTTCGCTGAGAGCACTTAGTCATTACAACTATTGAATCGGCGTCTAATGATAAAAATTAAACTCCAATTAATTCACGGTATAACATGACGGCCACCGATTATCATCAATAATGAGATAACTGTTAATGCAATCTGATTGTCACTAGTACATCGAATGAGATTAATCCGTGACAGAAACAACCTATAAAATAAAGCTAATTGTCGCAAAACTCCTTTCAAGTAAGAAATAAAAGGTCAATTTACTTAAATGACAGAATGAGTCACATGGTGATTGTCCTAGAGCATACAGACAAATTATTGAATCCATTTATCTCTTAATCAACTAAAAATTTGTAAAGCGAGATTTGGTTTTCTCCGTTAAACTTATAATGACAGATTACAAGAAACTCTTCCTTATTAAGGTTCTATATAAGTTCTTGGCAATTTAAAACACGTACTACGCAAAAGCTTGAAGGATTCGATACTTTTAACAAGATTTAAATTTATATCAACCAACGCTAACGCAAAGTAGATTATCTCTGAACTATTCACGCTATTATTGATCTTTTTATCCTAGATTAATTCTATTAACCGGTTACAGAATACAAACAAACAGACTGATATTTCATAACACATTAGTATATATTTACTCAAACAAAAATGAATTTATCGTTATTAACGTCGGATGATTGCTTGCTTATGTTAACAATGTTTCTTAAAGATGATACTTGGAAAGATTCCAGGATAGTTCCAATGGTAACAAGCTAGGAGGATAGCCTTAAAAATGGCAAGCGTTAGTACTACAGTTAGCACTACAGTTAGTGTATATTCAAATGGTACTGTCTATAAGTAGAAACATATCTTTATTCTTAGAAGAGATTAAATTCTCATACTTTACGAGATTCGAAAAGTAACTACTCTTCAATCTCAGATAGGTTACTAAGAGGAAGGTGCACATTTTAAAGTATACAGAACAGATGAGTGTATCAAGAACTCTTAAAATGCAACTGATATGTATTCATTTGAGATCAGAGATAAAATATACCAATATTTCAATTGACTCATTATTTTAATATGTGAAATTTCTAAAATCTCCACAAACCCCTTCTGATAATAATCATCTGCTCACTAGTGACTGACTTCAAGAGATACTCCTGGAGTTCTAGTAAGAAGGTGTTACCAGTGGAGTTCAACCAGATCTGTTGTGAGATATCAACTCACTGAAGACAATAGTGTACGGTGGCGCAACTTCGTGGATTGGTTGAAATTGGACATTAACACCATTGGATGCCGGCTGGTTCAGTAGTCTAGTTGGTTAAGCGCCTGGCGCGAGAATGATAGGTCCTGGGTTCGAATCTCGCGGAGTGCGGGATCATGGATGCGCACTGCTGGGGAGTCTCGCACTAGGACGAAACGGCCGTCCAGTGGTTCCAGGTTTTCCATGATGGCCTAGCTTCAACTGACTCATGATTTCAATCTGTGAAATTTCTAAAATCCCCACAAACCCCTTCTGACAATATTTTTATGCAAAAATCCTGAAGTAATATTAAAATATTCACTTAAAAACTAAATATAACATACAACTATATTTTATTTTCAACAAAAAACTGTTTGTTCAAGGTATTGGCAGATTTTGTATTTTATATTATCTGTACTTAGTAATTCATTTGTCTATCCCTACTCTATGGTTTCCAGTTTTCAATGTAACATCTCTTTACCTTCAAATGTAATTTCTCGTCTAATTCAATGTCTTCGATTATTAGTTATCTATTATTTAAATATTTACGTAAGAAGTAACTAAATGTCGTCAGCTAATCACTTGTGAATATGCTTCAGATAAACTTTGAATTTTTAATTGAGTTCATGAATCGATCACTGTTAGACTACTGGTTAAAACCTGGAAGCATTGGACGGCTGTTTCGTCCTAGTATCTCGTACACAGGATTCGAACGCAGAATCTTCGGTCTCTCACGCGAACACTTAACTTTTGGATCACTGAACCAGTCGGTATCTAACGGTGTTAATGTTTAACTTCAACTAATCCATGAAGTTGCGCAACCATCCTCCATTGTCTGAGGTAGATACCTGTCTTCACCTGACATGCATTAGCTGCACTGGTCACAACCTCTTACTAGAACTCCAAAAATTACCTCTGGAAGCTAGTTACTAATGAGCACATGGTAATTATCAGTATGAGGTTGTAGAGATTGTTGAATTTCTAATTGAGATCATGAATCGATCAATGTTAGACTATCAGTGAAAATCTGGAATCAAATAAACTATTATAATATCATACAATATGTTACCTTCGTATTTTTGATTCAATAATCCATTTTTCACGTTTCAACAAAGATTGTTGTTCAATTGTTCTATCTATTTCAGTTGATATAAGACGACTTGAACAAATTAATTCGTCACAAATGAAAGCTAATAAACTAGCCTGTTGTTCTCCAGTAAGATCAATAAATTGAATTGGAGGGTGAAGCCAATCGGACATATCATCTTCATAACCATTTCGACTAATAATAAATACTCGAAGTATGATACTAATCGTTTGTTCATTTAATTCTATTTCATTAAATTTCTGACCAAGTAATTGAGTAATCTATAAGCAACAGTTACAGTGAATATTAGATTAAAAAGAAATACCTTAAATACGAAATAAATAAATGATAGTGGGATTGTGAGTATATAACACTGAATAGTACTATAACGTAATAAGATAGTTGTATAATCCTTCCTGATTTTCCATACCACCTTAAATGAGATTAATTTGTGATGAATACAATCCACAAATTATATTATGTTAAATTTAAGGTTACGAAAATAAATAAACATTGAGCAATTTTATTATTTATCAATTTATTAGAAATTCCTCATCAATACACAACTTCGACTGTAGCGCTTCTGAGGTTACTGCCGATCTCAAGTTGGAGAAAAGAACAAGAATTCGACATGGAGTCAACATCCTTAATCAACTTTGCTAAAAAAAGAAAACGCTAACCATCAATGCATACTTATGAATTTAATAAACAGAGAATGCTTATACTTAATAATAAATCCTTCCACTTTTGAGTATTTTGATGGAGTTTTGATCTCTGAGCTGGATGGTTTGGTCGTGGAGCTTTCATCGTTCTTCTTAAGATAGACTTCTACCTGAAGTTTGTATGAATAGAAAATGATATTCATTCTGTCTACAATAAAATAAACTCAACAGACACGTAGAGCTAACTTATAATATCATATACACAGAAACAAATAGAACATAGTCAATATGAAGCTTGAAAATGTATTTTAATCATCTATATAACCTTGGTTTATGTCTGAATTATATTATTAGCATCTTCCTTACATTGTTTATAAGATAGATGTTAATACTTCACACACAGAAAAAAAGAATTTAGAAGATTATTTGATAAACGATCTTTCATTATAGAAAATATAAAGATTGATTGGACAAGCAAGTCACTATCAGGACTCAATATCTAAGCGGATAACGCAATGGTGTTTGAAGTGAACGGTACTAGGTTCGAGTCTCAGAGTGAACATGAACTCTAAGATTAGGGTACATCCGGTTGACGAGTCCCAAATTGGACGAAACGCGTATTCTGGATTCCACTGCTAGCCACTATCCATCTTTGCTTATAGTACGAATGACTGTTTACCTTAAACGTCGGAATGTAGACATTTTTTCTACTATTATTTTCTATTTTAACACTTTTTTTAAAGTAAGAAATTACATTTATCACTTTCTAACTGAATAATATAAATATGCTTAGTTGGAAATATATTAATGAAGTCAATTAGGATTCAGTGAGACTTAATGAAAGATGTAGTTTCTTTTACAAGATAGTGTCTATCTAATCAAAATGTTGCCACAAAGTTGATGATTGAAAGAATCATTATAAAATTGGCTTTTTGATTACTTGATCAGTAAACTATAATACCACAGAACTCCAACTTCAATTACATTGAATTTTTGAAGTATTTTGATTGATTATTGTATATATGTGAAAGATATATGCGTTCATTAATCATTAAAGCAGGCACTCAGTCAGGTAAGTTATCTTTTAACTGAAACCAAACTGGATTAGTGATGAGTATTTAAAAGTTGTGCCCTAATAATAGCACCAACTCTGATTCCATTAGCTTAGCTCCACTGATCATAATTCTTTACTTAAATTAATTCTGTTTTGTGAAATGTTAAAGTTTTCTTAAAAAATGCTTAGTTTAGTAAGGGCTTGTATTTTATCGTTGTTGACATTCAAAACTGCAATCGATCAGTTTCTTTTACTGTATGTATAATCTGGGTGGATCATTTTAATAAAACCACTTTCTTATAAATTTCTTTTTATTTAGTAGGAGGTTAGTGGTGAAATCCAGAACATTTGTTTCATCCGATTTGAAATTTGTTTGTTGGATGTACGTACCTACATCCCAATGTTAATGCTTATACTGAGATTCTGATCCAGTACCTTACACTTCAGGCACCCAACGAGTGATTCACTAGGATAATAATTCTAGACAGTCTATTTATACAGATTTGATCGCTCGATGTATTGTTATGTGACTTGAATGACATAAATACCCTGATATTATATTTGAATATACTGTTGATTAACTTGTGGGATGTTGGTTCTAAAAATAGATTTTTCTACTCAAAACTTACAAGTCTTGGACTTGGCAATCCTGGATCCTCAACAGCGAGTTTAAGCAATCCAATCACCAAATGTACAAGAAACCGTTGGCATTGAGGATTTCGATCAATTAATGCAGATTGTAATTCTCCCATATTTGGAATGATCTCAGGGTCTAGAAACCAATTAGAAATTTAGGATACATAAAAGATATTGGATATGAATTAGCTACAACTTAAGATTTTGACGAAAATGTCTTTATAATGTGATTTTCAATAATACTATTGGGAAGAGTGTAGATAAACCTTGTTATGGTTTATTCAATGGAAATTATTTTAATAAAAATTTAGTAAAAATTATTCAAACAAATTTTAATGATCAGATAGAAAGTTTATTCCTATAGTGTTGATGAATGTATTCAAACCAAACAACACATTAATTTTCATTGATATTACGAACCCATTTAGGTTAGACATCCGTTAAAAACCCATAATTATAAAACAAACGTTTTGTCTTAGTAAACGAACCCTCAGGAATGCGCATTTACGACTCCAAAATAGGGAATTGAACTCAAGATTTTCAACTTCTCACGTGAACGCTTAACCTCCAGAACACTGAGATGGGGTTGATTGGATTACAATAATGTAACAATAAACTATAACCTTACTTCTAATAATTAGTACAATAATAATAACAATATGGTAATAATTTAGTTAATATTTCATTCTCTAAATCCAGTGGTCTCTCAATGAATTCCTTCATCAACACTCTGTCAACTCATTCGTTACATCACTGAACATAATTTCAACCAAATTCTCTACCTTAATCACACATCCTCATCACTTATCACTAACCTTTTGTCAAATAGACAATCGTTTACATTGACAATAATTAGCTAAGGACGATCAGACAAAACAATATGTTATGCCAATCACATGAAGAATTCATGGACATTCTCATCACCCAGTCATAGACTATAATGAATTAATAAGTAAATATAATATGATATATATTCAAATATGTTTGTTAGTTGAATTCATGCGTCGATTTAAGCTAGACCACCATGAAAGTTGTGGAAGCACATCCACGATTTCGCGCAAAGGACTCAAACGTAGGACCTATCGGTCTCGCACGCGAACGCTTAACCAATAGACCGGTTGACATCAAACAATGTTATTGTCTAACTTCAACTAATCCACGAAATTGAGCGATACATCAATCATTGTCTTCAGTGAGTTACTATCCCACAACAGACCCGAGTGAACTCCACTGACCACAGCTTCTCACTCGAGCTCCAAGAAATACCTCTTGGGTTTGAAAGTCGCGAGGCTGTATCGTGGATACGCACTGTTGAAAAGTCCCATAATAGGACGAATTGGCCGTCCAGTGCTTCTAGGTTTTCCTTGGTGGTCTAGCTTCAATTGACTTATGATCTTCACCGTTAAAATATATTTGTGTTTAAAAATACATCTTATCATATTGATATGATAATCACCATGGAGAAAGGCAAATTATTATAATTTGATCTTTCATTATAAGCAAAAGAATTTATATCAATAGTAAACCATAACCAGTATAAATCAACAAATAAGAACTTTCGTCAAAATTTGAACGAATAGTTTCACAATATTTGAGCGCCGAGTTAATGTGAAACATTAAAAAAGAAGAATGTATTTGTAAAATCTCAGCGAAAGAATTTGAAGTAATTCCAACGTTTCACCTGGCAATCTGATTATATTTCCTTGAAAAAGCTTGGACCAGATTGCCAGCTGAAACATTGGATTTACTTCAAATTCTTTCGCTGAGATTTTACAAATACATTCTTCCTTTTTAGTATAAATCAACCTTCTAAAATCATATTGATTCATTTAAAATATAAACTAGGCAATTAATTTAACAATAATTATTCATCAAATAAAAAAAAGACGAAAAAGAAAGAAAGAAAGAAAGGAGGAAAGAAAACAATAAACGTTTGCCTTTACACTTAGACTATTTATTTATTTAAGTAATATTATCAATATTTTTTTGCTTTTAAAATAAGAATAATAAGTATAATATAGACAGAAATTTCAATTTATGTTTCTATATAAAAATACCCCCAGGCTGATTTTTGAATTTTTATCAAATAAAAAAAAACAGAAAAGAAAGACGAAGAAAAAAACTATTAAACTTTTAATATTTTCTGTATTATATGTGTATACTTGTAAATTAACAGAATATATACAAAAGCAAACATACACACACACATACACACATACATACATACATACATACATAGATACATACATAGATACCCTAAAGAGGCATAAAACTGTATCTATCTTGATTTTCACGAATATATATATATATATATATATATATATATATATATATCAATTGTTGTTTTGTATTAATATTTTATTTATTTGTTCATCTCTAATTCATATTCATTCGTTTTTAAAAATCTTAATATCTTATTTGTAGAAAAATGTGTACGCACTGAATATGACGCGTAAAATACACAAGACAATATATATATATACACACACACATACACGCACACACACATACACATACACACATATACACTTAGAAACAAGTACATATAGGCGTACATCAAAATATACGTACAGTTTTTTTTTTTAATATTGTTATTTAAAGCGGCTTAAAAAGAAATCTATCCATTTCTAAATTCTAATCGACTAATAGAATAAATAGACTGAATTAAATGACAGACGAAAACTATAACTATTGAGATAGATATATATGTATATATGTATATTTTAAACTTCCCTTAGTTATTAGTTGGTAAAAGGCCGAAAGGTAGTAAACAATTTCATTACATATCTAGATAGAGGAAGAAACACAGCACCTGATCTCTTTGTTTTTTCGTTGGTTTGAGAATTATTCAAGTATACATATATATATATATATATGATTATGTGGAATGTAATTACAACATATGAGAGAGAGAGATAGAAGAAAAATCAATATTCTTACTTTATTGTTTATCATTTATTTTTCCAAAGATAATTTATCATTTAAAAAAAAGATTGAATTTTCTTATTATAAGGTTAATGGTTTGACTTTATAATTATATATATAGATTATATGTGTATATATTAACCGATCATTGAGAAGTGACCAATATCATGTATTATTAATCTTTAAGGTTAGTCAAGTTCTATATATCCAGTTACAATGATGCCTTAGGTTTCAGTAACTTGACAATGTGTGAACTATGTTTTCATGTCAAATAATTGGACGTAGTCAAGGATAGTTAGTCCCTAAAAAACTTAATGTTAACTTTTCAGATTTTAAAACTGCATGACTCAGGTTCGTGTTTTATAAGGAGTATCGATCTGTTGTAGTTCTTGTTAACTCTTGTTGCTATGTGTTAACTAGCTTGAAACCTATATTCAAGGTTTTTCGATTATCTCTAACCCTTAGACATATATATATATATATATTCCGATGAATTGATAGCTAAATAATCACGTTTACTTTGGAATCTGTCTGAAACAATCTCATTTAATGCCTTGTCAACTATTTTTCTTAAATTCATGCTAATTCATATAACGCTTATGTATTGTGTATCTTCAATCTAATGTAAGGATCATCATTTTGTAAACTTTTAAAGTGAATTTATCTAGTAACAACAGAAAAAATACAACTAATTATCTGTTGGAAGGTTATTTTAAATGAAATATATGACGAAATTCTGCCTACTAATAAACTTGTTTAAAAGTACACAATAAACGTGCAAATATTTTATTCATTTAAAAGTCCATTAATTTATTGATGATAACATGTAATGTATAAAATGAAAATAGATTTGATCAATAGATATCATAGATAAAGGATAAATTAATTGACTTTATGTTATACTACAAGTACATAGATAATGCAAAGGACAATCCTTGAATAATCTTAAAAATCTATATTTAATAATTGTTGATAGGTCCTGAGTTGGAATCTCGTGAGGCGTGGTCGTGGATGCACACTGCTGAAAAGTCCTACAATAGGACGCAATGGCCTTCCAGTGCTTCCAGGTTTTCTATGGTTGTCTAGCATCAAATGACTCGTGATCTCAACTGTTGAAATTACTACAATGCCTGCTTGAATATCTGGGCTACCTGTTCCTCCGATCTAGATATTTCTTCAAGTTATCTGTTTTGTTGTTTGTTTTAGCACATCATTATGTCTATTGTGCTCACAATCTATCCGGGCGCGTTTATGAAAAGTTTACAACCTTTCGCTATACGGGATACAAAAAAGTACAATCAGCAACATCATGGTGGTTGGCAATATGCATTGAAACGAATGAACATTAATCAAATATAGATTACCGAACTCCTAACATCTAACTGGTCATCAATCGAAATTTATCGTCATAATCGATCAAGATATAAGAAAAGGAAACTTGTTGAAATACTTTATGCTGAGAATTCTATGTTGTACCAAAAATATAATAATAATAATAATAATAATAATAATAAAACGCTTTCTGATACTAATTGTTGGTATGTTACATATTTTGTATATAAGTATGTGTAATGTCGTTGATTCACATTTTACCAATGAGTTATTCCATTTTTCTGACATTTGTTTATTAAGAGCATCTTATATCAACAATATATATTTATAAATAATTATAATGAGATCAGATTAATCGGAAAGACTATCGTTAATGGACGATCTTTGAACGACGCTAAAGTGGCCTTAAGAATGTTCACCTATGTACTAAGGCTAAATGAGAGTTATAAACTTGTGTGAAGAATAAGGAATACGATTTACAAATGATGATTAGAGTTAGGATTTCGATTTAGAGTTTTCATCGCGAACTGATATCAGCTAAAACGCCAAAATGTTATTTAGACAAATAATTGAATGAATTTCGCACCAAAATCCAAGACTTGTTATCCTAAATCTGCCCCCAAATGCCCTGGTACGGCTGAGAGTGGGGAGTGTCATCTCCCCTTCTCGAACTGTTCTCACATGGCCACACATATATAGCCTCTGTCAGGGAAGTCCGACTCACTGTATTAAGTGGCCGAGGATGTTGTTCATAAAATCGAGAGGACGAAAAGCGAATGTCCGGTGCTTTAACCGGGTTGGTTGACACGGAGGGTTCACATAGGGGAGTTGGAAAACCCCGATTACAAACCAATGGTGCATATGGGCTCCAGTATCCTGAAGGAACAAATGGCGTAGGAACCAATCGTTGGCCACCGGCTACCATGTGAATGTATCTCCTTATGTTGTCCCACTGTCTTGTGTATTAGACCTTTATGTCGAAGGCTCCGAGTGTGGCCGGCTAAGAAAACCACCTGTTTCTGTTTAGGCACCCGGGCAGTATCACAGCCCTCACACAAATTAGGTGACTTGTGTGGTGCATATATATCTGGTTCCCCCTTGTACCAATATCTATGTGCATGAAATAAAATAAATAAAATATCCTAAATCTGACTGATTCGTCCATAAATTATAGTCTTGCTGATTAATCACCTGAATTTAAACAAAAAAACCATACAATCCTCACAGTCATACACATTTCCTTCATTATGAAAATAAATGATACTGTGTCGATCTAATTATGCTTGGCTGGTAAGTGTTTAAGTATATACAAGGTAACTAATAATATAGAAAACAGTAAACAGTAACATTGAAATAATCTTGTGATTATTCAGAAGGAGTCTTTATAATTCAAAAGTAATTTTCCACAGAAATAATAAAACGTATTAAAGTTTAATGA
Source organism: Schistosoma haematobium (assembly GCF_000699445.3). Classification (NCBI taxonomy): domain Eukaryota; kingdom Metazoa; phylum Platyhelminthes; class Trematoda; order Strigeidida; family Schistosomatidae; genus Schistosoma; species Schistosoma haematobium. The sequence goes on along the minus strand of NC_067199.1, from coordinate 35,875,304 downwards.
CTTTAAAAGTTTCACTGGTTGAAATCATGAGTCAATTGAAGCTAGACCACCATGGAAAACCTGGAAGCACTGGACGGCTGTTTCGTCCTGGTATGGGGCTCCCCAGCAATGCGTATCCACGATCCAGCACACCGCGGGATTCGAACCCAGGACCTACTGGTCTCGCGCGCGAGCACTTAACCACTGAACCAGCCGGTATCCAACGGTGTTAATGTCTAACTTCAACCAATCCACGAAAATAGTAAACAGTAACATTAAAATAATCTTGTGATTATTCAGAAGGAGTTTTTATAATTTGAAAGTATTTTCCCACAGAAATAATAAAACATATTAAAGTTTAATGATTTTAAAAGTTTTTTCTTTTAGTTATTCAGGGTTTATTATCTATATTTTACAATCTGAATATTGTAGAAAAATATCATTGAATACTGTTGAACTTATCACAGGGCTAAGATATTTATTTCCTGAATCCTTCATATTAACTATAAATAGTTTGATAGAATATTTATTGATGAACAAATTCATTGAAGAATTAATAAGATGTGGGTAATGAGACAAAGACAAACGGAAGTAATATATATATATATATATATATATATATATATATATATATATATGCAAACATAAGATATTCTAACATTTCTACATCACCATCTCATCCGTTATTCAGTTAATTATCAGTAATAATAATAAGAGTGTACTATGAACATAGTAATGTGAGATAAGAAATCATTAGTTTGACTAATATACGTATAATCTATGCATAAAGAATCACTTGATACATTTTATATGGTCATTTCTATTCTTTGATAACTGAAATGACTTCTTAAACATTTAGATTTGTACGTAAATATTCTTAATTATTTTTTTTAGTTGATATGCCATAAAAGTCATTCCTTTCTCTTTCTTCTTCTTTTTCTTCTTTTTTTTTAACTTCCCTTAATAAATCCAACTTTGTTCTCTTGATTCTGATTGGTTAGTTTTTAAATGGTAATTTTATCCATAGATCTATATATACGCTTGAATATTGATTTAAACAAATTAATCAATAATGAAAATAAATAAATAAATAAATACTAATAATATAATTCTTTTATTGTCCAACTCACCTATACATAATACATCTGAGAATGCATGTAAGAATTCAATAATCATAAGACAATTTCCAAACATTTTTCTAGTCATTCTATTGCCTGGGATTGAATCCAATTTTGGTAATGGCTAAATATTTTGTAAAAAAAAAAACAAGAGACACTACATATATATATCGCCAATACATTCAGTTAACAGATGAATATGCTTTACTCAATGATAAGATCACCAGAGAGTGAGAACAAATGACGCAATACCCCCCCCAAAAAAAAAATAAACACTTCACATTGGATGGTGGTTAGAGGTAGTCAACAGGAAACCCTGTCGTCAGCAAGGTGTACGTGTAATCTTGAGGGGACTGGTGCTCCCTGACGGATTCGATCCTGTGTCACCCAACTTCAAAGTCAGAGACGTTACCACTGAGCGATAGCATTTGATCTGTATTAATAAGGAATTGACACACATGACATTGATCACCACCCAGTGACCAATCAATTGTGATTACATTCTTTATTGATATCAACTTGATGAGTAAATTAAACCATTTAATTAAATTGTGGTCAGAATTTCATTTGAAATTTCGAATGTAACATTGACAGTACTGTGTACTTTTATTTTTTCAAATCAATAATGTATACAGTAAACAATGATACATGAGATAGTGGTTACTGATGAGTTATGTTATTTAAATTTCTAAATTTTATGAATTCTGTTGAGAGAGTGAAACTTCACCTGGAGCCCCTCTCAGGTGCCTGCCCGTCCAAAGCCCGGATAAAGGAGGGGGTTAAGCATAGGGTTAGCGACCCCATCCCGTAGAACACTAACACGCTAAAAATACAAACGTCAAAACAGTCCTACTGTATGCGCCGGAAACCTGGAGAACTACGAAAGCTATCATTCAAAAGATACCACTATTTATTAACAGTCGTCTACGCAAAATACTTCGGATCTGTTGGCCAAACACCACACTATCAGCAACAACTTATTTTGGGAGAAAACAAACCAGATTCGAGCGGAGAAGGAAACCAGGAAGAAGCACTGGAAGTGGATAGGACACACATTGAGGAAAGCACTCAACTGCGTCACAAAACAAGCCCTCACATGGAATCGTTAAGGTCAAAGGAGGAGAAGACGACGATTACAGAACACATTACGTTGAGAAATGGACACAGACATGAGAAGAATGGAAAACATTTGGACAGACCTGGAAAGGAAGACCTAGGACAGAGTGGGTTGTAGAATGCTGGTCGGCGGTCTATACTCGATTGGGAGTAACAGGCGTGGGTAAGTAAGTAATTGAGAGAGCGATAAATAAATTTAAATAAACCGGGAGCCTTATGAAAATGTAGTACAACTGATCTTTTAAAAGCAGACTAAAATAATGAGAATGGTAAGCAATTTACGGTTTTGACAGACGGAATAAACTGATGGTACAAGGAATAATATATTTTTCAGCTTGATAATTCTATAACTATAATTAATTCACGAATATAATTTTAAACCGATATTAAATGTTTTTATGGATATTTTGGTTTCCAGATAACAGTGGAATCCAGGACTTGTCAACTGAATATATCTGGATCCTAGTTTAGACATTCACAGTGGCGAGAGATTAGAATGTGAATATAATATCTACTACGTTACGAAGTTTATCTGTTATTCATCGACGTTATTTGACGTCTAAGACAAACTTCAAATGGTAAAAGTATGGTATATGAACGAGGTTGAGGACTTCTCAAAATGACTGCATAATTCCAAAATCACTTTTATTATACTAACATAGAGCTATAAGTATTTTCCAACAAATGCATTGAAACCTGTTAAACTTTGGTTGGTTCAGGAATTTTACTGATTTTTCAAATGATATTATCAGTTTTTCGATCATTACATATAATAATTAATCTGAGTGTTAAATTATTGACCCTAATGGATTATTTCTGAGCCCTTCTCATAGTGATAAGTTGTTTTGTAGAACATTCATTCACAACGAAATCCTAACCAACAAATTATTGAAATAGTTATTAAGATGTAGTTATAGGAGAAATATAGTTGCTGCCATACCTATTTTGGCATTCCTACTTCATCGATTTATCTACCATTCAGTGAACCAACGACCGAATGATTTCCTTGTGAGTAAACTGAAATGTGGAATGTATAAATTTCTTTCTATAGAACCTGAATTTTATGGAATATAAAATTATTCCTTTTTTGAAAATTGCGCAAAACACGAACAGATTTTTCTGTTTTGATTGGCTCACCCCTTACGAAATTTTTATACTTAGTCAAGAGTATCAACCCAGTTTAAACTTGGATTTCAAACAGTATTATAATCCCACTTATAATTTAATTTAACTTCCCTTTCAAAGTCACTAAAACCGTTGTTAAGAAAGTAGTGGGGGGTTTGTGGAGATAGTATTAATTTAATAGTTGAATTCCTGAGTCGATTTAAGCTAGACCACCATGGAAAACCTGGAAGCATTGAGCGGCCTATCCGTCCTAGTATGGGCCTTTTTATCAGTGCGTATTCACAGTCCCACACAAGAGACTCGGACCCAGAACTTGCCGTTTCGCGCGAGAACACTGAGTCGGCTGGCATTCAACGGTATTGATGTTTAACTTCGATCTATCCATGATCTTGAGCAACCAATCATCAATTGTCTGAGGTAGATACCTGTCTCTACCTGACACGACTTCTCACTAGAACTCCAGGAAATAGATCTTGAAGCCAGTTACTAGTATTAACATTAGACTATCATGAAATAACTTACTTTAGGATCAATCAGACGTAGGTCTTCCACTGGTCTCTTTAATTCTTGCTCAATAAGTTCCCGAATTTTCTTTTAAAGAAAAATAAGGATTGTATCAACGAATATATATCATAAAAATTCATATCTATAGAAATATAAGAATATGTGCCATATAATATGTTTAAATGGAAGTGATTCTCAGTATAAACATTATTTTCTCAGTAGGATGGTGTTGACAATTACAGATGTATGATTTTATTAAGTGATGAAACTGAAAAGATTGTTTATGACACCAACTCCTGGTTACTGATAACGAATATTTAGAACGTGAATAAATCATATTGTCAGTTACAAATCTGATTTGATATATGTAGTACTGTGGTAAACGAGAACACAGGCTGGGGCAACCAAATGTATTTCAATACAAAGTTACAGAATTTCTAAATAAAATCTGAGAATTATGTAGTAAATAATTCGTTTGTAAAATATCCATCAACTGTCTCAGAATTTGTTGTTTCTTCGTTTCCATAGCAATCACTCTCTGTGTTCATTTTCGTCTTTTCGATTTCCTCAACCTTTTAACGTCAAGTATTCCTCTTTCGGTTAGTGATACATACTACTTATATCTGTCGACATCAGTAGCACACACCACAATACCATTATTCTGATTGCCAATGATGTGAAATTGCATTTTACTTTCAAAATATTACAAATTTTACTTTTATTGAATTTAAGGAATTCTTTTTCAATGTACCCAAATATTCATATATTTTAACAGTCACTTAAATAATATTCAATTAATACTGTATACATCACAGGTATTTGTATAAGTTATGTCTTGTTAAAACACAAACTTAAAGGGATTGCTGAGTGATAAGTAATAATTTACATACATGTCTATTGAATTACGTCTTTTAGTATGGTATATTATGGTCCAGGAGGTTAAGCGTTCGCGCGCGAGACTGAATGAATTAAGTAGTTCCTACATTTGTAGGTTCCATTTGTCACAGATTGATATCATTTAAGGTATAACGGAAAACTAATGGACATTGTAAAATGGTCTCATTCTAGTATGGGACCCCTGAACAATGGCTAACTATGGACTCACAAACAGGAAAGTTCAGATATCACAATGAACGTTTGATCAAAAGAACCACTAAGTGATTTAATGTTCAATGACTTGACCTTATCTTCAATCAATATGTGTTATAACAAAATGATCATTCAATTCCACTGGTGACAACTGTTTCATCCTTAATGACATAAAACTTCACCAGAATTCTCCACAATAAACCTACATCCCTCTATTCAATTCCTGATAGGATTATAAGAGTACACTAACGAATAATCCAGCACTTAGAAACATTTATATATTGTTCCCTGATTTTTACTGGTACAATCTACTTCTAGGGTTGAAGCTATCACGAATTCACTTAATCTGCGAACGAGAAACAAGACTCGATGACCAAAGACCAGTGAGCTAGCTATTGATGCGTCCCAGCCCCGCTAACTAGAGGGAGAATTCCAAACTTGGAATGGGGAAGTATATTCTGCAAACAGCCAGAAACGAGTGATAACAACAAACACAATTCAAAACGTATATATATAGTAAAAAACCGTCCTAGGGGAGAATTGCCAAATAGCATACTAAAAGAAGCGACGGATCAATAGCATTCAAGATAGTTCTCAGTGAGAAATACGACATAACGGTGACAAGAGCGCCTTCGGCGCGAAAACAAAGGAGTCCAAATTTTCTAAATAAAATTACAACATTAGGTCCTTTCCCAAGTGAGTTCTGGGGATCTAACGTCCCCACACATCTACCAATTACAAAATCTCTTTCAACTAAATTAGTTTTTTTTTCTTTTTTAATTTTAAAAAAAACAGACAAACAAAAAACAATATTGCATAATCAATTAATTTTACTTACCATTTCTTTTAATTGTTTTTGTTCTTCTTTTATGAATTCATCTTTTTCTTTTTGTAATTGTTCTTGTTGTTTAACAAATTCAATGAAAAAATTTTTTAAATATTCTTTTTCCTAATCAAAAAAAGAAGAAAAAGGAAAACAAAAAGAAAGAAAAAAAGAGAGAAATGTTTAATGATAATAAATGTATATAAGTAGTATTAAAAATCATATTAAAAATAAACTACTGAAATGAAATATTTTGGCAGTAAACATAAATGTTTCGATTAAAATTTTTAAAAAAATTGGAATAAGGTTAAGTGATTTGTATCAGAAGGGGTATTTTGGAGATCGTAATAATATCAATAGTTCAGATCATGAGTTCATTGAAGCTAGACAACCATGGAAAACTTGGTAGCACTGAACGGATATTCCGTCCTATTGTGAGATTCCTCAGTAGTGTGCATCCACGACCACACCTCGCGAGATTCGAACTCAGGACGCATCACTCTTTGAAAACAACTGAATGATTTTAAAGTTAATTTTTATCTAATCAGGAAAGAGATTGTATAAATCATAAGTATTTTTCAACAAATGCATTGGATTCTGTTATAAGCTTAGGGATTATAAGAAGTTTATTGCTTGAACAATGGATATTGTCAAATTTCCGATTTTAATAATTTAGAGACTTCGAATGCTCTAGTATGGACGACGGTGGGGAGTTAGCTCTCCCTCTCGAAATACTTTCACATGGACAAGCTGACAGGGAAGTTCTGATCACTGCCTTCAAGTGGCCGGGGATGTTGTTCATCAAATTGAGAGGATGAAAAGCGAATGTTCGGTGCTGTAACCGGGTTGGTGGACATTGAGGATCCACCCAGGGGATTTAGAAAACCCTGATTCCAAACCAATGGTGTACATGGGTTCCAGGATCCTAAGGGCACAAATAGTGTATGAACCAATTATTGGTCACCGGCTACCATATGACCGCATCTCCTTATGTTGTTCCACTGCCCTGTGTATTAGGCCTTTAGGTTGAACGCTTAGGGAGTATGGTCCTCTGAGAAAACCACCCGTTTCGATTTGGGTACCCGGTTAGTATTATATGGGACACACAAATCAAGTGAGTTGTGTGGTGTTATGTATTCGGCGCTCCTTTGTACCAATATTTATGTGTTCAAATAAATAAAACATTCATCCGCATCTACAAAATCTGTACTATTTAACTGACTGAAGAGTCATGGATATAGAATTATGAGAGAACTAATGTTGCTGTTATAGTTGAATGAAAGAATCACCGTTTGTTTCAACATTTCTACTTCATCAGTTCATCTACTATTTAGTGGATAAATGATTGAATGATTTCTTTGTAAGTAAATTAAACTGATTGATTCATGTGCTTATGCAAAATGTAAATTTATATACAGTGAGAACTTGATGCCAAAGAGGATCAGATGCAGACGTAAAGGCAAGGACTGGCAAAGCAAGGGCCGTATTCCTACAATTGAAGTATATATGGAACTCAACACAACTGTCAACCCATATCAAAGTGAGAATCTTCAAAACGAATGTCAAGACAGTTCTATTGTACGGAGCTGAAGCTTCGAGAACTACAACAAGAAGGTACAAGTATTTATTAATAGTTGTCTACGCAAGATACTCAACATCCATTGGTTGGATACCATCAGCAACAGCCTACTGTGGGAGAGAAAAAACCAGCTTTCAGCTGAAAAGGAAATTAGGAAAAGACATTGGAAGTGGATAGGACATACATTACGCAAATCATCAGACTGCATCACGAGGCAAGCCCTAACTTGGAATCCTGAAGGGAAGTGGAAAAGAGGAAGGCCAAAGAACACATTACGTCGGGAAATAGAATCAGATATGAAAGGCATGAATGACAATTGGAAAGAGCTGGAAAGGATTGCTCAGGACATGACTGAATGGAGAATGATAATGGTCGGCCTGTACCCTTCCACAAGGTTTAACAGGTGTAAGGGAGCACATGATACATTTCATATTATTATTTTCACTCTATGATATCAGAAAGAATTTGTGCAAGCAACTTTAAACGTTCTATGTAATGTATAAAGTTATTTTCATCGAACCTATGTTTGATGTAGTATGAAATATCTTCCTTTTCTCACTATCATACGTTATACATTAACCGATACTTCATTTCTTGAAACAAAATTGGAAGAATATCATTGAATGATATTATGATCAAAATACCTTCAACTTAATAGTACCCCCCATTTGATTTTTACAAGAATATCAAATAAGTAAATGGTCACTTCAATAATTATTGAATGATATTTTAAATTTTAAAAAACTTTGGCAGATTTTTTGATTTTTTTCTGATTATATATTGAACTGTTTCAATGTTTAATGGTAGTTACAATTTCACTACATGATTTGAAATAGTCACTATGATTCAGATTTAAAAGTTCACTCTACAATCCTCAGAGAAAATATGATAATCATTTTCCTTATACTTAAAAAAAAACTCGTAATTTCTAAAACAGTACTATTTTCCATCAGTCAGTCAGTTACAACGCACGACCAGGCACATACATGCATCGGCCCAAGTTGCCACACCTCACTCATTAGCACAACAAGATGAACACCGGATTCATAGGAGTGGTTAGGTCAAAGGTGGTAATATGTAGGAGAAAGATTGCATATAGAGATATAGTACAAGAAGAAAAAATTGGTTCGTAGAAAGAAAGGTATGAAGCGATTTTAATCTCATAGTTTAAGGGAAGACAGGGAGTGTATACACCGACGCCATTGTGATCGATTCTGAGCCATGTCACCAAGAGTCTCCAACCATTGGTTACGATAGTCACGCGGACCCCAACCAAATAGTCTGCATCTCACAACATGGCTCAGACTAGAAGTTAGTTACTTCAAGCACTGATGTCACGTTTTGGTTTGGCCGCCCCTAACTTTCTTCCAACCATCCCGAACACCGGTTAGCATTGCACGACGTAGTAATCGGTGTTCAGGCAGACGAAACACGTGGCCTATTTTCCATGGTGATCTAGTTTCAATTGACTCAACACTTCAACTGTTGAAATTACTATAATGTCCTCAAGAATCCTTTCTGATACTAATCAACATATGCTCACTAGTGGCTGACTTTAAGAGGTAGTTCCTGGAGTTCTATTGAGAAATAATGGTGGGTTTGTCGCTCGACTTCGTTGACTGGTTGAAGTTAGACATTAACACCGTTTGATGCCGACTGGATCAGTGGTCTATTGGTTAAGCGTTCGCGTGACACCTTTAGGTCCCGCGAGACGGGGTGCACTGTTGAAGAGTCCCACAATAGGACGGAGCGACCGTCGAGTTTTTCCAGGTTTTCCATGGTGGTCTAGCTTTAATTGACTCATGATCTCAACTATTGAAAGTACTATTTTAGTATAAAGGCTTTTATACGTGACAATATGAAGAGTTCATATTTTATATTAACATAAAACTTACAGCTGAATTTTGTTGATACAATGAATTTGTTGTGTTAGAAGAAAGATGAGAATAATTATCATCTGAACTGGATAAACTGGTTGATTTAAGTATATTTTCTGATGTACCATTATATAATCCATGATGTGTTTTTTCATTTGTTGGTTGATATAACTGTTGATTTTGTACTGGTACTTCCTGATTTTTTGTATTATTTAAACACATATCTGTTTTAGGATGAACTTGAGAAACATGATATGGAAACATTTTCACTTGATTTGGATCCATAAAAGAACTAGTAGGAGTTAAAGATGAATAGGTTGGAGCAATAGAAGAGTTGATTTTTTCTTCGGATGGACAGAATGAATAACTAGTATCACATATGGATTTCATTTCAGTTTGACTTCCGATTTGCGGTAAACAGACTGAAAATGAATAGGAGCATTTCAGAAACTTGATTTTTAGAAATATATTGATATTCATATCATACTGGAATCAACAATAATAGATAGTCACATTATTTCTAAATAAACCACAAACCTTTAAAATAATGTAAATTAATACGTCTAAATAGAACCACTGAGAACCTATCAGAATCATAGATATTTTGATAAGATTTAAGAATAATGACATTTTTGCTACAAAACTCTCAATTATGATCGTATTAGTTCTTACGTACAATAGAAGTTCAAATAATGTTAATCAATTTTCTTGAAGAGAACATCCAATTTAATTCAGAACTAAAACGAACAATTCCTATAACAAGTACAGATCAATCGACAAGAAATGTGACCTGAAACTTCAAATTTAGTAAGTTTTGCGATATCCAACAATAACAATTATCATATACTTGCAAATAACTAAAATCAATACACAATTCCCTGAGTTCTAGTGAGAAACCATAACTAGCGGAGTTCACTGATGTTACACATGAAACAAATAACACTAATAGTAAACGATAATGATTGTAAAATATCGTGAAAAGATTAGGATTAAGCATATATACTACTGGATGCCAACATCGCATTCAGAAAGTTAAGCGCTGTTAGTAAGAATTGAAATCTCTGAGTCCGATCCTTGGTGAAGTCGTGGATAGATATTATTGAGAAGTCCCATCTTAGAATAAAACAGGTATTTGTTGCTTCCTAGATCTAAATGTTTAACTAGTTACAATCAGTTAGTAATGTGAAAATTCAAATTTGTACATATTCAGTTATACCTTGTAGTAGGAGAATTTTTCAATTGAGAAATTAATATAACAGACCAATTAGTTTATATTGAATCACTAACCTTTAGAATCAACAACAGTATTCAAATTACATTTTGTTGATGATGCACAATTATTTAAATTTGTTTCTGTGAATTCAGATTGGTTGAAATAATTTCCTGTTGTATTAGGCGCCTTCTATAAAATTTAATTCAATAGAAGACAGAATTACTTGATCAATAAAGCAATATATATACATTTATCCAACCACTACTAATAAAAGTGATGGAGTTAGAGAAGATAGTCAAATGAATCTTTTTACATGGAAACAAGATAATTATTCATAGGAAATGCTTAAAATCCGGCACTAAACACTTACTGGCTGTAATGTGAATGCACCTTTAAAAGGATACAAATAATAATAATTTTAAAGCTACAACATGAGACTAACCAATATCAAGTCTTGTTTTGTTTTTCACTAAAAATGGACGACATCAACTCGACAACAATAATCTGTGTGTAATCAGCAACACCAAAAATGTCAAGAGTTACCTAATTGATGATCAATATTTGTTACGAGCACAATGTATTCATTTGTTTAGTAATCCCTATATATAAGCCATTTATAAAGTGAACAGTTATATTTTCCATCACACTAAACACTGCAGTGATGAATGGATTAAAAATTTAGAAGAATTAGAAAGGTTAACAGTCAACTACATTTTTAGCTTTGAGATTCATAAACTTCTAACATGATGGGAAATTATATCGAAATTAAATCTTTAACTGAGTCAGTAATACCGGTTGTATAAAAAATCAACGGTAAAGTCACTCAGTTTTGCTAATTGATAGGATTGAAATACATGAATCATTGAATATCAGCTCAATAGCCTTATGATTAAACGCTCGTCACGATATCTGAATGTCCTGAGTTCGACCTCCATTGTGATCATCAATGTGCACTAATAAGAAGTTGTATACTAAAACAAACCTACTCTCTAGTACTTCCAAGCTTCAACGAGTTATCTAAATAAAATCGGTTAATTAGTAACAAACGTTAAGATCATTTTAATTTTGTTGAAAATTAGAACTTTAGCGTGAATAAGTTTACTCTAACATAGTTTTCATTTAGAATAGAAATGAATTATACGTAATAATAATCGTACTCAAAATATTTTAACGGTTCTAAAAAAATCGTCATTACAAAGTACTTGAACAGTAAAATGGCAATATTGTTTAATGAGATGATAATTTCTATGAAAAGTAACAAAACAAGCTGGATTCAGGAGGTATTTCCTGGAGTTCTAGTGAGAAGCCGTGACCAGTGGAGTTCAACCGGGTTTGTTGTGAGATAGTAACTCACTGACAACAATGGTGAACGGTGGGGCAATTTCATGGATTAGTTGAAGTTAGACATTAACACCGTTGAATGCCGATCGGTTCAGTGGTTTATCGCGCGAAACCGTTCGAATCCCGCGAGCGGGATCGTGGATGCGCACTGCCAAGGAAACCCATACTAGAACGAAACGACCATCCAGTGGTTCCAGGTTTTACATGGTTTTCTAGCTTCAATTGACTCATGAATTCAACCATTAAGAAAAAAATTAATAAAATCCCCACTAAAGAATCTAAGGTCGTTCAAAATAGCATTTTTTAAACATAATTACACGGTTATTTTTCTTCTATAAACTGAAGGATAATAATTCATGAACAAATTGTTTTACATCTTGTGTAATTAAAGCTATAGAAAGTTGGGAATGATAAAACTGTAGAACTGAGACTAGAATAAGTATCGGTTTTTTCACTTATAGTATCACAATATTACAGTATAAGGCATACCAATGTATCTTTAAGGAATTTATCTCGAATATGTTTAGTAGAGGTATTATACCATTCGATTATGTTATGGATATTATCACAAGAAGTAAATTGAAGTTTAACAGTAAGGAAAAGAAGTTTTGAGATAAAGGTAAAGACGCAGAATTCAGGATAAGTAATTTCATTTGATGAAAGATTATCTCGATTACTGTTAGAGATTTATGGGCGGTTGAAATTTCCCTGCAGCTAACACTGTGGAAGGATACTTGTACTTGAAGAACTTGAGAATGAAACTGGGTTAGCAATAATCTTTACAACTTTGAGAGTGACATGAAAGCCCAAGGAATAAATACTTGAGGTTTAACATGTAATACCTCTTTGTGTGTATTATTTGATGTGCCAGCTCTATTATTTTTCAAACAGTGCCCCCGGCTTTAGAAATCCATCAAGGAAGTTAAGTATTCATTTTTTAGGATCGACATTTTTAACCGTTTCCTTCCTCCGTGATGAAACATTGTTACTGGAGATGCTAACTGTCTGAAAAAAAAAACACTTGAAACTCGTCTTTACCAGTACAGTTCGGGTACACCTATTTATTTATTTATTTGAACACATAAATACTGGTACAAGAGGGCACCAAATATATATGCGCCACACAAAACAATAGGAATTTGAAGAGGAGAAGGAGAAAAAGTGAGGAGCGCAAAAAAAGAACAATAACGAACAGAATAAGGTAAGGTGGCGTAATAATAATAATAATAATAATAATGGGGGAAACGAAAAGGCACAATCAGAAGAAATCTTTCAATTAAGGAAGAAGCAACCACTTTGTATGAAGAAAGTAAAAGGTTGCAGAAGGATCGCCACCGGCTTCTATTCTGAGCCATATCTGATAACGTTTCTAGCCACTGTGTTAAACCATCTCTAGGACCCCAGCCAGGGAGTCGTGAAGGACCAACACAAGCCAGCTCTTTGCAGCTTTCTTTCATACCACTACTCCATGTCATACACTGACCACCTCTCCGCTTTTCCCAACCAGTCCCAGAGTCGGCAAATAATGCACGACGTGGAATTCTCTGGGACGACATTCGTAGAACATGTCCAAGCCACCGAAGTCGGTATTTCAAGATGGTGACACCAATCGCATTACCATCTCTGTGCCCGAACACACGATGCCGAACCTCTGCATTACTAACATGGTGTTGCCACTGGGTGTCAGTAATCCTTCGGAGACAACGATGATCGAACACAGAGAGTCGTCTAACGTCCTCAACTCGGAGAGGCCAGGTTTCACAAGCATAGAGAAAAACTGCTCTCACCGACGCGTTGTAGATCCGACCTTTCACAGCCAGACTAACATAACGAAGGCGCCAAAGGTAGCCCAGATTGGCATAAGCCGCTCTGGCTTCCACTATACGTGCATTGATTTCATCACCCAGACCACCACCAGCACTTATGCAGCTACCCAGATACACGGACTTCTCGACTACTTCTATCTGCTCACCATCCAGGGTGAGTGCAGGAATCGGGGTACAACTTGCATTCAGAGCTCAGTTTGCTGCTTTTAATCTTACTGTTCGTCAGCCAACCCACACCTATCAATATGGTATCTAAGAGGACGAAGATGTTCCAGTCAGTATGACTTAAGCGGATCATCATGATAGGCGAATCTGACTACAACGTCAAGATAACAGCTACGATCAGGAACAGACACATCACAGATCATTCTGTGGTTTATTATTCGAACAACTAGTATATAAAGTAAGTTAACAATTTAGAAATAATCCGTTGGATAATTCAAGAATTCGATCCAATAATTCTCAAAAGATAGTTCTTTATTTCCTTTGTAATAATAAAATTAATCAGTTATTCGAGTTGGCAATCACTCGTAAACATTATTATTATTTAATAGTTGAATTCATGAGTCAGTTGAAGCTAGACCACTCTGGGAAACCTTGAAGCACTGGACGGCTGTTTCGTCCTAGTATGAAACTCCTCAGCATATATTATTTATAATATTTTTTTAATACTAATGAGAATTTTTACAGACAGTATTAGGAACAAAATTCATCCATTCTGTAGATTGTTATTTTTTAAAAGGCTGTTTAACGTAAACCATTTTATAAAATTTAGTATTATGTAACACATGAAAAACAACCACTTGAAAAACAAGCTTCTAGAGTAGTAACATCTGAAAATACAAAAACTCAAGATTTTAAATAAGAACTCACATCTTGAGGGTTATTTTGATTACATAGATCATGTCCAAGAGCATTCAAAAACATAACTCCTCCTAACATACTAATTTGTCTAACATTTTTAGTAACATCTTGTAGATTCCATCTACAATGAAATAAACACAATTGTTTGTAATAATATTTAATCAAAGGTTCCTATAAACAAATCTTTCTAGTGAAGTTATTATTTTCTATGATCATTATGTAGTTTACATGTTCAATGTATGAATAATTAGTTAAATATAGTTTATATTAATTATCATAAATGAAAAATTCCGAACATAATAAACAAAACATTCACTTTGGTTTCTATTGATTTGTTTTTTTAATAAAAAAACTTGTTTCCATCATAACTTATTTTCATATTATTTGTTTAAACTTCTAGGTTATTAATTTGAACACATGAATATTGGTACAAAGGGGCACCAAATACGTATACACCACACAACTCACTTGATTTGTGTGTCCCCCATAATACTAACCGGGTGCCTAAATCGAAACGGGTGGTTTTCTCAGAGAACCACACACCCAAGCCTTCAACTTAAAAGTCTAATCCATAAGACAGTGGAACAATATAAGGAGATGCGGTCATATGGTAGCCGGTGACCAATAATTGGTTCATACACTATTTGTGCCCTTAGGATCCTGGAACCCATGTACACCATTGGTTCGGAACCAGGGTTTTCTAAATCCCCTGGGTGGATCCTCAATGTCCACCAACCCAGTCAAAGCGTCAGACATTCGCTTTTCATCTTCTCAATTTGATGAACAACATCCCCGGCCACTTGAAGGCAGTGAGTAGGACTTCTCTGACAGGGTCTATATACACGTGTCCATGTGAAAGTATTTCGAGATGGAGAGCTAACTCTCCTCAACCTCAGCCGTACTAAAGCATTTAGAATAAATCAAATTTTAACATCTTCACATCATTCTACTAAATTATACTTCATATTGAGCAAATCTATAATTTAGCTTAAACAATTCATGTTATCACAGTATATTAAAAAAACAAAAAAAAATTGTTTTGGGGAGAAATATACAAAATCAATAAAGTTTTACAATCATTGTACATATTAAATGAATTTGAATTTTTATTATAAAAACAAACAAACAGAACTATGGTCGGATATAGAATATGACTATCATTTTGAGATAAGATCAATTACATAACATATGAAAGCAATTAGAACTCTCTCTTTTTTATTACGAAATAGATCAAACATCTTTATCAAAATAGAAATGAAACAATTTCATAATAAATTTGGTTTATTTGTAAGAAACTAATACTTGAATCTTTTCATTCATATTTAGAACAGTAATGGATCAGTCTCTTATTGGTATATATTGGTGTATACTTCAGCCCCCCCCCATTGCATAAAGCAAGTGACTATTAGGATTTAGTTGCTAAGTGGATAATACAATGTTGTGTTTGAAACGAATGGTATTTGAGTTCGGATCCCAGAATGAATATCAATTCTGAGATGCAGATACATACAGTTGATGAGTCCTAAATAGGACGAAATGTGTGTTTTGTGTATTCGACTGTTAGCCACTGTCCATCTTTATTTATAAATATTATTATGGTTGTAAGCAAAAAATATCAGTATTTCTTTTCTTCTATTTTTATGCGCATAGGGTAAATTTATTTTAAAATGTATATGAGTATAATATGTCCATTCGTAAAATATTTGCTTATTTAGCCCAGATTGATATTGAAATTCACAATTATATGGATAATTTTTTATTACTAAACTATGGAAATATATTATCTGGTTGTAGCTGGGATAAGGAGCATGAATAATGGACAAGTAATAGATGAATGTGAACGAAATCAGAGAAGATTAATCAGTTTGATTTTTTAGTATTGATTTATATTGTATCGCTTCAATCATGAAAACAGTATTCGTTTTTGACCAACGTGATTGACAGTTAGATGACAGAGAAGATATGGTGGAGTTCGTTGTCTGACTTAGATGGCTTAATCTTTAGGTTTACGTTGTTCTTCTGAACAACATCATCAACAGAAACTTTCCTTTGAAGTTTTTCCTGATGAGGTTGTTCAAAAGAACTATGAAATTTTCATGATTAATTCATTTAGGTTAAGAAATGAAACTCTTCTGCTGGTGAAGAGGAGAAAGACAATAGTATAGTTATCTTTGGTGTCCTACTTTCTAGAAGGATAAATCGTTCCATAAAAAGAAAGAACACATGGACAGGTCAGTACACCTATTTCCTTAGCTTTATACCTCTTCAATACAAAACAAAGTTGGTTAAACGTCTCAATCACAGAATCAAACTAATATGTTCTGAAAATAGTGTAGACGGCGAATTAGATACACTAAAGAACACGTAAAGAAATAACAGCTATCCAGATAACCTGCAGAAAATCCCTATTAGAAGGTATTAAAAAAAGAATAAACTGTGACTCAGTCAGTAAAAAACCTTGTTTTTGAAGCTGGGTTTTGAACGAGACATAGGAGGGACATTTTAACACGTCGACTCAAAAGATCTGTTGAAAGGACATTACACACCTCCAAGTTACATGTGATTTTCTCAACTAAACCACTACTTACACAACAAATCCAGGGTAGGTTACCGTTGATGAGCCGTACTCAGAGGACTTTATCCTTAAGTGTTCTTGAACATGTACCAGCATGGTTGGGAAAAGGAGTTACTAAATCGATCGACAGTACTATTCTTTCTAACTTGGTAGATATTGAACATCGTATCAAAATAGAAAAAGCTTTTTTGTTTTATATCAAGTTCCAAAGAAATCTACCTCAAGGAATTGGATTACGGCTATTCTGCATAGCCAAAGTCATCTGAATCAACTTCAGAAAACCGAACTTATGTATCAAGAAAAGGTTTATCCAGCCTCTATGTTTACATTGGCCTACGACTGGATAACAAGGTACCCAAACTAGATATTATAAACCTCTTACCTCCCTCTCTCCCTTGTTTTATTACATCTATCTTAATCTTTACATCCATCTTTCTTGATTCACATGAGTTCTTTTTTTATCGTAATTACCTTGATAACATACCTCTTATTGCATATTATAACCACACAACGATCTTATCATTATTATGTTATATCGATTAACAAGATGAAATGTTCCTACTATACATCTTATCCACATAATTTTTTTCTCATTTTCATTTTGTTATTTTATTATTACATTGAATGTGACTTGACACTTTACTCCAAATCATTCTGACCTTTATTAAATGACCTTTCTAATTGTACGAATAACACAATTTTAAAGTGATCTATGTCGTAACAGATGAAAACGTTCACCATGATTAACAAATAACATTGTTAAATTCATTAATATATGCCTTATTTTGGCCTTTGTTAAAATATGGACTTATAACTGCAGAGCCTGATGATAAAGTTATTGAAAACAATCGTTCGTTTAAATATTCATCAGTTTTGTAATAGTTTTAATGGTTGGATTGTTAATTAATTTAGTGAGGAATTCACAATATGAAGCTTTTTTTAACGACGCTCAAAGCAAACAGTGAATTGTTTCAACAGTTGAGATCATGAGTCAATTGAAGCTAGACCACCATGGAAAACCTGGAAGCACTGGATGGCCGTTTCGTTCTATTATGGGACTCGTTTGTTACTTTGTGTCACATTGTAAAGTAAAAATAACCTTATCATCTTCAAGTTAACTTATATCAAGTTCTGCAGTGATAAAATTTCAAATTGTAATGGTTTAAGTATTATAAGTCTTATTTCCTTTCGAATTCAATTATAGTTAAGATTAAACGTTTCAAATACTGACGAGAGAATATACATTAGTCAGTCAGCTACAACGTAGGACCAGGCACATATAAGCACCCTTCCTTGTGACAAGACGTCGCTGTTATGCTAATTGCCTGAAGGAAACACACTACCGCCGTCACACCTCTGTACAGTAACCAGTATAGAGGTCGCCCTCAGACCTTAGGTTTGCTGCTTTTAGTCTTACAGTTCTTCAACCGACCTGTATGGCATGGTACGACCTTGAGGAACGATTGTTCCAGCCAGTATAACTCGATTGGTTCATTATGAAAAGCAAGCCCGATCACCACATCAAGGTAGCAGTAACGGTCGGGGAATATACATTAAATGTAATATCATATCTTATTCAAGTTTGAGACAAGTCATATATTAGTAGCTACTAGTATAAATCACAGTAGTTATACAGTGAATATATTAAATATCTTGTTAATTATAAAAACTGTAAAGTGATGGCCTACTGGTTAAACAATTTGTGTTTGAAACAAAAGGTCAAAGGTTAGAGTCTTTCTACATTCAATTTTAATTTAGCAGTTGGATAGTATATCATCACACAAACAATGTGCTACAAAAGCTGAGTAACATAAACGAACTTACTCGGAATGAATTGGGACATGTGAACTTGATTGTCCATGGGATATTAAAGACGGATTATTTGTATCTGTAAATAGAAAAATAAGAAAATTATAGAAAGACGATAAGTCGCATGTATGATAGATTGTTAATTTGAATTTAATGTTAATTTATATCCGTTGATAGGTTATTACTCTAGTGGACATCATTATTTTGGCTTAATGGTCTTTAGAATAAAATAATGTTGAGACAGGTTTTAAGATTTATTACACTCTATCTAGCTTAACAATAATTTTGTGACCTATTAGTTAGGTTAGTTTGCTTCATGAGTCATGCTAATTAGCAACCACTCAATAAGTCTAAAGTTTCAGTTTTAAAGTTATGAAATAGATGATCATTTTGTGACCAATACAAATGGGCCAACAGATCATCAACTTAACTGATAAGCATTTGTTCATACTTCAGGTATCCAATAGTTAAAAAACAAGATCCTACTAGTGAGTTATACACTTATTAATATGCATAAACTTGGAAGAAATATGACTGAAAGTTATTCTAGAGTACTGGAAGTGTTTATAGGTAGTTACAAAACCAATGAATTTTATCAATATCTACCAGACTTAGCATTTATTTGTATTATAATTTTCATAAAAAATTAACTGAAATTTCTTGGTTTACATTGATGACTGATGTGAGTTTGACGATCATTGACTTCTGTTTTGTACTAGAATGAGATTCTTCAACAATCCGCACCCATGAACCCACCGGTGACCCAGGACAAACAGGTCTTGTGCGGAATGCTTAACGTTTAGACCACTGAGTTGTGGTTTGTGTGTCCAATTTCTATTAATTTGTTACATTGTGCAACAATCACTCACTCTGTTTGATGGTTAATTCACATTTAACATCGTTAAACTCTACTGAAACGATGAATTATTGTTTGTCTTTACATCCATAGTACGAATCTAAAAAGAATAGAACCAGTCTACGGATTCGTTTTCTTACAGGATAATTTCTCAGGGTTTATTCTAAGGTGTAAGAGGAACTATTGGGAAAGACTTCGTGTCCATTACAGATCTCCAGAACAGATGATGCATCAGATACACAGCTCTACAGACTTTGTTGCATGAAAACAATCTTCACACTACTGGAGTCATTGACTGTAGTTTTATTAAATTGTAAAAAGATAAGAACTTGCTTGACTAAAGCTGAGAAAATATTTAAAAAGCAGTTCAATGACCAAGCTAGAAATCAGGTGGGAAATTACTGTAGGTATAACAAATAAACGAAATTAGAAATTAAGTAATTTAAGCCCTCAAATGCCCTGGTACGGCCGAAGGTAGGAAGAGTCAGCTCCCCCTCTCCAAATGTACTCACATGAACACGTGCGTACGACCACTGACAAGGAAGTCCTACTCACTGCCTTCAAGTGGCCGAGGATGTTGTTCATAAAATTGAGAAGATGAAAAGCGAATGTTCGGTGCTGTAACTGGGTTGGTGGACATTGAGGATCCATCCAGGGGAGTTAGAAAACCCTGATTCCAAACCAATGGTGTACATGGGTTCCAGGATCCTAAGGGCACAAATAGTGTATGAACCAATTATTGGTCATCGTCTATCATGTGACTGCATCTCCTTATATTGTTCCACTGTCTTATGGATTAGACTTTTAAGTTGAAGGCTTGGGTGTGTGGTTCTCTGAGAAAACCACCCGTTTCGATTTAGGCACCCGGTTAGTATTATGGGGGACACACAAATCAAGTGAGTTGTGTGGTGTATACGTATTTGGTGCCCCTTTGTACCAATATCTATGTGTTCAAATAAATAAATAAATCATAGTCCATAGAAAATTGATGTACTTACCAGATAGTTTAGAAGCTAAATCTGAAGTTGTGCTCATATTTACGATACATGAATCATTGTTATCAACCTCAGTTTGATCTTTACAGAATTGTTTGTTTGAAGTGATTCCTAGGGTACTATATGCCAACTGGCTAGCTAATGTTGCAAGATCACCTTTACAGTCTGCAATACTTTTCAGAACATCGTCAATAGTTTCCTCCACACTCGATTCATTCCTATCAGTAGTTGTGCTAAGTAACTTTTTTTCTTGAGAATCTGGTTCAATTTTAATTTTGGATTCACTGAAACACATAGAACCTGGGAACATATTCAAATCATTCATATCAGTAACACCATGTGCATTGCCTTTTGGTTTAGAAAACGACATGATGAATTCCGGTTTCATTTGAGAACAATTTTGATCGCAGTGAGATATACTATCAGACACAACAGCTAAATTTCCTTCAGTATTGTCCTTGAAAAAGAATGAAAGATCAAAGAGTAATTAGACTATACGGTCAAAAGAGAGGAAATTTACATGACACTCAAACGGGTTAGTGAACTGGCTGAGTCAACCACTATCAACATAGGGTTTAGCAAAAGTGTGTATTGGCCTAAATTGTCATACCGTATCATAATGATGAGACGAAATTAGCAGGAAGCATAACAAAAGAGATCGCAATAAAGTAGTAGCAATAACAATGAAAAAGACTAAGCATTGAGAATAGGGTTCTAAAAGGCAGCATGTAAAGGTATACATGGACGAATACTGGGATTCACAATTGAGAGGAAGATAAAAGGTAAGTGTTTTTGGGCCATTATTAACGATTACGAGTCAAACCATTCAAAATCTTCAGCCCTTGACTGCAGTTATTGAACGGACATCAACTGGCATAACTCAGATCAACAGTCAATGACTTCATAGATCGATGTCATGTCTTTCAATAACCACTCTTAGCCTTCTTACAACCTATTCGTACACCAGTGGACATCATCTATGGAAGTAAGCGGTGGTTAGGCTTATATAGTACGTGTCATAACCATCTCAATCGACGAAGATTAATAAACTCGTCAAACGATTTTCCACCCTTACCTAGTGCCCTATGCCTCAACATTGCTTACTCGGTCATTCCACGAAAAGTCAGCGATACTCCGATGATAACGGCCGGCAGAAAACTATCAACGCATATCTCTTACATCCAAAGACCATGCCTCACAACCATAAAATAAGATTGCTGAGCAGTATACACGTCACAAGTGAATTTAGAAAACATTCATCGAACTTTCTGAAACCGCGCCAAGATTTCGTCAAACAATAGCTGAGCATTTAGTTGTTTTCGATTTCCCCCATATTTTTATGCATGAAGTTCTCTTCGCAATAGTACTGAATTATGGTGAAAAATCGATGTGAAAACTTAATCAGGAAACAAAATAACTAAGTTGTATTCCAGCTAATTTGCATATTTTTATGATGTTAATTAAGAAAATTGTCTGTAATCCATTCTATATTTTAGAAGGTGATATAGGGGTTTTTTCTCTGAACAAAATTCATCAACCCACTTTCTTTTCATTACTAGCAAAGTGGTTGAGGTAATGATATTAAAATTGATTTTGCTTGCTCATTATCACCAATATTTAAACTATTTAATACACCATATTATACTTGTTATTGTTGTGGTGAAGTATACAATCTTACTACTTAAATCTAGTATACCGAAAATTAGTTTGTATATATTAATTTATACAACCAATTATAGTTATAACCTGTTTGCTACTTTAGGGTATTCTTCATTTTATTGGGATCATGTTATTCCATGGTAGAACTACCTGACCACTTTCAGATGTTCCAGATGAGCTTTGCTTGTTTTAGTACGCTTACATTAGCTTACATCACTAACAAATCCCTAGAAATGTTTTTGTGAATTCTCTTATACTGATAACTAAAAACTCAAAAGTATAGTTTACTTTTCAGCTTTTTACAATTTGGGAGTAAACATTTCCCCTTTACGTCACATTAAGTCTTGTTATGCATTTTTCAGCATCGATCAATAATCTACTGGAAATGACATTATCTCTAAGCCTAATAGCATTATTTAAATGTTAGCTTAAAGAATTTTATCACAAAGGTACCGTTTTTAATTATGACGTGTATACAATATTGTAAGCTATACCTACGAAATGAGAACAAATCTTCGGTACTTTAAAGACGAGGTTAGAAATAGGGAGTATGGAACTTGGATGCCAACTATGGGGTAAGTAAGCCTGTATGTTTTTGTTGTACAACCATCAAAGAACTGCTTCACGGTATATTTTACATGGTCTCCATTGTAACGTATTTGGATTCATCAAATATTGTCATATCTTTTACCGTCCATAAATTATAAATCAGTTAATTATGTGTTATTCAGCTAGGTTTTAAAATGCCCTCTTTGAATATTTATTAAGATCATAAAATATAGTCTTGTGTCTAACTAATATAGACACGTCAGTTGTGATGTGAAATAA
The DNA here is from genome assembly GCF_000699445.3 of Schistosoma haematobium. Classification (NCBI taxonomy): domain Eukaryota; kingdom Metazoa; phylum Platyhelminthes; class Trematoda; order Strigeidida; family Schistosomatidae; genus Schistosoma; species Schistosoma haematobium. Next base: position 35,852,128 of record NC_067199.1, on the reverse strand, counting down.
TAATTGTACTGAGATTAATCCTTACGACTTCTGCTATTCAGATTGGATGTTGGGAGCCATGAGAATCAGCGTGACATGTGGATTAGGTGACTGGTACAGCAACGGTGTTGGCATAACTACTGTTAGTGACGTATATAAGAGCACAGCAGACTCAATAAAATACTGATATGCAGTGGGAAGGATAACTTTGTATATTGGCTGTGACAATCGTCACTTAGTTCCATATAAAACTAGTGTCAGTTATTAAAAGACATTTTCTACAAACTACTCAAATAATGTACAATCGTTTTCTGTTATCATCACTTACCCATCTCAGATCCATAGCCTAAAAGTGACTGTGATTCCTTATTGACTAACATTTTTTGGAATATTCAGAAAGCCTTTATAACTTACATTATTTCATTCTTAAACAAAGATTTCATGAAGCAGTTTCATTACAGACAATAAGTGATTTATGTACATTATATGTGACCAACATACAAAAGTCGGTAATCAGTCTTACTAACCTGTGGTTGTCTATCATTGTGAGCTGTCAACTGATTTCGTTTGTGCTGTTGTTGTTTACTTTGTGTTTGATATTGTACACCAGCTAATTTTGGTGGTCTACCTCTACCACGATGAGTTGTTGTAGATGTAGTCGGTTGATCTGACTGATGGTTTCTGCTAGTCGTTCTTTGTCTTCCAGATAACTTTTTTGTGGTAGTAGACTTTGAACATGAGAGATTTGTTACTTGCTGCGATTGTTTCACAGATGTATTCTGTTGTCGATGTGACAACGTCTAAGGAAGTAAGATAAAGCAGAAGAATATAACTTAATGATATAAATTAAAATTTATCAATAGGGTAAATTATCTAATGACTTTAAGTTTACTAACTGAATAAAGTTGAACACAATATGTACTTCAACAACCTGTGTTAACAATACAATGGAATACTAAGACATTAACTGTTGAGATACCTTATTTGGTATATATATGAGATGGTGGAAAAGATTTGTAGCTCAGATGAGTAATTTTGGTGGAGTTTTTTTCTCTGAACTGGATAGCTTGGTTATGGGGCTTTCATCGTTATTCTGAACGACATCATCAGCACAAAATTCAGGTAGATGTGGTGTTCAAATTTCTCCACATATGATTCGCAGCTTATCTTGTAGACTTAGATCTTGATGGATTATAACGATGAAAGATCAATGACCAATCCATCCAGCTCAGAGAACAAAACCACACCATAAATATATATATATATATATATATATATATATATATTTATATATCAGAAGGGGTTTTGTGGAGATTGTAGTAATATCAATGGTTGAGATCATGAGTGAATTGAAGCTAGACAATCATGGAAAACCTGGAAGCACTGTACGGCCGTTTGGTCCTATTGTGGGACTCCTCAGCAGTGCGCATCCACAATCAGTTGTGAGATAGGAACTCACTGATGACAGTGGTGGATATGTCGCTCAATTTCATGGGTTAGTTAAAATTAGACATTAACACCGTTTGATGCTGGCCAGCTCAGTGGTCTAGTAGTTAACCGCCCGCGTGTAAGACTGATAGGTTCTGGTTTTAAACCCCGCGAGTGAAATCGTGGATGCGCACTGCTGAGGAATCTCAGAACAGGAAGGAGCGACCGTTCTATGCTTCCAGGTTTTCCATGGTTAATCTCAATTTAAGGATTGCATTTAATCCGTTTCTATTGCCTTATGTATATTAACAAATGAACTTCACAAAAGATTAATCTATTAGACAAATTGATTTGATCCACTTTAAATATTTAAGTATCTAGAATTAATCTACACTAAAAATAATTCAAGTAATGGTTGATCTGATCATTAATATAATTGTCAGAAGGGGTTTTCTGGAGATTTTAGAAATTTTCCACTGATTAAAATCATGAGTCAATTGAAGCTAGACCATCATGGAAAACCTGGATCAATAGTGTGCATCCACGATCCCGCACCCCGCAAGATCCGAACCCAGGATCTATCAGTCTCGCGCCAGGCGCTTAACCAACTAGACCACTGAGCCAGCGGTGTTAATGACTAACTTCGACCAATCCACGAAATTGCCCCACCGTAAACCATTGTGGATGCACACTACTGAGGAGTCTCATACTAGGATGAAATGGCCGTCCAGAGCTTCCAGGTTTTCCATGGTGGTCTAGCTTCAATTGACTCATGATTTCAATCAATGAAAAATTAATATAATTGTCAAATAGATGAAATGTCACATATTAAGTGATCTGTAGAATAATTTCATATATATTTATCAATCGTCCTAATATATAATAACACTTCAATGTAACCATTCATATCTCAAAAAAGAAAAGAAAAAGGAAAAGAAAGAAAGAAACTTTTATGCAGAATATTTTTCAATCAAAAGCAAAATTATTTTTTTTGTTGTAGCAAATATTTATTTTCTATTAAATCACAAGGGATTGGTTAGTTTTTTTGTTTTTGTTGTTGTTGTTGTTGTTTTGGTTTCTTTGATTTTATGATGTTGGGCTAAATAAATTTATGTCTTTGTGTGAATATTTCAAAGGTTCATATTTATGATAAAGTGTTTATTCTGACTATAGTGAACACATTTTGTTTTTAACCTAATTCATTTATTCAATGACCTTGACCATAAACTTGGATAGGTTAGACTATAATTATTAGTCGTCTTTTTTTTTAAATTTTTTTCTTTCCTAGTTAGATCTAAGAATGATGGAAACTTGAAATTTTTGATCGAATTGTATGTAAAAAAGATATAAATGGATTGATTTTTTCCCCTCCTTAAATATTGAAATGACTTTTAGTATGAATCCAATTATAGATCTATTACTTTATGGATCCAATTCAAGCTCGAAATGCTCATTGTTTATCGATTGTTATGACAAGTTATCATTGACATAGAAGTGTTTTGGGCGAGGATACAATTAGATTAAGGAAAACTATCCAATTATTGATTGATAGTTAATGTAGAGATAATCACATTTTTATTTTAACAAGAAAAATCAATTCATTTTAAACTTACTTTATCATTATAACTAGTAGAACTATTCAAACATTGACCTAGAAATGTTAGAACATCATTGAATGATTCTTTTGGTTCTGTATTCAATGGTGTACTAGTAACAGTAGGTGAATTTATTGACTGTTGATTTGTATTATAATTAAATAAACCACTCTGTGGTAGATTTAAACCATTGGGTTGATCATTTTGAACTGTAAATTAATGGATAAAATTACGATGATAAATTGAATAGTTAAACAAGAATAATTTTATAATGGTCTGTGGAGATTATTCAATTTCGTTGAAATCATGAACCCATCTTGGCCAGACAACTATGACCGTTTTATCCTAGTATGGGATACCTTCGAAGTGAGCTTCTACGAACCCGCACTTGAGAACTGAAACCAAGGGTCCTGGGTTCGACTCCTACATATGGGGTTGTTCAAGGAGTTTCATACTAAAACGAAACAGTCATCCAGAGCATTCAAGTTTTCAATCGTTATCTAATTTGGATAGGTTCATGATCTCAACCTAATTACAGACACTTTGTTATTGTTAATATAAATAATAAAATTATTAAAATGGGGTTTATATTAGAAATAAGTTAGTTTACCTGAGGTTTGACCAGTTTTGTAGCTACCATACATAGCATTCATAATCATCATTAAAGCTTGAGCATAGGCTAAACTATTTGCAGAAGAAATACTAGTTTTATCATTTAATGAAGTGATATTATTTGATGCAGGAACAGAGGTATTTAAGATCATTGGGTTAACTGATCCAGAGGAACAATATAATTCATTAGTAGATGTTGTACTATTTAAAGGTATTGGATTTGAATACTTCAATGTATCAGAAATATTATCCGAAAAGTATATATTATTTTGTCGTTGTTTTTGGTTTTCTGCTTGAAGATTACAAAAATTATTGAATATTTGACCTGCTAAAATTGAATTATCATTGTTTGTAAAATGAATTGATGGATTCGATTTAGAACTTAAATCTGTTAAAGTGACATCTTGTGAAGAAATTGTAGTTGGATGATAATTTCCAGGAATATTAATACCTGGTATATCTGTAACTAATGTATTAGATTGAGATATAGAATTAACATTAAAAGAATTAGATTGTCCTGTATTCAATTGATTATATATTTGATTTAAAAATGCTAATTGTTGTATATCTTGAATACTTAATCCACTAGATGTATTTTGAGTTTCTTTAATAATTGGATTAGTATAAGCTGTAAATAAAATTAATTAAATTTAATTCATATGATTTCTAGGTGAAAATAGTATCTCTTTATTAAAAACAAATAAATGTTAGCTACTATTGGAAACAAAGTCAGTCAGTCAGTCAGTCAGTCAGTCAGTCAGTAACAACGTAGAACTTCGGACGTACGTACATCAGTTCGAGTTACCATACCACATTAGCGCAGAGATGCAATTGTCGATTCAAATCCCGTAGTGGTAGAGGTAGCAAGAGTATAAGCAGTGATCGGGAAGATTAGGGTTTGGAGATGTTATTTAAAGAGTATAATCCAGTGAAATAAATTTGGGAAGAGAAAAAGGAGACAAGTAGTAATCAGGAGATTAGAATTTGGGAGAACACAAAGAGTGGGTGCACCTGCGCCATTGCAAACGATTTTGAGCCATGTCATTCAGGGTCCCCAACCAGGTAGTCTACACCTACCAACATGGCTCAGTCCACTTGTCAGTGACTTCATGGACTTGTGCCATGTTTTAGTCTGGCCGCCCCTAGCTTTCTTCCAACCTACTCCTATACCACTGAACATAGCACGTCGAGGCAGTCGATCGTTGGGCATACGTAACACGTGTCCCAGCCATCTCAACTGATGAAGTTTCACTACGTCACTTATCTCAATTGATAAATTATTGAACTGTTGGACAATAAAACTAAGAGGTATAAATGAGGATTATCTAACATAAATGTTAAGAATAATAAAACTATAACCTATTATCAGTGTTCTATTCTCTAAACTGCCCCCAAATGCCCTGGTATGGCCGAGAATGGGGTGGGCCCGCCCTCTCTCTCGAAGTGCTCGCACACGGCCACGCGTATACAGCCTTTGTCAGGGAAGTCCTACTCACTGCCTTCTCGTGGCGGGGGTATTGTTTACGAAAATGAGAGGACGAAAAGCGAATGTCCGGCGCTTTAACCGGATTCTAAAACAATGGTTCACATGGGCTCCAGGATCCTGAGGGATTAAATGGCGTATGAACCAATCGTTGGTCACCGGCTACTATGGGATTACATCTCCTCACGATGCTCTATTGCCTTGTGAGTCAGACCTTTACGTCCAAGGCCCGGGGTGTGGCCCTCTAAGAAAACCACCTGCTTCGGTCTGGGCACCCGGGCAGTATCCCAGCCCTCACACAAATCGTATGATTTATGTGGCACATATAAATTTGGTGCCTCCTTGTACCAATGTTTATGTGTTCAAATAAATAAATAAATATTCTCTAAACTAGATGATTTACTTATGAAACTTCCAAGTTTGAATTTCTAGACAATGTCATGAATAATTACTGTAAGAATATGACATTGGAGTTATAAATTTTTTCCTACAATTTAAAGTTTAATATTCTAACATCTATTATTATCATCATTATTTTGTAAAAAAACGAATCAAAAACAATCTATTGAATAATTCAATCAACCTATTTTTATTGATTGAAAACACTTGTGAAAAAAAAACAACTAAACTTTCATTAGTTACCACTTGGCACAACATCTTAATAATAGTAGTAATTAGTTATTTAAACACATAAACATTTGTACAAGAAGGCAACAAATACATATGTGCCTTATTCGATTTCTGTGAGGGCTGTGATACTGCCCGAGTACCCAGACCGAAGTAGAGGACCACACCCCCAAGCCTTCAACCTAACGTTTTAATCCACAATGCAGTGGAGCAACGTGGGGAGATGCAATTACATGGTAACTGGTGATCAACGACAGATTCATACACCATTTGTTCCTTCAGGATACTGGAGCTTATATACATTATTGGTTTGGAATCAGGGTTATCCAACTTCCCTAAGTAAATCCTCCGTATCCACCAACCGGTTAAAGCACCGGGTATTCACTTTTTCTCCTCTCAGTTTTGTAAACAACACAATAATAATAATAATAATAATAATAAGGATACTAGTAATGACAGTAGTAACAAACTATCAGAAAAACTACTTTGTACTGAACAGAAAAATATTTTTAGTATATTTGATTATGTTAAACTTTGAAATTATCGGTATAGCGGTTGTGGAGATTATTAAGTTTTTGGTTGAGATCATGAACTGATTCCCATCTCACAACTGACCGTGGATGCACATTGCTGCGAAGTCCCACAACAGAACGAAACTGCCGTCCACTGTTTCCAGGTTTCCAACGGTGGTCTAACATCAATCGGTTCATGATCTCAATCAAAAACTTTGAAATTGTCAAGACAAAATAAACTAGAACTATCACTTATGATTTAGTTAAATAGTAAAGATTTAAAAAACTATATTGAGTAATTCAATTTATAGACATCTTACTAAAAAATACCCAATAAAATAACTTTAGAAAAGGGATACATCAATGTCTCAATTATTTTCGATAAGTGAACATTTGGAACAAGATTTGAATTCGCACATTTCATTTATTTACAAAAGTACTTGCTTAAGATCGGCATTTGAATGGTAAGTAATTATAGTCTTTGAAAGCTTTTTTTATGACTCTATCACGTTAAGTAACTCCGCCTGGGGTCCCTCCGGGGGCTACTGATGGTCCCAAGCCCGGATAAAGGAGGAGGGTTGGGCATGGGGGTAGCGACCCCATCCCGTAGAAAACTTACTCTCTAAGAGAACGCTAACCAGAAAAAATTATTCAAACCTTTTAAACTCTGCCCTGGGAGTCAGAAGGTCTTCATTTAGAAAAACTATGACGCCTCATGATGAAAGCCGAGTTCCTATCACGTTAAGTGGTTGAATATACAATATGAATTTATGCATCTTGATATGTTATATCCAATAAGTAGAACCAGTTCTGTGAATAATTAGATAATTTGGAGGTAAAACATTCTGTGCATATTTATTTATGTTTAGATACTTAAAAATAAAAGTGTAACTTACCAAGCATTTCCGGTAGCATCCTTAGATTATTCCAAAAATTCATATTCTGTGAACCACTAAGAATATTATGATTTGGAACATTGACATTAGTTCCACTTAAATATTCCATTTTATTTCCAAATATTCGATGTTCTTTCGTGACCGATTGTGGTTCTTTACCACTTTGTTCCATTAATAAAAGTTGCATTTGAAGTTGTTGCAATTTTTGTTGGTCATCAAGATAAGGGAGGAAATTAGTATTTGTTGGAAAACTATGTACTTCTGTGTTAGGAAATGATTTCTGCGACCAATAATTCAAACCATTTAAGTAAGATAAAGATGGATTAACACATGGTGTATTGCCATTTAATAATGTTGAAGGCTGAGCAGACATAAATGGTAGTTCAAATGATGAACAATTTTTATCATTTGAAGTAGTTTTATCAGCATCCCTACCAGATGAAGTATATGTATTCGAAATAGATGACATGTTTTTTTACAGCTTTGCTCAGTTTCTTCTAAAATGAAAGGAATTGAAACGGACACAGTGGTAAGTAAATATCTGAAAATCATGGAGAACTGAAGAGTTTACGAAAAAAATATATTTCACTATTTACTAATTACAATATATTTCTATGTTTATCTGGAAGAATACTTTTCTAACAACTTAAAGGTTTTATTTTCCTGGACGACTTTCAGCACTACTACTACTACTACTACTACTACTACTACTACTACTACTCTTACTTCTTATGTTAGATAACTGATGAAGTTTTATCGAATTAGTTCTATACAAGCTCGTTTAAGACAGATTTATTAGATTTAAAAAGGTTTCCAGTTTGAACAGAATTAGAACTTAAAATAGTCGAGCAAAATAGCCCGCCGATATTTAAAGTACTCCCTATTGACAAAACTGGTGTTGGTATTCTCGTATGCATAATCTGTCATGTGTTTTAGTAGCATATTTGGTTTTCTGGTATGTTTATATGAAACAATAACTTGACAGATCTATATTACGTCTGATTATATTCGTTTTTTTTCTTTTGCTTTAGATAAGCATTATTTATCAAAACAGTGGCCAAGAAAGTATCATGTAACGTTTGTTTTTGCAATGTGATGCTCCTCTATATAAATTCTTGCTTTATACTCACAAAGGTAATAGTTTGCATGATGCACTGACGGAAGATCAAAACTAGATCCTACAGGCCTACTTCTGAGCCCTTAAACTTTAGAAAAATGGGTCGAAATCCAATAATTTACATCAATCAATCTGCAATATTGTGTGATTACCATTCATTACTGTTTGATGATATTCGTCTCATGGGTGAGCTAGACTAGTGATGTATTCTCACTAGAAATCTTGGAGTCACCTCTTGAAGTTAGCCTCTAGTAAGCATTATGGTAATGTTGCTATAGTGTGTTATGCAAGTAGTTGAACTTCATAATGTACATCACTGTGATACAAACCATGACTGATCATCAGATTATTTATCAGACACAACTGAGATGTATAAGTAGGTAGATAAGTATGCATATGCTTACATTTTACTAATGTTAACTTTGTCTAAACAAGTTATTGTGTTTTAATCCTATGTTGAAAAGTTATTAAATAAATCCACTCATGTACTTTTATGAACAGCACTGCTAGCCACATACTCTTAGTTCCATTGGTTCATCTACTGCTTGACTACCGGTGATGTTGTTCATAAGGGCAGTGAAAAGTCCATAACCAGATCGTCCAGCTCAGAGACTACGACATCTCCCATACCCTTACTTTGAACCAATATTATTTATCATCTCATAGGTAACTTTAGTCAATGGTAGGATATTATGACCTATAAAATGATTAATCTTAAGTATTTTAAGAAAATTATTCATGCATTTAAGGAGTATGTGAGGAAACTTTTTGACTGAACCACCATAATCTTAGTTGTATGAGGTCAATCAAGGTAAGCGTTCAACCTAGAACAAATCTACATCGATTAGAGTTGCCAGAGCTATTCATCACGTAGAAATGAAATCGACTAGATGAATGGCTACGGAGTCGGAATAATAGTAATCTTGATGATTATATCATCCAAAAGAAGGAAAGACGTAAGAGAATAAAAGGTAATAAATTATATTAAGAGTGATACGTCGACTATTCCATCATATATGATCAATGCTTTGAAAAAAATGTGGTTAAATACTAATTAAATGTGAATGTTCTATACTTTCAGAACCCAAGTTTCTCAGACAAAAATCATAGTTAAGTGGACTTTTGTACAGTAAACTAGGCAGATAATGAACAAGTGGATATCTTGCTTCCATTGTGGGTGGGTCAAATTTTCTGCAAGTAATGACCGAACAAGGGCCATGACATTTCTAAGATAAGTGAGATTTTCAACCAGTTTAAGTGTTAGGTTAGGATTGAACAAAGACCAATGTTAGAGTAACATTCTTTTACTGTTACTCAAGGCGTTCAGAAGACACAGCATTTTGTCAGTATTTTCACTCAAAAAAAGCATATCATCTAAACACAATCTAAATTAATAAGTGAATCTTCTGATAAAAATCGATCACCGAAAACTCGCAAGAAAAAAGGTTTATATATTTAAAATAATCACTATGATGATAGTAAATAAAAATGGGGATAATTAGGATCTTTGACGATTAATGTGACTAGTTCGGAGCCTTAGCTAAGAAAATATTGTTCTAGCGCTCAATATATTTATGTACTATTACGGTTCGCCTTTCAGTGAGATACTGCAATGAAATTTATTGAATCGAAGAGTAAAACGCAACATTAAGATCAAGAAACCCAATTCAAGTCTAAAGTCGGTAAGCATGGCTGTGTTTTAAGACATAATGAAGGGTATATATATGACAGTTAGTGAACAGAAAGTTTTTGAGAATAATAAACAAAAATGCTGTGGAATATTGGACAATGAATTCATTAGTAAATCTTCTGATCTTCAGGAAAACCCAGGATACAGTGGAGCAATTAGGTAGTCTTGTTGGTGCATTACTTTGACGATTTGTGTTCAAATCACTACTAATAATGATATTGGGCATATAATGTAGTCTTCGAAGTATTACTTTACTTGGAAAGTAAGTTTTCTACAGGCTGTGTAAATAAGGAGTATAATAACTTCTATAATTTAATGAAATTACATGTTTAAATTCAAGCTAAGTTTTATTCTAGTTGATGTTTCCTATTTAAAGACGCTACTCAACGTTCAAGTAGAGTATCTGTGCTTTAAGATCCTATTGAAACTGAACATTAATTTTCAATTGATAGTTTCTTCTAACCAAAGAGTATAAGAAGCAAACCAAATCCTACCATTCAAGGTACAAGCTTCTAATTACAATTAATAATTATCACTTTAAACATGGGAAGATTTATTACCTATTATATTCTTACCCATTCAGCAACTGGATCAACTCCAAACCCACGTACTTTAGTTTAAACAAACAAGTAGCATTAATAGTCATCACATAAGTACCAGCCTCTAAGTTGAGTACAAAGTTTTGGGAATCGGTAGCTGGGTTATGCTGATCAAGATTATGAATACGGACAACTAATTTTTGCGTTAACTCCTAACAGAAAACCTACTTATATAGTTCAGTCAGAAAAGAAAGGGGTTAGGACAGAGTAATTACAGAACCTACATTTGTTAGTTATAGCAATTTAATCCTATGATATTGTCAAATGCTACCCATTTTAATTGATTCAAATTTGAAAAATAATCCCAGTAAATAAGACAATGAATGTAAGAGTACTGGGATATAATCTGTGTTAATTTGTCATCTTTGACCTCTCCTTCCCATTGAGCAGTATAAAACAGTTCACAATAAACTATGCATATGTTTAAATTGAAGATAAATCTATGTCCTAAGATGTAATGAACGAAAAGAGATGACTTCTGATACATCCTAAATAATTCATTTGTTAGGGTTTAAACCTTTCCATTGTTGATGCTAGAGACTGAAATCAATTAATCATTTATGGGATGGAATTTCCGAAAGGATATCACCAATGAGATGAAGGTGTATTTAGCTGATGAGTACGAACTCGAACAACATACAACTCCTGGGTTCCACTGTTACCATGCTTTGAATAGCTATGCCAAAGAATGTTTACATCTAGAATAGTATGATACCAACCAAATTATCATAATTGATTAACTTTCAGATCTATTAAATTTCTTTAACTTCATTTGTTTATTGAACGTGAATAACACAGATTTTATTCTTTTGTTGTTGTTGTTATACACTGATTTTTTTATTACTGTATACGTTAGAAAATGTAAATTGTTATGATAAACATATAAACAATCAAGTTATCTCTTAATGTAATTAACTATTACACACAATTACTTAAGCTTATAATATGTACATCGATGTATCTAATTTTGTTGTCCATTCTATTAACAGAAAACAAATCAATAAAGCATCGAATTAATCCGCTTCTTAACGAATACATTTAATAGAAGAAATCTAAATGGACACTATATTACTATAAATGAATATACTTTAATTTGTGTACCAGCTTCTTTTACAGAATAAAATCATTAAAACTAGTAAATATGTAAACTAGGACTCACAAAAATTCAATTTTGTAAAAATACACTTATTAAGAATTATTTTATGAAAGTATAAGTTGATAACATTTGGATGGAGTTTTGTTCTCTAAGTTGGATGGTTTGGTCGTGAAGTTTTCATTGTTCTTTTGAACGACATCATCAACACAAACTTCTGGATTCGATTGCTGTATGCGGGGACGTGGATTCGCACTGTGAAGAAGTCTTGTACTTTAATGGAACGGCCCTCCAGTGCTTTCACGTTTCCAGTGTTAGTCTAACATCAATCGGTTTATAATTTCAATGAAACGATTGCTACAACCTCATACTGACAATTACTCGGTTTAGTGTGCGATAAAAGGATTTAGACGTATTTATTTATGGAGTTTGTCGTCGGAAAGGCATTCTATAATCCTTAACCAGATCCATGACATTTATTGTAAAGTTGTTCTGGAGGAGTCGATTTTTAGAGTATAATCGAACTAGGATATATTAATGACTGATCTAAAGGATCAATGGAGTTACCCGCTGATGACAATGGATAACTGTTAATCTATTCTAGAAATCGATTGGAGTTAGAAGATGAGGAGCATTAAATCTCAGCTCAGCGATCTAACAGTACCAGATCCGTGTTCATAACTGGAAATCTCTCAAACAGTGTTTGACAAGCTTTTAGGCACAGACTACTGGAGAGTGCTATACAAGGATGAAAAAGCTAATAAGTACTGCCTGATTTCTAATCGGTTCTTGACTTAAATTGATCCATAACACGTTTGACAACAACTTAAAAGCCATTGATACTTCTAACAAACTGTTTAAGGTTAAAAGAAGGTAAGATGCTTCCAATTGAAATATTTAAGAATCCACATTTTTTAGGTTTGAAGTTGAATCACTTCTTTATGTGCATGCATTATCTATCGAAAAACCGTTTGAAAATATATTCACATGTTACAAATATTAAGATGATTGCAGGTAATCGACAGGAAACCAAAAAGCTAGACTTCTTATCAGTTGACCCTGGTTAGCAAAATGTACCAGGAAATTTGAAAAAAACTAATTCTCCCTTGAGGGATTTGAAACCAAGTCACCTAGTCTCATAGTTTGAGAAGCTAACATTAATTTATTAGAGCTAATAATTAATAGTACACCTTGCTGACAAATGCTAACTAATACAACAATCAAGTACAAGGTCTATTTGTTGACGACCTCCAATCATTTCACAACACAACTTAGTGTATACTATATCATATCACTTAGACTAGTGGACATATATTTCAACTTGATCGATCAAGACAACATATGATATTGATCACTAATCAATAAGTTGTAACCATATATTGTCTATCGGTCATTTCATCTCTGATTTGATTTTGTTAATATTTTAAAAAAGATATACTCAAGTTCATGATCCCATAACATGATCTAGAAATAGATGATTCATTAGATGAAAGAATGAATTAAACAATAAACTGAATCACATCGTGAAACAATTGAAGGTACATCTTTCTAACCATGTCAACTGATAAGAAGTCTAACTTTTTGGTTATATATCTTTTATCTTTAAGCTTTATTGTTAAAAATTCATAATTATTGTATTCAATAAAAAGATAAAAATGAAAATTTGTGATTGAATTAGTCATTGGTAACTAGTTAACAAAAGAATATCACATAGATTATTAGTTAAAGGTAACATCAAAACAACTATGGTATTAGTTCTTTGTTGTTAACGCCAAATCCTAAGCGTATGACCAAAAATCGTTTTTAAAAAAAAACACTGTTTTAAATACTAACGAAATATGTACTCAGTGTTTTTTTAGGGGTGTATACATTTTTCGTCCATATATAGACAGGCTAAGAAACAAATTATCGCTTATTGTAACTTCAATCAAATACGAGTAATCAAGTGATTAGTTTATTTATTTATTTTTATTCAAACAGATAAATATTGGTACAAAGGGGCATCAAATACATATGCGACACACAAGTCACTTGATTTGTGTGTGGGTTATGATATTCCTCAGGTGTCTAAACTGAAGCAGGTGGTTTTCTTGGAGGGCTCTACCTCCGAGACTTCAATCTAAAGGTCTAATACACAAGATGGTGAAGCAACGTGAGGAGATGTAATCCCATGGTAGCCGATGACCAACAATAGGTTCATACGCTATTGGTTCTCTTAGAATTCTGGAACCCATGTGCACCATTGGTTTGAAATCAGGGTTTTCCAACTCTTCTATGTGAACCCTCAGTATCCACCAACCCGATTAAAGCACCGGACATTCGCTTTTCATCCTCTCAATTTGGTGAACAACATCCCCGGCCATGAGAAGGTAGTGAGTAGGCTTTCCCTATCAGTGGTTGTATGCACGTGGTCATGTGAGTGCATTTGGAGAGGGAGAGAGAGCTAACTCTCCCCACCCTCAGCTGTACTAGGGCATTTGAAGGCCAAGTGATTAGTAGGGATCAACGTTATCAATAAAAAAACCACTGAACGAACTATCAGCTTTTAAATTCACTTGGCTTGTTTTGCCTGTATCTTCCCATTGTTATTTAGGACTGCATTCAGCTGACAAGTCCCAAATAGGATGAAACAAGCGTCACTGCTAGCTACTACATATATTTGCTTAAAAAGCTTGTGAGTTAAGGCTATATCAAAGCAATTCGCACAGGATGCACTTATGCCAACATGAGACTGATCAATTGCAGTTCTAAATAACAGTGGGAAGATACAAGTAAACAACACCAAGTGAATTTAAACTTCACCCCATCGCACAAGCAGGTGGCTAACAGGACTCAGTAGCTAAGTGAATAACGCGATTATGTTTGAAGTGGATGGTAATGGGTTCGAGTTCCGGGGTGAACATCAACTCCGGGATGCAGGCACATTCATCTGACGAGTCCCGAATAGGACGAAATGCGCGTCCTAGATTCCACTGCTAGCCACTATCCGTCTCTGCTTATGAGCTTTTATGCTCATCCTAAAACAATAATAACCGATTATATCATTTTTCTAAGTTACTAATATATTTTGGGCGACAGATTGGAAGAGTTCAGTAGTAGGAAGTCATCAAAAAATTGTTTATTAATACAAGGTCTGGCATGAAATATAAATGTAAACCATAATTATTTTAATGTTATTGACTATATAAATAATTACCGAATATATTATTGGTATAGTTCAAAGGTCATATAACAAAAGGTAAGAGAAACCACACTAAGGTGATAAATTATAATCAATATAGCGAAATTACGGGTGCGATAAATGTTATGCTTCAAAAAATCTAATGACAATTATATCAATTAGGCTCAGAAAGATTAATGTACAATTAATAATATTCCATTGAAAGGGGCTAGTGCAAAAATATACACATAACTGTGTAAGAGAGACCATAGTTTAGCCATTGGAACACTATACCTATGAATTTAAAACAGCCGAGTTCAAAGATGAATTAAGTTTGGTTCAGCAAAGAGTTCTTTATTCGGCGAATTCATTTTCAAAGCTTCACAATGGTATATATATATACTTAGTCTTTAGGATAATAATCGTTACAATAATAATGATAATAAAACATATTTGCTACAGATTTGAAAATGAATTCACCGAATAGAGAACTCTTTGCTGAAAAAATCTTTTTTATTTTATGTCTCAATTGGTATATTCCGTTTACTCAAAAGATAAACTAATTAAAAATAACATTTTTTTTCATCAGGTATTTCTCATTTTTTTAACCTGTTTGAGATAAAAACACTAAATAGAAGTGTTCGTAAGTATGGTATTTGCTTTTCACCACAGCGCAAAATACTTTTATATGATGGGCAAGACCCTGAACGTACATTCACCCTGGGTATCGAGCAGATAGAAGTAGTCGAGACGTTCATTTGTCTTGGTAGCTTCGTAAGTGCTGCTGGTGATGTGAGTGACAAGATCAATTCACGTATAGCGAAAGCCAGAGTGAAGTACATTAATCTGGATCATCTTTGACCCTATCGCATCGGTAAGAGCAGTTTTGCTCCATGTTTGTGAGACCTGGCCTCTCTGAGCTGAGGATGTTAAACGACTCTCTGTGTTTGGTTATTGTTGTCTCCGAAAGCTTGCTGACATCCAGTGGCAACACCATTTTGGTAATATAGAGATTCGGCATCGTGTGTTTGGGCGTAGAGACGATAATTCAATTGGTGTCACCATCTTAAAACATCGACTTCGGTGGCTTGGACATATTTGATGAATGTTGTCCCAGAGAATCCGACGTAGTACATTAACTGCCGACTCTGGGACTGGTTGGAAAAAGCGGAGAGGTGGTCGGTGTATGACATGGAGTAGTGGTATGAAAGAAAGCTGCAAAGGGCTGGCTTGTGTTGGTCCTTCACGACTCCCTGGCTGGGGTCCTAGAGATGGTCTAACACAGTGGCTAGAAACGTTATCAGATATGGCTCAGAATAGAAGCCAGTGGCGATCTTGCTTCAACTTTTTCATAAAAAATGAACGTGACTTCTTTAATTGAGAAAAATTCTTTATGGTTGTATTTTCGCTAACTAAAATACCTCTCCCATTACTATTATTTCACTCTCATACACTAATTTCTGTTAGTTGTTGTTGTTCTCCTTTTTCGTATACATACTTTACATTCACTATCTCTTCACAGCCTCATTGTTATTGTGTAATGTATATACATCTGGTGTCCCTTTGTACTAACATTTATGTGTTCAAATCAAAATAAATCAACAAAATAAGTCTTTATCTAGAATTCGACTGAAAAAGTGCTCGCGCGAAACCAGTAGGCCCTGGGTTCGAATCTCGCGGGGGGCGAGGTCGTGGATGCGCACTGGTGAGGAGTCCCACAATAGGACGAAAAGGCTGTCCAGTGCTTCCAGGGTTTTCCATAGTGGTCTAGCTTCAACTAGCTCATGATCTTAACCATTGAATTACTATAATATCCACAAAACCCATCTGAAATGGAAAAAATATCCTAACGGTGGTTGAATTAACATGATAGAGTCAATGCATTATAATCATTCTTTATCACAATATAATGGGATTTATTAATTAAGATTATGAAGAAGAAAAAAAAGCGTCTATTTTGTGTATTATTTACAAAAGATACAAATAATTACGTAAATGGAAAATGTTTCATTTCTTGTAGTTGGTGATAAACTCCCTAATTTACAAATATTTGACCGGAACATTTCAATGAGTAAATTATTGCATCCGCTTGAAATATCAAGACCGTTAATGAAGACAAATGTTTTTAATTTCCAATAATCATAAAGGTATTATATTTTACTGATAGCTAAAGTCATCACTTCTATTGTAAACTATCCTTCAGTGTAAGTTGTGATTGGATTAGCTCTATTTGAAGTTTCACACCATTGAATGGACTTTGGCTAAATGATTATTGAAAGCGAGGAAGTAGTGTGTAGATTTTTAATTTTATTATGAGGCTCGTTAGCAGTGATTATTCATGACTCCATTAAGGATTGAACCTAGGACATCCAAGCCTTGCTGCAAGCGCTTAGTCTTTAGACCATTAAGTTAACATTCAATAGTCGACATAATTATCGGTAGTTCTATGGAATATGTACACGTCCAAAATTACTAGAGATAAAGGGTTAAAAAATACTATCACTATTAATGCAAAAAGGAATTGTTTGGATATAACTGTTCATTATCCACTGAAAACAATCTCTGTATGCTAATAGTGTAAAATAGGAATATATACTTCATTTTAAACTACAATAAAGAAGCTTCTGCTAACACATATGAAAATTTGAACATACTCTAGAAAGGAATTGACTGAGGTTCATATAAGTGGTAAATTTCCTAAAAATGGTAACATTTACATCAAAAAACGTTATGATTGACTGACCATTAATTAATTATATATTCATCTTATCATAACCTCAAACCGATCATCTCATAGTATTAACCCTTTATAACAACAGGTTATGACATTAACTATTGAGTAATATTATGAGTCAGTTAGCCTAAATACAGCCTATTTATTAGTAGGGCGTAGTTCTTTTTTAATTTTGTTTATTTTCATAAATATATAAATGACTACAACTATTTAGTCTTGGCCTCCAAATGCCCTGGTACGGCCGAAAATGGGGAGAGTCCCCTCTCCCTCTCCAAATGCTCTCACATGGATACGCGTATATAGCCTCTGCCAGGGAAGTCCTACTCACTGCCTTCTCGTGGCCGGTGAGTTGTCCACCAAATTCAGAGGACGAAACGCGAATGTTGGAAAAACCTGATTCCAAACCAATGGTGTACATGGGCTCCAGTATCCTGAGGGAACAAATGGCGTATGAACCAATCGTTGGTCATCGGCTACCATGGGATTGCATCTCCTCACGCTGCTCCACCGCCTAGTGGATTAGACCTCTAGATCAAAGGCTCGGAGTGTGGCCCTTTAAGAAAACCACCTGCTTTGGTTTGGGCATCCGGGCAGTATCACAGTCTACTTACAAATCAAGTGATTTGTGTGGCGCATAAGTATCTGGTGCCCCCTTGTACCAGTATTTGTGTTCAAATAATAATAATACTCTTAAAGTTTAAGGTTACTATAGTTAACAGTTCTATACTCATTTCAAAAAGAGCAAAGTATAATTATTTTCTTAAATTTAAACAGTGTTATGACATTTGTAACGAGACATGTTTATCATTCAGTTATAAACTGAATATACTTTAAGTTTCCAAGTTTGTTTATCATTAGATATAGATATTTGATTAATGAGATATAAGAGCTAATGAGATTAATATAGAATACTCATATAACAAAGAATTGCCAGATGAAAATTTTTAAACGATGGAGTGTTTAAAGTATCTATATTGCATTTACTCTATAGAAGAAGGCATTTGAAGATTGGCTTGCAACGAATGTCATATATTTAAAAAAAGTATGAGGTTAATAAGGATAGTGAGCCACTTTCCTTACTTGAGGAGTTAAATGAGACATGAGCTAAAGAACTTTTGAATATTGGATTGTTCAAGTAATTAACTACCCATTCTGAACAACAGTGTACCTTCACATGCGAAAATGAACGGGTTAAGGTAAGACTGGAAAAAATTAAGGATGCTTAAAACAAGGCATAGGATTAATCCACAGTTTCATCAAGTCATGAGATTTCTATGAGATAGCATAGGCCCTCAGCCTGATATCTATGAAATGTTAAGAGTCAGTGAACCGAGGCTTTTGGTGAAATAGCTCTGAACTAGTCCTGATATTAATAAGATATCTACTCAGTTCCGTCCTTTGTATGTTATTTTTTCAGTCATATGTTTTTCATATATTTCAATATTATTTCATCTCTATACAACTGGAAGGACTGGTATATATTTCGAAAAATCTTGCTATTCAAGTGACTGACCGAAAGTGGCTTTTTCATTATAATGTATGCTTTATCACAAGATTCAAAAGGAATTGTATAATGTGAATATGGCGGTTAACTTTTTATTCGGTGTTTGAGTTATTTTGTTTAGTGAGTTATGCTAGACCTACTTTACATACAAAAAATGATCCAGAAAGCAGTATAACACTGAAACTATTTAAACAAGCTTTCCTTAGTCTTTATCTTGACTCTTCATTTTACAATAATCTTGTATAATAAATAGATGTTAGCCTAAAGAAATAAATCAGAGATTCATAAAGTTCATTTCTAATTCACATATATCAGCTGACAAAGCTTATTTTCAAGAAACAAAACATTAGTGCATCGAAGGGATTATCGATCCTCGAGATTACAGGTACATCTTCCTGACGAGTCCCAACTAGCATAACAAATAGATCCAAAGTTTCTTGTTGACTACCTTCAAACACCTTATATCACAGTCTAGTGCATGCGATATCGTATCGATAGAATTTGATCAATACTAAGAAGAACTAAACTAACACAACATCGATCGCCATTCAGTGATCAACCAGTTGTAAACATAAATCAAAGTACTACACAGCATTCCAACATTATAAAAAAACCTCTTACGTAACACAGATTACGAAAGATAACAACAACCTTATCACCCCCGAAAACCGGAACACTAGTGATATTTTGAAATTTCTCTACAAAATCATCGGTAAATTAGTTTTATAATGTTTTCGTCTATTACTGTTTAAAGTATATACTACATATTAGATGCTAGTAAAATGAGAAAATCAATTCCTCATTCAAGATTCAGGTTAATGCAGAAGTAACTGTGAACATTAAGATAACAAAAACCTATGGAGACATCTAGTTACTGAGAAAAAGACTTGGTATATAAAAACATTGTCGGTTCGATTACATTTTACTTTTAAAACATGATATTCCGTTTGTTTATAACCCCAAGAATGGAATAGTGATATCTATGAAATACAATCAATGCATAATCAACTAACTTGAAATAATAATCTATCTATCTATCTATCTATCTATCTATCTATCTATCTACCTATCTATCTATCTATCTATCTATCTATCTATCTATCTATCTATCTATCTATCTATCTATCTATCTATCTATCTATCTATCTATCTATCTATCTATCTATCTATCTATCTATCTATCTATCTATCTATCTATCTATCTATCTATCTATCTATCTATCTATCTATCTATCTATCTATCTATCTATCTATCTATCTATCTATCTATCTATCTATCTATCTATCTATCTATCTATCTATCTATCTATCTATCTATCTATCTATCTATCTATCTATCTATCTATCTATCTATCTATCTATCTATCTATCTATCTATCTATCTATCTATCTATCTATCTATCTATCTATCTATCTATCTATCTATCTATCTATCTATCTATCTATCTATCTATCTATCTATCTATCTATCTATCTATCTATCTATCTATCTATCTATCTATCTATCTATCTATCTATCTATCTATCTATCTATCTATCTATTAGATTATATTGATCTATACAAGTTATATTTGTTTGCTAAAATGTATACATATACAATAATGTTTATTTATATGTAATTACTACTACCTATGGTCAATCATCTCTTCTAGCAAACTAATAGGCATGGTATTATACTATACAATAACAATAGAGACAAACATTAACTATTCTACTTAAGATTTAGTTAACATACGTGCATGTATATTCTAATTTAAGAAATGAACATTTCAACAATTAAATCCAAACTGAAAATAAACAAAATACGAATAAATTATAGATTGTTTGTGAATTTTATTTTTAAAAAGTATGTTTCACATTTGAAGCCTATCAATGTTACTGTGAGTATGGTTGTTTTGTTTTATTTTTTGTTTTTAGTTGCTTTATCAAAATTTGTCACCTATGTATATGCTGCCAGGTGAAAAGGAAGTTAAGAAAAGATACTGGAGGTGGATAGGAAATACATTATAGAAATCACTAACTAGAAATCCTGAATGGAAGACCAATGAATACAGTGCATCGAGAATTGGAGGCAGAGATGAAAAGGATGAATAGAAATAGGAAAGAATTACCTAGGAGAGAGTTGGAAAGAGAATGCTAGAGAGTGCCTATGGTCCTCCACGAGAGATAACAGGCGTGAGTATATAACATATATATATATATATATATATATATATATATATATATATATATATATATATATATATATATATATATATACAGCAAAGTAAGAATGAAATTCTGTCAAATTGTGGAACTATTTGTCACAATGAACAATATATTTACTGTATGAATTTCACTAAATCAATCTAATTCGCTATTATTAACAATACATAAATGCAATAATCATTTCTATACAGTTACAAATGTAATTCTCCTTTGTAATCACAATTAACAATTTATGAATCCACTGAAAATATTAAAAGAACCATGATACACTTAATTTGTTCACTTTAAACTACAATTAGAAAGAAAGGCTTAAGATATAGTAGGTTTGGAAGTTTCTAGTTAGCATTCTATACTCCATAAGGTGGAATAGAAGTAAGTAAGTAAGTAAGTAAGTAAGTAAGTAAATGCAATATATATGGAGATATAGTTGATATTATAAATAAATGAGTTATAACACAGTTATATAATATACCCTTGTGGGTCAGGGTAATTTTACATCGGTTTTCGTGAGAACCAGACACCATCCGGACTTTCAGGTGAAAACCCAAACAGTACAGCTCAACCCCGTTTAGCAGGGGAACCAGACACCGTATAAGCTTTAACGCTACAATCTGAATAGTACAGCTCAATCCTGTGGCGCAATCACACAGGTACCAAGCACCCTGGTGGACCAATAAATAAATGAAACAACAGATATTATGTTCATTTCTATTCTATATCATCATAATTTCTTCTGCTACTGTATATAAGGGTATTATGATTAAAGTTATTGGACTAGATTTAGTTGAATGATCAAATCCTTGTCTAACAATTATCAATAATAATCAAGTATAATTCAATGGTTGACAATTCATAAATGAATACAATATTATAATAGAAACAACCATACATGTTTTATGATTATAAACAAAATATAATAATCATGAAAACTTTATAAAACGTTCATAAAGTTACTTACCGTTCAAGTAAAAATAATAAATCGAATGTTTTTTTTTATCCGTTTATTCAGAGACTCATATTTTTTGTTGTGGTTGTTGTTGGTCTATAGGAATAAGTGCTTTTTATACGAATAAATAGTATATTTCCACTGATTGATCAATATCCTCTACTATGCTGTAATGTTTGAGCAAGAGACAGTGTGTGTGAGTGAGAGAGAAAAAGAGAACCAAAAAAAAAAGAAAGTGGGAAAAGTAACACGAACAGTAGTAATAGTAGTAATATTCAATAGTAGTTGTTTTAATTTAATATTAGTTTATTATGATTAGATAATTAGGCGTTGGTATATGAAATTGGTAGTAATAATAATAATAATACGGAACAAAGAATTTTAGTTTGATAGACACTTCCATGAATAGAAATAAAAAGAACGGGTTGGTCAAGACAAATTATTATCTCTAATATGAAAATTAAACAAACTTTTGCATATATATATATATATGCATACACATATACTACATATATGTACCTCTATATGATGTTCACATGTAGTTGTTACTTTTACACTACTAAAAAGTCAGATTGACTGCCTGTCTACACTACAATAAATAAAGTTTTACAATAATAATAATAATAAAAACCTTCGTCCCATAATTTATTTTATATTATTGATGAAAAATTCGTATTCTAATTCTGGTAAGACAGACATCTAAATTAAGCAAGCAAGCAAACAAACAAACAAATAAGTTTATATATTGCCTGCTTACTTGATTTAGACCCGATATATATATAGTGTGTGAGAGAGAAAGAGATAGATATGTATAATAATATAAAGAGACTTACAAGGTCTTTTTCCAATTAATCGACATATTTATTTTAATCAGCCTGATGTTGTTAAGACGGATAGATAGATAGATAGATAGGTAGGTAGGTAGGTAGATAGGTAGATAGGTTAGAAAAAATTTTGGAATAAAATAGATTAAAAACAGGGGCAATGAATTAAACTTTTATAACCTTGAAATAGAGAGAGAGAGAGAGTGAGGGTATTTTTTGTTTTAATTCTTTTTTAAATATTAACCAATAGATTGATTCGACTATGATAAATTGTTTACAAGTCCAATAAAAAAAATTAAAAAAAACAAAAAAACAAAAAATACACAACAACAACGACAACGACAACAGTAATCTCTACCTTAACATTATTGTTCAGACCTAGAACTATTGACTAAATTGTCACAATATAATTCCTATATATATATGAATAAGTAAGAAGAAAGAAAAATTATGGTTAATATAATTTCCTACGTTTCTTTTTGTTTTGTTTCGTTGTTATTGACCAGATTTGAGTTGTAAGTTTTATGAGTTCAATTTCAGTTCGACTATCATATCAAAGTAAAATAAAAACATCCAGTACTTTCAAATGTTTTTTTCAATAATGATCTATTATTATTATCAGAATGGGTTGAGTGGAGATTTTTTTAGAAAATTCACTAGTTGAAATCATGGGATAGGAACTCATTGAAGACAATGGTGTACGGTGGCGTAACTTCGTGGATTGGTTAAAGTTAGACATTAACACCGTTGGATGTCCACCAGCTCAGTGCTTTAGTTGGTTAAGCACCTAGCGCGAGACTGATAGATCCTGGGTTTGAATCTCGCGGGGGGCGGGATCGTCGATGCGCACTGCTGAGGAGTCCTATACTAGGACGAAACGGCCGTCCAATGCTACCAGGTTTTTTTATGATGGTCTAGTTTCAATTGACTCATGATTTCAACCAGTGAAATAATGATCTAGTTTACATGGACTCATGTATTCAACTATTTAAGAAAAAATATGTTTTGTTGTTGTTGTCCGAATGTTTAATGAAGTTACTTTATAAGAATATGTACTGGTTACTACTTTATATAGGATTATATTTTTAAAGAATTTAAATTAATTTCAATAGTTGAGATCATGAGTTAATTAAAGTTAGATCAATATGAAAAACTTGGAAGCATTAGATGGCCATTTCGTCATAGTATGAGACTCTTGAGCAGTGTGCATTCATAATCCTAACTTGCAAGATTCAAACTATTGAAATATTTTATTCAAATGTAGTAAATGAATTACAGATTTCAAGCAGGTGTTTTCTTACAAGCAGAATACACTGTCAAAATAAAAATTAAACCTGAACTTTAGTATATTTAATGGGTTGATGGATACGAAGGGTCTATCTTGGGGAGTTGGAAAACCTTGATTTCAAACTAATGGTGCGCATAGGCTCTAAGATCCGGAAGGAATAAATGAAGTATAAACCTATCGTTGGTCGTTGGCTACCATGGGACTGATCCACTAGTTTATGAAATAGAGCTGTAGGTCAAAGATACGGGGATTGGCCCCCTTAAGAAAACCACCTGCTTCGGTTTTTTGGCGCCCGGATAGTAATCCATCCCTTACACAACTCGAATGGTTTGTGTGGCACATATGTATTTGGTGCTTCTTTGTACCGATGTTTATGTGTTTAAATAAATAAAAACTTGTTATTATACAACTGCTTAACATATGTTGCATTTATTCCTTGAGGTGGCTTATAACGTTGTTTGGCTCCTCTTATTGAAATCGGTTGATTTTAAGTGCTCAACGTGACATTCTAAGGTTCTGGGTTCGTGCTTCGGTGGGATCTATGAAAGATTTCCATAAGGAGATGAAATAACTATCCGGAGATTTCTTTTTTAACCGTTGTTCAATCAACTAAATAATTGAATTTCGCTTCACTTTTTTTAACTGAATGATTATTTTATTGCTATTAATATATGGTAATTTACCCAATATATTCAATTGTTTTATTTACTTTTTACTATAAAGTGGTCGTAAAGACGATAATGTAACTCTTACTAAACTTATTGTATTTAGTTGAACCTACTATTTGTTAGTGGGATTAGTTACGAAAAAATTGTCTGTAAACAAAACAATATACAAGTGACGTCAATATGTAATGAGAAACCATGACCAATGGAACTAATACGTGTTGAGAGTGAGGCAGTAACTCACCGAAGATAATAGAAGATGGTCAAGTAATGTTGTGGACTCATTGAAATCAGAACTTATTACCAATGAATCACGGCTTAGACTAGACTAGAGGTTGAGCGTTCGCGATCAAAACTGAAGATTCTGGACTTGATTACCGCTTGCGAGATCATGGATGAGCAGTGTTGAGGACTCCCATACTACTATGACACGATCATCCATTGTTTCCAGGTATCCAGTGTTGGTCTAACGTCTATCACTTCATAATTTCCGTGGAAACAAATTGTCAGTTGTTTTTTATTAGGACCATCTTCAATGATATGTAGTTCGATTATGAAAAAATAAATTATTAAAATGTAAAATTTCATTTTGAATTGTGAGTAGTAAGTACTACCTTTTTAATATATCAGTTCTATCTTCGAACACTCTTAATGTGATAACTGGATTTGTGATGAAATTAGTATTTAAAAGGCTTTAGCTAATATGATTTTTCAACTTCCGTATTTAAATTCACTCGTATTGTTCCAACTTTCGCAAGATAATGAAACTGTGAAGAGAATGTGTTCTTAGATCTCCGATATGCTGGATTAAACAGATAGAGATCAAATGAAAAGTGAGCAATACTGATAGGATCATGTTATTGTTGGTTGAAAATATGACTTCATTTTCTGATTGATATTTATCTACATTTATGAATAAGTTACAGATATACTTTTGATTTAGTTAGTAAACATAAGTTTCCTTTTTATCATATAAATAGTTAATTTATGGACACACATAGGAATATCAGTATCAGACTTGGTAGATTGCGGACCATAACAGTCTTTAAATAAAATATCGGGTGTGAAAATTAATTACATAGATTCGTTACCAATAATAATAATAACAATAATAATAATAATAATAATAATAATAATACCGGTTTACATAAACTGAGCTAGAGTGATATTAGTTTCTTAAAGAGAGCAAGAACAAAGATTGGTGTAGAATAATATGAATTCATTTTATTTCATTAGGTTCTCATCAGCTGGTTACAACCTAAAATATTTGAAATTCAACATTATCACAGATATTAACCTACTGATACATAAGAGGGTGATTAAGGATAAATAAATGTATCATGGTGTAGCGAAGATTTCGATAGAGTTAATGAGGTCATAAAATTTTGTCTCGAATAAATAAAGTTTGAGAGGGAAAGTTCCGGAACATTGAAATAGTGATTACAACTCATGAAAATAGATTAATGGAAATAAAGAAAATATGAATTGAAATCAATCAGTTATGTATGATGTAATCTAAAAGAGTTGGAGTAATGACGCAATAAATAAATAAATAGAAATAAATGAATAAAAAGGGGGTTATTGTTACCAGGGTAAAGAAAGATTTATCACTGTCTCTTTTTGTATACATAGGTCTGGTTTTAAGCGTTTGATTGCTAATGCTTCAGCAAATTTCAAGAGGTTGGAGCTTGATTGTTTATTAATTACCTTGAAGGACTTCAGTGTATTGACTTCATGTCCTGTGTCAAGGAGATGTTTTGCGATGGCACTGTTAAATGCTTTCAATCCATTTGATGTTAAACTTTTCGGAATATGTTCTTTGAATCGGCCGTAGGCTCTCCTTTCTGTTCTACCAATGTAACTGCTTTGGCAGATACATGTGAATTTGTATACACAGTTGGTGGTAACATGAAAGGGATACCTGTCGACCTTTGATTGTGTCTAAGAACATGTTGTTTTGAACAGGACAATCAATTTTGCTGCAGGATAAGTTCTTGTCAGTGCAGTGTTTAGTCTCATATTGATTGATCCTGTGGCATCGTCACCTTTGAATTGAAGTTGAATAAAAATAGGCTTTTAATTTGTTGTGATTTATTTGGGTTTTTTATCTTCACATTTGCCATATTTCTCAATAAATTTCAGTGGGTATCCGTTATTCTTTAAAGATTTTTTAACATTCATAACTTCCTCTTCTAGTGTATCGGCAGTACATATTCTTTCTGTTCTGTGAAACAGTGTTTTGACCAGTGCCCTTTTGTAACTGATTGGACAAAAGCTATTGAAATTGAGATAACTACCATTCCATGTGTCTTTTTTATAAACTAAACGTTCAACTGTACCATCCTTTCTTCGTTTTATAGCGATGTCAAGAAAATGGAGCTTGTTTTCTTTTTCATGTTCCATAGTGAAATGGATATTTGGATGAGCTTCGTTGAAAAACTTTAGCAGATTTGTTGCATGTTGTTGATTATTACATACGATGAAGGTATCATCAACATACCTCGAATAATACATCATTTCATCAATCGCTCCTTTGAGCTTGGTTCTTTCGAGGTTAGCCATGAAAATATCTGCTAGGACAGGACCTAACGGACTTCCCATTGCTACACCGTCGGTTTGTCTGTATATGATATCGTTGAACTGGAACTGAAAATCTTTTGTACAAATGAGTAACAGTCGTTTGGATTAATTTTGATGGTTTTTAGTATTTGGGTTAAATCAAAATATTAATAGACTTGATTAGCAGCAGCATAATCGAGAAAACAAAGCTGATTGAAAGGAAATTTACGCCAACACTTAGAGTATTACATTAACTGAGGAAATTCAGCACACTGAAACATTAAATTATGCAGTTACACAAAAAAAATACACAGAACGAAGAAAACCGACCGCTATTGCTTACATAGATGGTAGATATAATAATTCCTGCTTCATTCTGAAAGGTTGCTAAGTAGACTATCACAATTTCGATATGAAGTTGAGTTTAATTGTAGCCATTTTTTATATTATCTTATATTCAAAAGATTACACTACTTAAATTTTCTAAATTCCTATTGAATATTTTAACGTGTTTATCATACGTTCTATGGGAATTTCCTAAACAAACTATCAGTTGATAACACCAATGAAAGTTTGAAATATAAATATTCTTTGAACTCAGCAACTGTAATTTCATTATTGAATTAAGCTATAAAGTTAAGTTACCAGTGGTTGATGAGTTAAAAGTGGAACTGATTCCTAGACGGTTGAACAAATCTAAATTCTAAATTTACTAGAGTTGTACCATATATATATAGCATGAGAAAGAAAGAAACGGTACACGAAGAGTCTGTGATTGTTACCCTTCTAGATATTCAGATAATTTGCCTAATGTGGAACTCTTCAAATGAAAAATAATAGAAAGACTTGCCTGGAACAAATAAAAATATGAATTATTGAACATTTGAACAATTAGTCAATGACAGAATTTGGATCTTTATATCATAAAATTTCTTGTTTTTGTCTTAAGACACTTTTATTAATGTGTACTTTTGAAGGGTTCTAAGCTTGATTGAAATGGTTTTTTTCTTATATACTGGTTTATAGTTATTCATTGACTCATAAAGTGACTTGAAATTGAATGATTGAATATGTGCATTGTTTTGCAGTTATTCTTCATATCATTACGACTAGACAAATCTATAACTCTTAGATTCTGAGGTGAGTATATTCGCCGTGAACTTTGCTTGTTCAATGATAAAACTAGCTATCTAAAACTTAATCATGTTATTAGTGTTACAGTTCCTTCTACCATAGCGTAATAAATAGTATCATAGGATGGGGTTTATATGATTTTATAAGATAATATGGAATATAGAGAAGGATGTATCTAGGTCGACTGAAGTAAATCTAAACATAGAGATATGCTATTATCTCTTGATAAATATCAATTACTTGGAGAATGAAAACACTGTTGACAAAGCAAACAGGTTAATTCTGGGTATTTATATAAAAATATTTTTAAAAAGATATATTCGGCATTATCTGTGATTATTCAATTCTAAGTCTACATGAAGGAGACGCCAATGCTGTTGTCCATATTGACTGCGAAGTATCCGGAGTTAAACCATATAGCTCAGAGAAAACAACACAGCCAAAATCACTCACCGGGGCTGTGGATCATCTCCATCATTTCAAAATTCGTTATTCCTGTTAATATTAACTAGAACATTGGCTTATTTAGCATGTAACACCAAACAGTTTAGTGACTTAACATTATGGTTGAATAGTGTCAGACAATAGATATGAAGTGGTTATGAATGTTTGTTTTAAAAAAATGAAACCTTTGAGGAATTGCATTTTCTTAATATGTAAATTTTTAGAAACGTATATTATTGATTCAATCAGAATGTGCAAGTAGTGATCCTTATAGATTGACCTATATCGGGGTAATACTAAAAGCCAGACAGGGCTGAACAAGTATTTCGTCCTAGTATGGGGCTTCTCAGAAGTGAATATCCACAATCATACCAGGGATTGAATCCAGGACGTTCAAGTGTTGTGGTGAAAAATTAACCATTAGAAATACTAGACACCGGTCTATTGGTAAAATTTCAATTACAGCTGATTGGGTACATAGCCTGACCGTTATTCAACGGAAATACTGAGAATCATTTATAACACCACCATAATTTCATTATGCGAATACTCATTAATTTTAACTGCTATGTCAAGTTATCCACTTTTACGGAGCAGAGTAACTTGTGGGAATAGGTGTCAATAGTTTGGCATCACCATGTTGTAAAGGTCATAATAATAATAATAATAATAATAATAATAATAATAATAATAATAATAATAATTGTTACTATGTCCATCACATTATAATCCAATCTGTGATACCGAGAATGCTTCAACTTGAAAATAGGAAGGTTTAATCGATCGTCCTCATAACATATATATCCCTAATTTTTATTTTCATAGGTATTCCATTATATGAGAATTAACAAATTAACTGATAACCCATACTAATCAACTGCATACTTTGAAATGGAATGTAAATAAACATTGACTGACGTTATTGTTTGTTATTTACAACATTCTAGGGAAAGTTAAGTCTTGATTGAACAGTATAAACATAAAGAAAATCAGAAAAATATATTTCTGTCTTATGTGAGATAGAGAAGGCTAAAACTGCATCTTTGTACTTCTTAAAGTTAGATGATCGTCCAAATACTATCCCTCTGCAATAAGAATAATAATGATAATAATAATACTCTTCAAGTTTATGTTACATGAAGTTGTCCACTGTAGGTTTGAATAAACCCTACCTTCTTATTTGACAAGTTTGACTATTCTGAAAGTATAGTAGATTGATAATCTTCGTATCATTTACAAGAAAAAAGTAAATAACAGTTTATATTTTTAATTGTGTAAAATTTACAGCATTGTGAATGGCATTATGGATTTAGAAGCTTCTTTTATCTAGATGTAAGTTCTTACACAATAGTCATTTATTTAATTATTTGAACACATAGATATGAGTAGAAAAGGGCAATGAATACATATGCGACACACAAATCACTTGATTTGTAAGTAGACTGGGATACTGCCTGGGCGCCCAGACCGAAGCAGGTGGTTTTGTTAGGGGACCACACCCCAAGCCTTCAACCTAAAAGTCTAATACACAAGACAGTGAAGCAACGTGAGGAGATGCAATCTCATGGTAGCCGATGACCAACAATAGGTTCATACGCCATTGGTTTTCTTAGGATCCTGAAACCCATGTACACCAATTGTTTGGAATCAGGGTTTTACAATTCCCCTAGGTGGATCTTCTATATCCACCAACCCGGTTATAGCGCCGGACATTCGCTTTTCATCCTCTCAATTTGGTGAACAACTCACTGACCATTTGAAGGCAGTGAGTAGAACTTCCCTATCAGTGGTTGTATGCACGTGGTCATGGGAGGGCATTTGGAGAGTGAGAGCTAACTCTCCCCACCATCAGTCGTATCAGGGCATTTGGGAGCACTCAATGGTTATTATATCATTATCCAGCTATCTTGAGGACATACCTAGTTTAACTTTAGAGCAAATGCTAGTGATTTCGTAATTCACGGAAATGAAACAAGATAGTTTTGAATGTATTGGTTATTATACAAGATTCATCACAATTATTGTTTATATTTTTTTAAACATTATTTTTTGGTTTGTTGTTACGTAAAGTTAACATGGATGTTACCACATATTATTAGCCAAGTAATCTTGAAAAACGTTACAGCAGTTTACATGACAATGAAAGTTTAGTTTGCGAAAATTGTTTTGATTAATGTAAAATTATTCTCAACCTCTGAGAATTTTGCATATGCTCAGTGCATCCTTGATTTTAATAATTCAATGAGAAGGTTAAGTTTTCGAGACTGTAATAAATTAGTCCACTACACTTCGAACAGTCTGACTACATATTTACTTGTCAATACACTTACATATGAAAAAAATAAGGGTCAATTAGTATATCTGTAAGATGAGAAAAACGAAGATAATATAAAAAAATACAATATAAATCACACAGCTCCGGGTAATAACTCATATGTATTGCTTGTGCCTACTTTATAATTTGTCAGTAGTATGAATATTTGCACAAAATTTGAAGTGACGAATCAAAATTGTTTGACGTATCATCTAACTTTTATTCATATGGTTTATTTTTAGATTTTTATTCAAGGAAAAACCGATAAAATGCGTCTCAATCCGGTTTTTCACTTATCTGATTCAAGTTGAAGGCTTAGGGTACATAAATTAAAATAATCGATTAATTTAACTCATCGGTTCAATAAAAGTAATAATTTAAAACTTGAATTCACTTGGTGTTGTTTACTTGTATCTTCCCACTGTTATTTAGGACTGCAATTGATCAGTCTCATGTTAGCACATGTACATCCTGTGCGGATCGCCTCAATATAGCCT
Organism: Schistosoma haematobium; assembly: GCF_000699445.3. Classification (NCBI taxonomy): domain Eukaryota; kingdom Metazoa; phylum Platyhelminthes; class Trematoda; order Strigeidida; family Schistosomatidae; genus Schistosoma; species Schistosoma haematobium. Next base: position 35,820,220 of record NC_067199.1, on the reverse strand, counting down.
CAAGTCACAAGCTTCTTAAGTAAAGATGGATAATGGCTAGTAGTGGAATAGGATGAAACGTGCGTCCTGGATTCCACTGCCAGCCACTATCCATCTCTGTTTAATTTAGAACTTGTTTGAGTAAATTAATTTGAAAATTTTGCTTTTCATTCGACGTTTAGTTTTATCCAAGGTTTGATAATTGGTCCACAACTCATTAACCAAAATACCTTTACGACATATACAGTGTATGGGCTTTTTGCACGATACTTCATTTGCCATACCACTTGTGTATTTTGACAAATATCTAATAAAAAGGGCGCGATCAAAATGGCAACTATCAAAAAGGCTAATAATTATGAAGGTGAACATGGAAACAAGGAATAACATTTTTATGATGTGAAATATGTTTGTTTCACCCTCTATCTTACGACTAATCAGAAAGTAGTTTTCTTGAGGTTTAGTGCAAACCCTACTTTCAACAAATGCTGTAATCCTTCAAATTTAGTAAACGATTTTTATTTGTATTACCTTAGTCATATTATGTCGTACATCTATTTCGAACAGTTAGGGGATAGTTTATTTATAGGGACTTTTTAAAAAATCCTTAGTTGTAATATGATTAAATTATGCCTTTTCTTGTACCATAAAAACGTTATGCTTGGTATTCTTCATTGAAAGTACTTTTGAAAACATTGTCTTTCATACTCTCTAGTTAAATTTACTTACTAACACTTGTCACTCCTTGTGGAGGAGCATAGACCACCCACCAGGATTCTCCATCGTATATTGTTGACGTCTGTGATAATACGTCAAATGACTAGGTTTTATTTAATACTAATTAGATGAATAGATGGAACATATTAGGTGGATTGTTTATTACTCTCGATATTTTTTCACAGATTAAGAGGGGAAAGAAAATAGTTAAGTGACTTACATATTTAAACCTCGAACCCTGATTCCCCGACATGTTGATAACTCTGAGGCCTAAGAGGAGAACTTAATCCTACAATAAAATAATCTCTGGAATATATCAACTGATTATATATAATTCATTAAAAGAGATTATTAACATCAATTTGATATAGATGTACAAGTTGCAGATATTAGTAAATTTTCGTAACACAGTTTAACATGCTAATCTATGCATATTCAAATTATGTTCTGTTTCAAATGCATAATCTAGTGTAGATATTTTTTTGTAATCTTCTACGAACCAGTTTGATATATACTGGTACTTATACTTTCTTTCTAAGTGCTCTTACTGGATTCATGCAACAGACTGTTCGATTTTCACTCCATTTAGTGTGTTCCTTTTTCAGAGCACCAGCAAACTTCCGTATACTTGGATAAGCGACACCAGTAAGTTGGCTAAAGTATATATGCAATCACTCAATCACATTGTTCGTTTTAGGAAGGTCTTTCACAACAAAGGTTAGATCGAAGATATTTCGCACCATTAAATATGTTAGTCACATTTCAATGCTCATTTCTATTAATATGTGCCCTTCAGATGGTCGCCCTTTTGCTCCCACCCTTATTAGTTTGAACCATCTTGAGGTATAGGATAAAAGATTATGTTGAGTGAATTACATACCAGGTAATGCGAAGAGATGAACAAAATTCTCCAATACATTGTCTAAAATTATACTTTATTTGGATGTTAACATCGCTGAACTTTGACGAAATGAAAACCGCAATGAAAATTTAATCCTTTAATAGTTAAGAGTATAAGACATCAGATATTATATTGTTTACAGGAGGCCTGAAGGTCCTGGGTTTGATATGGTATGGGACTCTTTGTTAACGAGCAATTCCAGTTTCAAATAAAAATGAGATGATATTCATGTTGAACAGGAGTGACTAACGCATAGGATTCTTAGTATCTATGACGTTCAGTATGTGTCATAATGAGGACAATTAAACATAACATCTGTGTAATATTTACGAAATTAAGTATAAGAATAATAAGAAGAGTATTCCATTGGGACCATGAACCGACCTATGTTACACCATCAGTTGAAACCTGGAAGCACTACACGGTCGTGTTATTATAATATGAGAATTCTCAACACTGTGCATCCGCGACCCCACGAGCGAGGCTCGAACTCAGGACCTATCGGTCTCTCACGTGAACACCTAACCTCTAGACCATTGAGCCAGCCGGCATTCAGTGGTGTTAATGTCTAACTTCAACCAATCCACGAAATTGCGTCACCATCCACCATTGTCATCAGTGAATTACTATCTCACAACAGACCCGGTTGAACTCCACTTATCACAGCTTCTCACTAGAACTCCAGGAAATACCTATTATAGACTGTCACTAATGAGCATATGATGATTATAATCAGAGAGAGGTTTTAGTGGATAATATAGTAATTTAATTATTGAATTCATGAGTCAATTGAAGCTACATATCGCCATACTAGGATGAAACGGCTGTCCAGTGTTTCCAAATTTTCTATGGTGGTCTAACTTCAATCGACTCATGTATTCAACAATTAAATTACTATAATATCTCAGAAAAAAACCCCTTGCTGATAAGAATTATTAAAAGAATTAAGAAAAAAAAACAGTTGTGTTAATCGATTATATGTAAAATAAGTAGTATATTAATGATTATTTTTCATTGTTATTCTAGAATGGCCTGTTGTTAATACGTTTATGAACTAACCAATTGTATAAAACGTATACTTTTAAATATTCACATGTCATTCATTTAGTTAATAATAAGGATTAATTTTGACATGTGACCTTTTAGGGGATTGATTAGAAATTAGGGAATTTTCATTTACTATAAGGAAATAGAAATAGAATTTAATATTGAAATTTTTGTATAACAATAGATTGTAAATCTTATGGGTAAGTAGTGATTTTCTTTTTTTCTTCTTTTTCCCAAGTTACTATGACTATCTTTAATGTAAATCTCTTTATAAATGATGTGCATATTGATGAAATTAGATTGGTTAAAGATAGGTAACAAAAAAAGGAATTATCTTATTTGAAGTTTATCATATATGGATATCAGAAGAGGTTTTGTGGAGATTTTTTAGAAGTTTCACTGACTGAAATCATGAGTCAATTGAAGCTCGACAATCATGGAAAACCCGGAAGCACTGGACGGCCGTTTTGTCCTAGTGTGGGACTCCTCAGAAGTGCGCATCCAAGATCCCGCACCCCGCATATCGCGGGGTATATATGGATATATATGGAATATGTTAAATAATCCTTAAATAGAACGTAATGTATATCTTCGATTAAACTGTATACTACAAATAAAAACAAAAATCCAAATGATATTTAATCTTGTATATAAAGTATGAATAACTATATACTTTGATAATGTATACTTATTTATGTATATTTATTATGAACAAAACTTATTAGTTAACTTTTAGATAATCTATGCGAATTTTTATAAAAATGAGGGTTTGTAGAGATTGTAGTAATTTTAACAGTTGAATTCATGAGTTGACTTAAGCTACTGAGAAGTCTCATACTAGAACGAAAAGACCGTCCAATACGTCCAGGTTTTCCATGATAATCAAGCTTCAATTGACTCATGATTTCAATCATTGAAATTACTACAATATCCATAAAACCTCACTAATGACTAGCTTCATAAGGTAGTTCCTGGAGTTCTAGTAAGAAGCCGTGACAAGTGGAGTTCAACCGGGTCTGTTGTGAGGTAGTGACTTACTGAAGACAATGGCGGATGTGTGGCTCAGTTTCTTGGATTGGTTGAAGTTAGACATTAACACCGCTGAATACCAACCGGCTCAATGGTCTAAATGTTAAGTGTTCGCGCGCGAGGCTGATAGGTCTTGGGTTCGAATCTCGTGAGGTGGGATCGTGGACACGCACTACTGAGGAATCCAACAGTGGGACGAAACGGCCGTCCAGTGCTTCCAGGTATTCAGTTGCGTTCTGGCTTTAAATGATTCATGAACTCAACCCAGTTCGGATAATCTAAGATTCTTACTGTTTATTCAATTATATTTTTACTTGTATGAGTATCGTACTATTTTATGGTATGCTCATCCATTATAATTGAAAACAAATCGCTGTAATTTTTTTATTATTACAAAATTACACATTCGAATCAGGCTACTTTATTAGTCCAGTATATTTTTAAAGTTTCTATGAATAGACCTTATTATTTCTTAATAGACATATATAAATTCAAAGATAACACTATATCCGATCTTACATAACATTCTATAACGAATGATATACATTTCCATTTCATGATCGATACAATTTCACCAAATAACAATTCATAGAAATGACTTCTAATATAACTCCAAATTTTGCTTGGTATTGTTTGTTTGGATCTTCCCATTGATGTTTAGAACTACAATTGATCAGTCTCTTATTGGCATATGTGCATACTGTGCACATTGCCTTAATTCCCGAGCATTACAAGCAAAGATGGATAGTGGCTAGCAGTGGAATCCAGGGCACGCGTTTCATCCTATTTTGGACTCGTGAATTCAAGCTTCACCCCATTGTACAAGCAAGTGGCTATCAGAACTCAGTAGCGAAGTGGATAACGTGATGACGTTTGAAACGAACGGTACTGGGTTCGAGTCCCAAAGTGAACATCAACTCTGAGGTGTAGATGAATCTAAATGACGAGTCCCAAATAGGACGAATCGCGTGTCAAACTGGATTCCACCACCCATCTTCGCAGAAAATAACTTCAAACTATTCAGGTAACTATGATTAAGAATATATTTTGATTTTTCATTTATTAATATTATTATTATACTTGAAATTATCTCGTTATCTTTTCAAAATAGTCATTTTATGAACACTTTATGTTACTGATATTCAGTTATGTCAAATATGTATAAACAAATATCGGTAGTGATTTATTACTAAAGAGCTGTTGCGATTTGATTACAAATGATTAACTATTATAACAATTAAATTCACGAGTCCATCTAAGATAAACCATCACTGAAAGCACAGGATGGCTGTTTCACCCTATTATGAAACTCCTTAGCAGTGCTCATCCACGATTTCGCATACGGGACTCAGTAGTAGAACCTTCGATTTTATGCTCAAAAGTTTAATCTTCTGGCCACTGAGCTAGCATCCAACGTTGTTAATGTCTAACTTCAAACGATCTTATTTAACTCTTCATCTATTGTCTGACACGGATTGAGCACTACTAGTCACGACTTCTCACCAAAACTCCAGGAAATCCATCATGAAGCTAGTCACTAGTGAGCTCATGATTATTATCAGTATGAATAACCAGAGATTATAGTATTTTAACAAGTGAAGTCACAATTCGATCTAAGCTTGAACTTTTGGTTTAATCAAAAATCAATAACAATTTCTTCTTCATTTTAGTAACAGATATATTAGTATACGGATACTGAGTTACAATCGGAAAGATCCTGTTTACGTAGTGTGAACATTATATATATATATATATATATATATATATATATATATATATACTTCTATCAACCACATCCATATTTGAAAATATTTCTTCTGAACATTCATTTAAATGTATGAGTTATAAGAGGAAAAATAATCATCATTTCTTGTACAAGTTTATAGTTTTGTAGTGCATCATCACAATTGGTTGATCGCTAGATGGTGATCAATGTCATGCTTGTCTAGTCCTTATTAGTGCAGATCGAATGCTATCGATCATGTTGCAATGTGGCCACCGGTCTAGGTGACTCGACACTGTGGGCACTATGTATTGAGATTTTAGATGGTAGTTGGAGGTAATCGACGGGAAACCCTGGACCCGGGTTTCGTGCTACTTGGCACTCGTCAGCAAGGTGTACCTGTAATCTTGAGGGAACTGGTGCTCCCTGACGGATTCGATCCAGTGTCACCCGGCTTCACAGTCAGAGACGTTACTACTGAGCTGTCCGGGCCGCGAATGACCTCCTGTAGGACTGAGATGTAATCACAATTGATTGACCACTGGGTGGTGGGATCGAATCCGTCAGGGAGCACCAGTCCCCTCAAGATTACAGGCACGCATTGCTGACGAGTGCCAAGTAGCACGAAACCCGGGTCCAGGGTTTCCTGTCGACTACCTCCAACCACCATCTAATGTAGTGCACTATAGATAACTGAGTTTTTGTTTTTCTCAAGTATCATTCATTTCATTGTAATGATTGTATTCTAGTACTTGATTCTCTTTGATGAAAGTAGTATATTGTCAATAACACAATGTACGTTTATGGCATAATATTACTTTACTGCTTCAAATATTCACACTTTTTTTCTTCTTCTTCTTCAAAATATGACATTTAGAAAAATTTGCTACACTTTTCTGTAGGATATAAGTTACAAATATTTTTTAAAGAGAAAAAACAATCAATTATGGGTTTGTTTTGTTCTTGTACAAAAATGCATTACTTATCCTAAGCTCTTAGTTGTCTGTACTAGTTAATAGAAAACTGTTTAATTAAATGTTTTTGGGTTATTCGAGAAAACAAATTAACGGTGGAGTAATTTTGTGGATTGGTTGAAGTTAGACATTAACACTGTTGGATGCTTAATGGCTCAGTGTTCTACAGGTTAAGCGTTCGCGAGCGAGACCGAAGGTCCTGTGTGTGAGATCATGTACGCGTACTGCTGAGGAGTTTCATACTACTAGGACGAAACGGCCATCCGGTGCTTCCATTTTTTTATTATGGTCTAGCTTCAATCGATTCATGAATTCAACTATTAAATTACTATAATATCCACAAAACTTCTTCCTCATTATTATCTAAATTTAATAACCAATTGGTTTTAGCTTGTTAATTTTAATATTTCCCTATAATCAATGATATATGTTTGAATTGGTAACATTGTTTGGTAACATAGCTTGTTTTCCAGTCAGCGATTCTAGTTACGAACATTGAACATTATGACACATTCAGTAAACACGGATTATTAGTTCATTCCATAAAAATTAATTACCTTCTTGATTGACATATTCATAATATTTAAAATTCTCTGTTATGTCACAGCTTTGCTTGCTTAGTAGTTACTTTACATTGAAAGAAAGCTTGAACGATAACATTAACTGATTTTTTATATCCTTTTTAATTGTTTAAGAACTCAGTTATTGTTTCATGACAACAAGGAATGCAACTCACAAATTTCCCATTTGACAAGTATCGGAACATTTGTTTTGTATTACAAATAATATAAGTTGGAAAACTATAGACCACCTTTTTATATTCATGGAGAAATGTAGTTAATCCTTATTTCATTCAAACTAATTGCTTATTACATGAATTAAATAGTAAACATACCCTTCAGATTCCTTATTTTTGATGTGGATGTTTATTTAGATTAGACTGTGAGTATCATCTCTTATTTTATTACATCCAAAACAAATTTAAGTATTGAATTAGACTAGACAAGCATGACATTGATCACCACCCAGTGATCAATCAATTGTGAAATTTAAGTATTGAATTAGACTGGACAAAAAATCCAATACTTTATCAGTATGTTTCATTATCATACTGTAGGATCATGAAGAATAACATTCACTATATAAATGATAATAATGAGCAAAAACACCTTCATTGGTTCATATTAAAATAAAATGGTGAATTCTAAATATTGATAAAGTGAATTTTTTTTCCCAGGTAAATAAGATGAGAGTCTTCTTCAAGTTGTGTATTCTAGTAAGAAACTTTAAATAATGTAAGTTATTTGTTCAACTTATCATTAGGAGTTAATTACCTTATCTATATTTGCCTTAGACGAAGTCACATAATACTTTAAAATGACGAAAATAGTCATCATAAACACTATGTATATGCTTTAACAATGTCTTGTTTAGTTTCTGTTTAATTAATAGTAGTGTAAAGTCAGTTACTTGAAGTATAGTTATAGGTGGTCATTTCAGGAATTTTACCATTCTGTGATCATTCAGATATAGTCTAGGATACTATTGAACCTATATATAATCAGTGACTAACCAGATAACCAAAGTGGTTATTATTTTAATATGATCTGTATCATAATTGACTAACCATCATTCATATTAGTAGATAAAGTTGATGTCAATGGCTTTCAAGGCAAATAATTTCTTTAATAAGATATGCTACCGGTTTCATTTACAAATGAGTGATTATCTAGAGAAAATTAAAGGAGATTCTTAACATGATGTCTGAAATATCTAATGATAACTTGATAAACTTTATTGATGAACTCAGCTTGACTCCTAGCTAATGTATTCCGTCTTCTTTATTGGGTCTTTTTAAAAATTAGTTTGATGATATTTCTTAATAAATGCAGTTTTTAAAGTGTTTTGAACTGCATAAGCCAGCTGTATTAGCAGAAATAACAAATAGATAATTATTAAGTGAACAGTACACAACGAACCATCAACTGGAAGTTAATCTTGGAATCTATTGTTGTGTAAACATCCAAGTATTTATACGAATATTCGTCAAGATTAGAACGAATAGTTTGACAGTAATTGAGCGCCGAGTATAGAGAAGTCATTATATGTGAAAATTATATTTGAAATATTCTCAGCGATTGAAATTTAACTAATTCCAACGTTTCGTCCAGCTAACTTGTCTGGACTTCTTCAGGGTAATAATCAAAATCAAAATTATCAAAGAAATATATAGCTATATATTTCTTTGATAATTTTGATTTTGATTATTACCCTGAAGAAGTCCAGACAAGTTAGCTGGACGAAACGTTGGAATTAGTTAAATTTCAATCGCTGAGAATATTTCAAATATAATTTTCACATATAATGATCCAAGTATTTAGTTTTCATGAATCTCCCGAGTTTATGGAACCATATTAATCATCACTACAGTCGAGAGCCTTTTATTTATTTATTCAGGGTAATATATTCTGTTGAGCTGGGTTAAACCTGATTATCAACTACTAAAAAGCAATCAACGTTTCGTTTTATAGTCTTGATTGCTGATCGAGTTCTATCGCTAAAATTTACAATATCTTATTGAGGTTGAATAAATTAATACTTGGAACGGGTGGCTTCTGTACTGATAAAAATCAATCAGAGCTCAGAGTTAAAAACCAGGGGTTAATGTGTACACGTATTCAGGTATCCTAAAGATATAGTTATCAGTATAAAGCTGTTACAATGTACACAGAATATTAGATTAAAAACTTACTAAACTAATAAATCTGCATAAAATTATCATCTCTCAATAAATACAAACACGAATAACTGAAAATCTATTCAAAGGAAAGCCTTGATCTTGATATCGATTAACTCCATTCATTTGAAAGTTGTTTAAATATTCTCAATTTCTGACTAGTGTTAGAGACGGATGGAAGAAAGTTATGGACGGCTAAACCAAAACGTGGCATCAGTGCTTGAAGTCACTAACTTCTAATTTGAGCCATGTTGGTAGATATAGACTATTTGGTTGGGGGTCCTAGTGACTATCGTAACCAATGGTTGGGTACTCTGGGTGACATAGCTCAAAATCGATCACAGTGGCGTAGGTGTATACACTCTTTGTTTTTCCTTAATCAATGAGATTAAAATTACTTTATATCTTTCTTTCTACCAACTAATTCTTTCTTCCTGTATTATATCCTTATGCACAATCTTTCTTTTATACATTGGAGTAACTACTTCTATGAATTTGGTGTTCATATTGTTGTGCTAATGAAGTGTGGCAACTTGGATCGATGCATATATGTGCCTGGTCCTAAGTTGTGCTGACTGAGTGATTTATCTAACTACCCTAATTACTCTTCACAAAAACATCCCCATCATTAAAACTGACTATTTATAAAATTAATTCATTGATTAGTTTATTTGTAATTATATCTCAAGTTCGAGAACATTTCAGTTCTTTATGGAATCTGCGTGTTTATCAAATCCATTATTGTATATGAATAAATGACTTAACTTTTAATGTACAATATGATAGTAGAAACATACGAATAGTTCTCCCCCACACTTTTTAACTTGGGTTTCTTGGATGTGTGATTTACATCCAAATCTTTAAGATGTTAGAAGCTAGACACCATTGTATAGTCTGTTATACTTAAGCGCTGACTATTTCAAGTTACTTGAAATTGCATCTAACTGAATAAAATGGAAATAGATAGTATACTTATTATTCCACAATTCTATATTACTTATGAGTAGTATATATATATATATATACGTTTTAGATAAGAGTATTATCCTAGATTTCTTATGAAAATGTTGAAAAGAACAGTATCAGATTACTGTATCTTACAGAATCGTTATTAGTTTATTTATTTAAAACAAACTTATACAAAAATAAAAAGAATTTCAATGGATTGTTTAGTTTAGAATCAGTTTTTGTAATGAAACAACTTTGGAAAATACAGGGTAGTAAGTAGATGCTTCATTCGATTTGAGTGTATTACTCGGAAACACTTACCTCACTACTCCTTTAAATTTTCAAACCGTTTATTAGTTAATATAAGTTGGTGATAGAAACTATGTATATATATACACCCAAGTTGATGTTCAATCTGGGACTTAAACCCAGTCCTGTTCGTCCCAAACGACATCGCGTTATCTACTTTACTACAGAGTCATGATAGTCAATTGCTTGTACAATGGGGTGAAGTTATATTCACTTGGTGTTGTTTACTTGTATCTTCCCACTGTTCTTTAGGACTGTAATTGATCAGTCTCTTGTTAACATATGTGCATCCTGTGAGGACTGCCTCAATATTGCCTGAAGTCACAAGCTTCGAGTTCCAGAGTGAATATCAACTTCGGGATGCAGGTACATCCATCTGACGAGTCCCAAATAGGACGAAATGCGCTTCCTGAATTTCACTGCTAGCCACTATCCATCTTTGTTTATAAAGCTTGTGAATTAAGGCAATATCGAGGCAATACCCAGAGGATGCACATATGCCAACATGAGACTGATCAGTTGCAGTCATGAATAACAATCAGAAGATATAAGTAAACAACACCAAGTAAATATATGTTGTGTTTTAATTTATTTAGATTAAGATTAATCGAAGCAACATAGATTAACTGAGCACTTAGAGGTAAATTTAGTTGATATTTACATAATGAATTGATATGTTGTAATAAATGGATCTACCCGGTGTTCTGAGAATATATAGGTTTATATTTTTAGTATGCACATAGTTAAACGATCATTATAAGAGGCTTTATTTTCTCGGTAAATTATTTTTAGTTTAATGCTCCATCAGTCCAGATAGCAAAGACGAGTCATCAGCAAATGTAAAATTGTTATCAATATGAAGGGTTTCATAGAGATTTTTGATTTCGACAGTTATCTTTATGGACTGAATTTAATTTGATAAATATTGAATATTGCGAGGCATCGGATAGGTGTTTTGTTCTAGAATAGAACTCTTTATCGAATACATTTGAAAACCCACCAGTAATTAGACCCAATACCTTCAGATCCAGCGACGACCGTTTAACTTGGGGTCACCGAACCAAAACACAATGGTTCAATATAAATAAATTCTATCGATTCGCAGTACTTCTCGATTATCTTAAAATTCCAATATGTGGGTAACTGCCTCACATTCAATATGTTAGAACTTCAATATTTAAGGCTACTCGTTAAAACTCTGGAAATTGACCATTCAAGTTAGTTACTAGTGAGTATATGATAATTCATAGTAAAGAGGGTTTTGACTGACCTCAGCTAGCCATTGAAAAATAGGAAGCTGTGACCAGTGGAGTTCAAGTATGTCGAATGCGGGACACTTATTTACCAACGAAATTTGGATATGGTTGAACAGTATTGCAAAGCGATAGAAGTTATATGTGTAAACTAATGGATGTTGGTTCATCAGTCTGAAGGTTAAGCGCTCACCGCATGACCTAAAGTTTCTGAGCCCAATTCCTTTTAGGATCAAACAATTCTATAATAGAATGAAACAGCTATCCAGTGCATCTTGGTTTTCAATAGTTGTTTTACTATGACAACATTATTATTGCTACTTAACTTACTAATTTGTATCTTTTTTAGCTACTATCCCCACTTTTATTAGGGTTAAAAGATTAAATTTTGTCAGAAGCGGTTTGTGGGGATTTTAGAAATTTCACAGATTGAAATCATGAGTCATAGGTCCTCGGTTCGAGTCCCGCGGGGTGCGGGATCGTGGATGCGCACTGCTGAGGAGTCTCACAATAGGACGAAACGGCCGTCCAGTGCTTCCAGGTTTCCCATGGTGATCTAGCTTCAACTGACTCATGATTTCAATCTGTGAGATTAAATTTTGATTATAGTCTAGATACTAGATTAGTTCAAAACTAATATTTCATGGTTTGTATATAATCTTATCCACTTTCTGATACTTAGTATCTTTCCCGTACATTCATCAAATAAATTAAGAAGCTTAATATACAACAGATAGTCATCATATAACTACATATTTTCACTTAATGATATGATTATAAAGCTAATATACTGAATTCGTTTATTTTATAATGACAAAATAAATGTTCTTTAATAATTATATGTGGTAATCTTTTTCATAAGTAAATCAGTCTACTTTTATTCCAGCAAGAGATGACATTATTCAATAGGCAATAATTCAGAAGGGGTTTTGTGGATATTATAGTAATTTTAATAGTTGAGATCATGAGGCAATTGAAGCTAGACTACCATGGAAAACCTGGAAGCACTGTACAGACGTCTCGCCCTACTGTGAGACTCCTCAGCGGTGCGCACCTACGATCTCGCCTTGCGAGATTCGAACCCAAGACCTATCAGTCACTCACTGAAGATAATGGTGAATGTATTGCTCAATTTCGTGGATTAGTTGAAGTTGGACATTAACACCGGTGGATGCCGGCTTAGTGGTCTGGAGTTTAAGTGTTCGCGCGCGAGACCAATAGATCCTGGGTTCAAATCTCGTAAGGCGGGATCGTGAGTGCACACTGCTGAGGAGTCCCACAGTGGGACGAGACGGCCGTCCAGTGCTTCCATGTTAGTCTAGTTTCAATGAACTCATGATCTCAACTACTAAAAGCAATAGTTCATTTAGGGTTTCTTATTTTTCAGAGTTTGTACTAATTGACTTAACTAATCGTTCTCCGTGTATTTTTCATTGAAAAAAGTCTTGCTGCTACTACTAAGATTATGTCATTGTTACACATTGAAATTATTCATTACTAATTATGTTTTTGTTAAATCATTCTTTTGTTTCTTCCTTTTTTACATCAATTTTGAACAAGGTGAGAGTTTGATCAATGAAAAATTTAGTCAAATGGATCATTCAAATAAAGGGGATTGCATCACTGAAACACCCAGAAGAATAAGTCGAGTAAGAAAAGCTTCCGAGATAAGTGACTCGACTACATTGTACAAAAATAAGCCTCGAACTACATCATTACCATTGAATAATCTTCTTACCAGGTATCATATTATTGAAACTTTTGATGATGTTCAAAATTGATAGAATAAATAACTTAATTCTATTTAAGTTTATGAAAATCAATTTAATTAAAGCAAAGTAGTATATTATTTTACAAGGGTACTACAATAGACAAGAGTTAATACATATTGTATCAGTACATACTATAATATTCAACCAACCAGTGTGTATGTTGATAGTAAGAGTAGGAAGTTTAGTTTTGAATGATTATCCTATTTAGGTGAATGATAAGTCTTGCGGATTGAACGCTATATTCGTCTCCTAGGCTATTTTGTAACCCCCAAGCTAGAACTATACAGCGACCTGAACACGAGAAAGAAGACTCAAAGTATGCGAGGAGTAGTTTACTCCAAGGTTCATTTTAATAAAGAAAACATAGGGTTTTTATATTTTAAATGTCCTTGGGTTGGTAGAAGATTCTGGAGTGCTACTAAACATAGTAGCAGTGTAGCAGCCAGCTAATCAGAGCCTCTGCATGTGACGGTTCGTTTCCTTGATATTTTTGGCCATGACTTCAAGTGAACGCTGATTGGATGGAACGCTTCTCAGTGTTTCCTGATGCTTGCTTGTCTTTTGCAAGCAATTTTCTGGATCACCCCAACAGTGAATAATCTGTTTCTACGTTTTCGTTTTAACTTTAACTATGTCTGTTAAGAGAAACATGCTGTAAATAAGCAAAGTTAAGAATTTCCTTTCATATACTGACTGAGCAGTAGTAGGAATTTGTAGAGCCAGTTGTGTAATTTGGATTGAATTAAATACTTTAAGGATATACATAGTTTGAACGTATTAAATCTAGTTCTTTCAGATATTCATAAATCAATTCAACCAGTGGATGATTAAATGTAAATTATCTAAATATTTTACTATAAATTAAGTCTTTATAGATAATGTTTTACAGTGAAATTCATCCTGTTAAATAGAACTAAACCATAAATACCTGTTTCCTAAGGTATTAATGTTTACACAAAGATTCAAACCTAGTAGCTATTATTCCAAATATCAGTAAGTTATCGATTAGGCTACTAAGTCATGATAGTCACCATGCTTACAGTCACTAATTCGATTCAATTTAGAATATTTTCAGTTGAGAAATACAAATCCTTAAAAATGATAAATATAACTTATAACATGAAATTCTGAATGATGGTGAGACTATAATTTATGGACAACCTTTGAGCGATGCTAAAGAGAACTTGAGAATGTTCACCTACATATTAAGGCTAAATGAGGGTTATAAAGCAGTTTGAAGAATAAGGATTATGACTTACAGTTGATGGTTAAAGTTAGAAATTACATTTAGAGTTTTCATCATGAACTGCTTGAATGCTATTTAGACAAATGGGTAAATGAATTTTGAGTCAAAATGCAAGACCTGTTATCCTAAATCTGATTGGTTCGTTCATAAATTGTGGTCTCGCTCAAAATTCAACATACACTATTGTTACTTTTACAACAAATGTAACTTTTGAATTGAGCTCGTCAGCGAACAAAATTGTCACAACAGATAAATTAATCGTTATTTATTTGAAGTATTCAAAACAATACACGAATAGCTTAAGTCATTAAATTTAGTATACTGCTAGAATAAATTTTGTTATAACTTGTGTCCTGTGTGCCCTGTTAATGTATAACGTGATGATACCGCCAACTAGAAAACAGTGATTTATCAACCAGTCCAATGACACATAAAATCTGTACGAGCAGTCTAGAGTCTTTATCGGTCCTGCTTCCCGCTTAGCCCAGCCTGTTAAATCCAGAACACAAATCTCAGCCTCTGCGATATGAATCATTTATTTCAAACATATTGGGTTTATATACCAACCAGACAGACCACATCGTGCCATAAAATAGTAAAACAACATTTGCACAAGATTTAGCCAAAAGTGGCTGTGAATGTGGGAGGTAGTAATCAACAGACAGGGTATAATTCAAGAATGGTAAATCGTATAATAATAGTTCATAGATCAAAATAAAGCTCATAATGAGAGAAACACAAATATGTATAGTTTAGTCATTTAACAACTATACAATAAAAATATACGTATAGTATTAGACCAGAAATAGATTCCAATAATTACCATTCATTATTCACATCGGGATATAACAAATTTTATGTGAACCAATGTTCATGTAGCCTCTGAATTGCATAACCTAAGTTAAATCAACCTAGATTAAGCCACTTTTTAATTACATTATACACAATCACAGATATCTATTAAACACTGTGAATGACTATCAGAAATTCAAGATACCAGTTCATCATACAATGAGGTGACGGTAGGCAATTATGTAAATCACTTCATCTATATCTTCAAACCCACTATTATTTGTACTAAAGGTCATACAAGGTCAGGAAATTTCCTGATAAAGTTGAATGATTTTCTCAGTAATTATTTAATAGGAGTATTTTATGACAAGATGATCTTTATTAATCAATGTTATGATAAGCAAAGATCGATAGTGCCCAGCGGTGGACTCAGTAGCTAAGTGGACAAAGCGATGACGTTTGAAGCGAACGGCACTGGGTTCGAGTCCCGGAGTGTACATCACCTCAAATGCAGGTACATCCATCTGACGAGTCCCAACAGGGCGAAACGCGCGTCCTGGATTCCGATGCTAGCCACTATCCATCTTTGCTTATAAAGCTTGTGAATTAAGGCAATATCCAGGCAATACCCACAGGATGCACATATGTCAATAAGAGACTGATCAATTGCAGTCTTAAACCTCAATGGGAAGATACAAGCCAAACAATACCAAGTGAACTTACCTAACAAGGTTTTCGATTGATCGATTTTAACAATTTAACATACTATTCATTAATGATTATAAAATTTCCACTTCATATTTGATTTCAATATCATTCTCGAATTTCACTTATTGCTAAATACATTCTACAATTCATTGTCAATGTAATTTACTCAATTTCAAGTAACTCCAATGTAACTCCATGTTACTATCTTTATTTAAAAGGGATGTTAGAAAGAAGAAATAAAACCCTAGAATATTCTTTTCTCATAAGTCACGAACGAACCACTTTCGCTGCCTTGGCCATCGGTATAAGATTTCCTTCAACAGAAGTATTTTTCATACTTCATCCACTTGATTTTTTTTTCTCTAAAATTTTTTGTAATTTTACTTTTGTTATTTTTGAACTTTATAACTCCTCAACATTCATCTCTTGATTCTTACGTAACTACTATTCTATTGACCATCCATTATAAAATTCTATTCCTTCTCTCTTTTTCATATAATACGCAACGTAGCAACTTCTTGATTTAACAATTACTTTTAATATTAATAATCCTCTTTCTTCAAATTACACAATGTTAATTTAAATGTCATTATGTAATTATTACGTAACGTATCCACTCAATGAGTATTATATTATTATTGTAAATCATTTAGATATTAGTGTAGAGCCATGATGAAAAACTAAATGAAAAGAAATTTCTTCGTTCAATTCGTTCCTTCTCTGTCTACCAAATGGCGAAATGGGAATTTTCATGATATGAGTTCGCAATGAAAATCCTTAATCTAAATCCTAACTTTAACCATTAAACGTAAATCATAATTCTAATTAGATAATTATAATAACCCATAGTGTCATTGAATAAGAAAAAGAGAATTCAGCGAAGAAAATTTTCTTTTCGACGAAATCATTTAATTAAGCTGTACATTCGTATATATAGTTATATGGAAAATGTATGTCTAAAGGAGGATAGAAAAAATTGCATCACCCAAATGGATTCGAGGATAAATAACAAATGAGGCCACGTACTAATCAAGGGGTAAGGAGGAACAAAATTTATGGGTCAGATAATAGTCCAATTGACAGATTTGAAGAAAAACGACAAAACAACAAAGGTCATAACAATAAACTGAATGATAATCAAGAAAACTTGTAAAAGGTATTAATAATAAATGATTAGAATTTAAATTGCAAAATAGTAATTTTAAAAATATCGATAATAATAAAAGTGCAGAAAAAAACAAAACACACCTAGAAACATACCCGTTAAGGGAATGAGGGCCAGGGAAGGATGAGAGGTTGGAGAAATCGTTTCTGCATGCAAAGTTCAGGCTTTAGTTTGTGGATTGCCAATGCCTCTGCGGTGCATAAAATATTGATTCGAATCCCCTTCGATCCAGTTCCTTTGACTCTGTAAACTATCTTAAACGAAGAGTCTTTTGGAGCGATATGTCCACAGTTGATTAAGTGATCCTGTATCGTGCTAGTGATTGTTTTTCGTTCCCCTTGATTAGTACGTTAACCTTATTTGATATTTATTGTCGAATCCATATTTTTGTGATACAATCCTTTCTATCCTTCTATAGACATACATTTCCCATATAACTATATATATGAATGTACAGCTTAAGTAAATGATTTCGTCAAAAAGAAAAATTTCTTCGCTGAATTCTCTTTTTATAATTCTAATTCTTCACATTAGTTTATAATCCTCATTTAATCTTAGTTATTAGATAGATACTCTCAAAGTGAACACTCTAACATCGCTTAATAGATCGTCTATCAATTATAGTCTCATTGTAATAGTTTATCGATTAAATATACAGTAACTTTCTCCTTACTATGAATTACCTTAGTAGTAGTAAGTAATAAACTATAATCATTTCAATGAATATCAATTTCATTAGTCTAATTTATGGACATTCCAATTCTCATACTTCACTAATAATAATAAAAAAAAGATTAGTCTCTTTCACCGATTTAGGGAAAAATACAAAAAAAACAAAACAAAAGCAAAATAAAATTTAACTTTGAATACAATGACAAAATAAGTCAGTATGTGTGTTTGTATGTATGTGTGTATCTATGTAATAAACATTAAAAATGAAGAAAAAAAAAACAGAGACAAAAATGTACTCAAAATTTTATTCTACAACAATCATAGATTTACTTAAATAATATAGAGACTTCATTGACAAATACAAATATGTGTATACATATATCTATGTATCTAATTTTAAAAAAAAGCAAAACTGCCAATTCTGTCATTAATATTACAGTGTTTATTAATATCATTAGAGAAAAAATAAAACGAAACTATGTCAGTAAACGCTAAAATTAATTGTTTTGTTGTTGTTGGCAGTGGTGGTGGTGGTATTGTTTCTCTTTGTTTCCCCTCTCCTCCCTCCCCCACTCCTCATTTTCTAACGTTAAATATTTTTTAAACATTTAAAAATCTAATTGAAAGCATTTTATTCGGTGTTCAGTAATAATAATAATAGTAAATGGATGACAAATTTTGGTAGGAAACATTATAAATTCAAAGAGAGTTATTTTATATTGTAACCTGATAATGAGAATAATGATAAATTGACTAATTAAGGTAAATGAAATTACACCCTTAGAATATTATAATAAAATAAAGATGATCAGTTCTACAAATGAAAAACAAGATTATGATGACTTCAATCTATTTTTTTATATGAATGTACATGCAAATACATACTGATCATTAAACGATTCATAAATATTTTTGATTGAGATCTTGAACCGATTAATGTTAGACCATCATTAAAAACCTGGAAGTACTGGACGGCTGTTTCATCCTAGTGTAGGACTCCTCAGCAGTGTGCATCCACGATTCCGCTCGCTCAGTGGTCTAGTAGGTTAAGTACTCGTGCGGGTGACTGAGAGCCCTGGGTTCGAATCCATCGAGAGGGATTGTGGATGTGCATTACTGTTGAGGAGTCCCACAATAGGACGAATTGACCGTCCAGTACTTCCAGGTTTTCAATGGTGGTCTAACATCAATCGGTTTAAGATCTCAATCAATAACTTAGTAATCTCCATAACACTAAACTGATCATTAATATTTTTCATACAAGTTTTAATCAAAGATTTTCTTTCTTTACAATAATTCTGAAGAAAATGATCATAAAATAAAATCATCTTGAAATGTTTATACTAGACCAATTATGCTTTAATTTATTAATGCTTTGAAATTATAAGTTACAGTGAAATAGTCTTTTTTCTTATATGTAGTATTGATCTCAAAAGGATATTTTGATATCCTTATATCTAACTCCATTTAGATCGCATGATTATTGCTGTTCTTTGCTACCCTCGTATATAATTATCGACTTAACTCGAATTAGTGAATAACGGAATTAGATTAGGTCAAATACAAGAATAGATTTTTGAATACGTATATTTTTTACAATCATTGATCTGGACAAGCAATCGGAGGGACGAAGTAAACGAAGAGGAGAGAAGAGAGTGAAGCGAAATAACACTCAGTGGAGAAGGCGTGTGATACAACCCCGTTTAACCAACCATTAATCGATATTTATGGGCGGACAAAAATAAGTTATAGACATGTGATCAATGAGATATAAAGTGCAAACATATGCGCTCATATAAAAACATTCAAGATTGACAAGCGAATAATGGACAAGGTCAAAATGTGACTCAAGAAGAATGAATAAATTGGCTTGTCCGGAAGCCAGAATAAGCTATATGGGCTTCACATAACAATCGACACTACAATATTCATACAAGATATGATCAAGGCTTGAAGAGTTCATTAGTTCATTGAAAAATGGTTGTAGAATATTTTCAGTATGTCAGTCATGGATAGCATGTAGCTCTTATAAGTTGAAGAATGGAAAATTATTAAAATGAGTGATTCATTATTATTATGAATTAAACTAATGTCAAACTGAGTCAGTGAAACACTGAGGCGAGGAGTTTCAAGTTGATGCCATAATTCGATTATTATCAGGTAATTAATTTGACAGATGAATCAGTTGTCATCCTCACAGCTTCACCTATGTGTTCGACAACTACGAAGGTGAAATATATACACTTCTAACTGCATGTAATGTCGCTAAAATTGATTCCACAGATAAGTCCTGTTAACTTAAATTATTGTTTGAATACAATTCTTAGCTATTCAAGTATGCTAATTCATAAATTTATGGTTCACCTACTTGTTTCAGTAAAATCGAAAGTAATTTAGAGGTTGGACGGCTGTTTCGTCCTAATATGGGAGCTTCCACAATCCCTTACGCGGGATCACAACCCAGGACCTACCGGTCCCGCGCGCGAACGCTTAACCTCTAGACCACTGACCAAAGATGGCTAGTAGCTAACAGTGGGATCCAGGACGCGCGTTCCGTCCCATTCGGGACTCATCAGCTGGATGTACCTGCATCTCATAGTTGATGTTCACTCTGGGATTCGAACCCAGTACCGTTCGTTTCAAACGCCATCTCGTTATCCACTTAGCTGAGAGGTCATATCAACGAACATTAAACCTTATTCCATTTAGAGATATTTTTAGTTTCATACATCATTCTAACCATTTTTGGTAAACGATTTACCATTTATATCACTGCTCTTGAATTACAACATTTTTATATTGTGGGACATCCAGTGATTAGTCAAGTTTATTGCTTTGTATGGAACATTTTGTGCAGTTTTTCACAGTGGCTGATCAAACGTACATTATTTCATTACTTATAAATGTTCACCTTCATACTCAGTAGCTCAATTATAAACAACCCTAGCATAATTTGTTAGTATAGAATGTCTTCAATGATGTTAATCTATTCATCATCAAATGACTTTTAATAAGAAAGCAGATTGACGTCACCGACGAGTGACTAAAGCCTGACAAACTCCAATATAGGCTGTGCAACCAATCTATTTAGTTACTTTTTTTTCAAAGCTTTGTTTATTCATTTATCAAAGAGCTGGATCATAATTTTTAGATATGACAATACAAAATGTTATATAATCAAAATCCGTAGTAAATGTATAACAAAACATCACAGATACTGTAGAGTTATAACTTTGGTATAGTAGCCAGAGACTGATCATTTTCAGTCCTAGTATCTACTGACGATACCTCAAACTCAATGTGATGTTATTTCCAGCATATTCTTTAGAGGTTCAACCTTTTTGTTTCTCTTGCTTCACAAATATCTGTATTTTAATGTTCTTTTTTGTTGTTGTTTCAGTTCTTTTCTTCAAGCATTTCGTGCACATCATGTATCCATCTATCCTGATTTAAATCAAATTATAGAAATGGCAGTCAGTGACATTCAAGGAAAACAAGAAACAATGGATAGTATGGAAAAATCATTCATGAGGTTATTGTGGAATATTATAATCACTCATAAAATAACTTCTATACACATATATGATTTTTTTTCTAAGTTCTTAATGTTGATATCATTTGAATACCAGAATAATTCTTGTGTGAAATCTACTCACACAATGGATTATCATTAATCTTCTCTATAAGAGTGTTTTCGTTGTTGGCAAATATTGGGGGATCAAACTAATTTGTTTCTTGTACAGATTGATTTGATATTGTTATATAGTTACAAGTTTTTATTGAAATGGGATATTGAATAACAATAGAGTTCAAGACATTTGTCTTGTTCTATTTGAAACTTGTCACCTGGATTTAAGTTGATTTTCATAATGAGATTCGAACTCAATACTTTTCTTCTGTTACATACAACATGTTATCTAGTGAACCACTGAGTCCAAATAGCTACCAGTTTTTTATTAGTTTATAGAAGTAGCAAGAACATCATATCATATTGTTACGTTAAGGATATACATGATATCTGACTGAAGTATTATTCACTGATTTGAAGACAGTAAAAGTTTCCTAACACTCTTAGTTCATTATAATGTGGTAAGATGTTGGAAATGTGATATGAATTAAATTGTAATATAAAATAAAAACAAAATTATCAGAAGGGGTTTGTGGAGATTTTAGAAATTCCACAGATTGAAATTATGAGTCAATTGAAGCTAGACCACCACGGAAAACTTGGGAGCACTGGACGTCCGTTTCGTCCTAGCATGGGACTCCTCAGAAGTGCGCATCCACGATCCCGCACCCCGCGAGATCCGAACCCAGGACCTGTCAGTCTCGCGCCAGGCGCCTAACCAACTAGACCACTGGGCCGGCATCCAATGGTGTTAATGGCTAACTTCAACCAAAATTAGTGAATTTTTCTAATAATAAGTCATTAGTTTCACTTCCTGAGATATTAGCCAGTTCAATACCTTTATATATTCTACTACTTAAAAGATAATAATTGATATATACCACTTTATATGAATCGTTCGAGCATCATGTGTTTACACGCGCTAATTACATCTGATAATCAAGTTGAATGTTGGTCAATTATCTACTTCAAAGTAGATTTATTTCTTTACTCCCTTTATTTGTCATATCGAAAGTATAGCTTGTTCGTATATAGTTTTGCTCATGTAATTAGTATTTGTTTATTGAAAATTAAAGTGTAAACTTTGAATTTTGATGTAATTTAAACACTTTTGGAAAACTTTTATTTTTTTTCATAAATTACTGATTACTTATTTACATGATCAGTAAAAGTAGAACTTTTTGGTTGAGATCATGAATCGATTAATGTTAGACCACCATTGAAAACTTGGAAAACCTGGACAGCCGTTTCGTCCTAGTGTGAGACTCATCAGAAGTGCGCATCCACGATTCCGCTCGCGAGATTTGAACCTAGGACCTTTGGTTTCGTACTTAAAAGTATAACTACTAATTTGAACTGTACAGAGCTCATAGTGAAGATACAAGATAAGATCTTCATCATAAAAACACATTACATCAGCAAAGTTATCTGGTAACATTTCTAAATTATAACTAGTTAAAAGGTGTTTATTATCAAATGGAACGAGATGTATCCAAGTTTTAGTGCATGAAAGTAAAATCGATACTAGTCGATGTAAACTCAAATGTACTTTTAAATTAACCTCCTTTATTTTGAAGAATCTGAGCAAAGTTTTGCAAATCAAGACAGTAGAGGTCATGTATAAAATTATCAACCTATTGATAAATTTATTCAAATATGCTTTATTTGTTCATGGAACTACTATGTCCTATATAATTCTGAATTCATCTTGATAAATGAAATAGATTTCGATAATCAGGCATAATAACAGCCAGAAGATGGAGATTCTCTTTTAAAAGATAAGATTTAATAGCTGTGCTCAAAAATCTTATCGTCAAAGTGATCTGTACACATGTCAATCACTCTTATCGATTACGTTAAACAAAAATTGATCTCAGCATAAACAAGATTCCAAATAAATCTAATTGACAGGAATGTTTTCTTCAGCTTATTGTCATCCCAAGAACTATGTTCATTACGTAATTTTCTTTAGGTGATTAAATAATTATTCTTTAGACACATGTTGGCTGTTTCATTCTTGTCATGAGTGGAACTTAACAGAAGTGATTCTATATGGTTAATGACATCATTAATTTATTCAAGATAAACCAAGTTAGTATTATACAGTACAGACGTGAGATTGATTACTATGCGGTGGCCGAATAGCGTAAAAATCACACTTTAAATTTCTGTTATACACCTCTTTACTATTACACCTAAAGATACTACTTAATAACTGGAAATTTTCAAAGGCTTTTTATTCAATGTCATATTTAAATTTGATTGAATATAGTATTACTCCCAAATTTTTTCCGAAGTGACAAGTACATCAGGAATTCCCTTTGTATTGTTTACTTGAATCTTCCCATTAGTGTTCAGGACTGCAATTGATCAGTATCTTATTGGCATATGTGCATACTGTGAGTATTGCCTTAATTCACGAGCATTATAAGCAAAGATGGATAGTGGCTAGCAGTCCTGGATTCTATTGCTAGCCACTATCCATCTTTGCTTATAGATCAGGAATTATTTATTTTACATAAATAAAATGATAATGGTTATCGTTAATTATCTAAAAATGTGTAAATGGGATATTTTGCGGTAAATTCTCACACACATATACGAGATTTAAAATAGTGTTTTAACTGAAACTTTAGATGAACTCAAGAGCACCATTTATGATGTCTTCAGCTTTGTTACAAAGTTTCGCTTATCTTCATCACTTTTAAATGAGAGAAGACTTTCCATGAGTGTTGTAAAGTAACATCCAAATAACCTAACTTTTGAAACGAATAATTCCATTGGGCGGGATCGTGGATGAGCACTGTTGAGGAGTCCCATACTAGGACGAAACGATCGTCCATTGCCTCTAGGTTTTCCATGGTTGTCTAGAGTTAATTGACGCATGAACTCAACTTTTAAATTACTATCATCTCCACAAAACCCCTTTCTGAAAATAATAAAACGTCTAAATTTACCTTATATGCTGTTTACTAAAATTTGTAGGTCTTTTATGATATATCATCAAGGCATAATAATTATATATTTACACAGAATTAAATGAAGTAGTTATACGACTTTTTATTAATTTTATCCTCATACTTATAAACCAAGTTCTTCAGAAAAATTCAATCAAACTTTAGAGAATCTATACAATGAAACTGATTCCAAACTTATTCAGGAAGAAGAATTAATGAGACAAAGGGTAAGTCTTCTACCATAATGTTAAGGTTTCCTTTTGATAAATTAAGGAAATGATTTTGTAGATAGTGTCATAAAACAGTATGATACACACATTGTCATAATACGAGTAGTTTTATTTACCATTAAAAGTGAATACAAATTTTGTAGTTAATAACAGCAACCATTGAAAACCCCAGCAAATTGGGAAGTACTGAAGAGTTGTTTGATCTCAGTATGGTACTACACTGCACTAGGTATCTATGACCTAATCAGGGATCAAATCTGGGTTGGTATCCAATAGTTTACACTTTTAACTCTGATATTCTGCAACCATTTAATAACGATTGGTATCCAGTTTATTGAGTTCAATGTTAAATGGTCATTGAGATATTGTAAGGCTGAAGGTATTTGGTTTTATTTGTAGTGGGATTGTGGACGCCCACCGTTGAGGACTCCAATTGTGAGACGAAACAATTATTCAGTGCTTCCTGGTTTATAGTAGTTGTGTGAATAAAGCCGATTAGTAATGTAAACCATAAAATTCAACAATTTTCATGAACCCACTATACAAATCTTTATTTGTTCACAGATTTCTGGCATTTCAGTTGAGGAGGTTGCTGAGTTTTAATTGAGATCATGAATCGATCAATATTAGGCCACCACTGAAAACCTGGAAGCACTGAATGGTCGTCTTGTCCTAATATGGGACTCCTCAGAAGTGTGCATCCACGATCCCGCATGCGAGGTTCGAATCCTGGACTTCGGTTCGAGTGGTCTAGAGGTCAAGCGTTCGATTCTTGACAATATACTCCTTTTTTGATAAACTGTCGTATTACCGTTTCGTTTTAATACAAGTCGAAAAGCACTGATCAAATCTTTTATAACAGTTTATGATAGTTCATAATTTTCTGCTGAAAAATACAGAACTGTGTTTGAATTACATCGAGGTGGATATCTCCCAGTCAATAATATAAAGATAAGAGGTACCTTATTAAAGCACTAATCACTGTTGTATTATATTTATTTATTTATTTAAACACATAAACATTGGTAGAAGGAGGCACCAAATAGATATGCGCTGCATAATCGTTCGATTTGTGTGAGGGCTGGGATACCGCCCGGGTGCCCGAACCGGAGCAGTTGGTTTTCTTAGAGGACCACAACTAGGGCCTTCAATTTAAGGGTCTGATCCACAAGGCAGTCGAGCAACATCAGGAGATGCAGTCCCATGGTAGCCGGTAACCGATGATTGGTTCATACGCAATTGGTTCCTTCAGGATTATGAGGCTCATGTGCACTGTTGGTTTGAAATCAGGGTTTCCAACTCCCCTAGGTGGACTCTCCGTGTCCATCAACTCGGTTAGAGCGCCGGACATTCGCTTTTCGTACTATCGATTTCGTAAACAACAGTAATGCCTCAAGAAGTTATTGAGTAGGACTTCCCTGGCAGTGGTTGTATGCACGTGGCCATATGAGAGCTTTTGGAGAGGGAGAGCTGACTTTCCACACTCTTGGCCGTATTAGGGCATTTGGGGGATGTTGTATTATATTACAATAAAAAATTTTCTGTTTAACAACACTGTACGATCATATTCCATTGGTTAACTATCTGACACCTGATACGGTTTAATTTCACTTGTCACGACTTCTGTTTGGTTGTTACTAGTTTTTATTACCAATTACTAACAGAAATCGTAAATTTACATTGTTTATCAATTATCAGATATTTGTTATATGTCTAGCAATGGTATACAGAACAAATGTCTCATTCTATTTCAACATACCTGTGTCTTGATGCTCATATTCACATTGAATTTGTTACCCATTATTTTTCGTTTGTGTTAGACACTGTCTGACATTTAAGTTCTTTTTTTATGTAATAACATAAATGATATAGCGTTTTAGTGTATGTATATTAATGAATTTTGAATTTCAGTCCTGGTGACCCATAGTAACATAAATTTAGCCAATTTACATCACATTACTGAGTAAAAATTTGGTAGGCTTAAATTAATTACCTAACCATCAATAAATAGTTATCGTTAATTGATAATGTTTTTTTGCGTGCGTTCATACATGTGTACGCGCGTGCGTGTATATATGTGTGTGTGTGTATGTGTTATGTTTTACATTTCAGTTAGAAAAAAAATGTGAAGAAATGAAAACTAATGCAAATCAACTAATTGAAGAGAAAGAAGAACAAACTGAAATTTTAAAAGAAAAGTTAAAACAAGTATTCTGTGTTTTAATTGACTATCATTTGTATAATATCGTCAAATTGTTTGAAACTGTCCGATCTAATTTACAAGATCATATATATGAAGCACAATTTATATGAACGAAGAATAGTCATTTCGTTTTGATTGAAATCATGAAACCTGGAAGTAGTGCTTATAGGTTTTCCATGGTGGTGGTCTAGCTTCAACTGACTCATGATTTCAATTAAAAACTTAACAATCTTCACAACCCCTAAACTGATATATTTATTATTTCACCACATAAATATTGGTATAAGAGGGCACCAAATATATATGCGTCACACCATATTTGTGTATGTGCGGGCTGTGATACTTCCCGGGTGCCCAGACCAAAACAAGTGGTTTTCTTAGGGGACCACACCCCGAGCCTTCGACCTATAGGTCTAACCCACAAGGCAGTGGAGCATCGTGAGGAGATGCATTCCCATGGTAGCCGGTGACCAACGATTGGTTCATACGCCATTTGTTCCTGCAGGATACTGGAGCCCATGTGCACCATTGGTTTGGGATCCGGTTAAAGCGTCGGACATTCGCTTTTCGTCCTCTTATTTTCGTAAACAACACCCCCGCCACGAGAAGGCAGTGAGTAGGACTTCCCTGGCAGAGGCTGTATACGCGTGGCCATGTGAGAGCATTTCGAGAGGGAGGACGGGCCCACTCCACTCTCGGCCATACCAGGGCATCTCATCAGGTTCTACAATTATCTCATATCCAAATTAATAATCCATTAAATTGGTCAGGTTTAAGGTGGAGTACATCATTCGAAATTGTAATCGGTGAATTCAGGATTGTTGTTTATCACATAAAAGAAAATAAAATCATTAGTGCTGGGATGACTAATACGCAGACGGCCGAAGCAATTGCTATTCAGATCAAAAAGCTAGAGCTTTACATCCAAAAGAAATATGTTCAGCCGCTCCTCTTACCCTGGCCAGCTAGTTAATAATCAATTTTACAATATGGTGTCATAGTTTGATTAATGTTCATTTTTATGTCCCAAATTTATCTTATTATTATTACACTTGATAACCTTTTACAGAAATTTATTCAGTATCCACCCCTATATACTTTATCTGACCTACTTCATATTATTCTACATATATAAGTAATTTCTGGTTTGTAATTACATTATTCTCTCTCTCACCCCATGTTGACCATATTTATTCTGATCATTAGTTATCTCACAATTCCATTTCACTTATAAACTGATTCAATTTAACACTGCATATTAGTCAGTCCCAACATAAACGACTTGATTTGATCTGATTTGATATGACAAACAACAATTCTCAATTCACCTATTACAATTTCCAAATGATGTACTCTGTCTTAAATCTGGCCAATTTTATGGATTATAAATTTGGATATGAGATAATTGTAGAACCTGATGAGAAATTCATTGAAAAGAATATTCTTCATTCATATTAATTGTGTTTTAAGATAATATATGTATAAGATTAGACTTTCATTCAATTCTCTTTTTTGTAATAACTATGTACAAAGGATTGTAGATCAAATTGTATTGTATTGTATTGAGTTTTATATTTATCTTTAACACTTCTAAGGAGAAGCCCTAGATTATCCAGAGAGTTTTAGGTGAACAATCTCAAAAATGAAATAAACTTTAGTTGAAATCATTCAAAAAAGGCAATTCTTGAAGGTAATAATAAATGAAACCATTGATAACTATTGTGTACTCACAGTGGAAAAATAACGGTCATACTAATGAAGCAAATGATTTGCAGTATTAATACTTTAAATTAATCGTTTTGAAAAAAACCTACTGAATATGAAGGTACAAATCATAGTGATATTTTACTGAATACAGATGAAATGTTAGGTCATCTGAAATTTCATGAAATATAATAGTGCTTCCAGGTTTTCCATGGTGGCCTGGCTTCAATTAACTCATGATCTCAACTATTAAATTACTGTAATATCCACAGAAACCCCTTCTGATATTAATCAGCATATGCTCACTAGTGACTGGCTTCAAGAGATATTTCCTGGAGTTCTAGTGAGAAGCCATGACCAGTGAAGTTGAACCGGGTCTGTTGTGAAATAGTAACTCACTGAAGACAATGGTGAATGTGCCGGTCAATTTTGTGGATTAGTTGAAGTTAGTCATTAACACCGTTGGACGCCGGCCGGTTAAGTGGTCTATGGGTTAAACATTTGCCCACAAGACCGAAGGTCCTGGTTTTGAATCTCGTGAGGTGGAATCGTAGATGCACACTGCTGAGGAGTTCCACAATAGGACGAAACAGCCATCCAGTGCTTCCAGGTTTTCCATGGTGGTCTAGCTTTAATTGACTCGTGATTTTAACTATTAAATTAATTAATTAAATATAATTACTAGTAACTGGTAAGCTAAGAGAATTCCGTTATATTAAGGTTTCATAAATGATTCATTATGGATAGTGAAATAATTATAACGAAATATCAAACTGTTCAAGGGTTAGTAAAGATTGTTTGAGTACCTATTAAATTAAAGAGAATAATTATAAAATTGAAGTTTAGGTGACATCAACTGATAATATTGATATTAATTGGTAATAATTGAACTATAGTGTTATTCATTAGTTCCTATTTTATGTTCATCCACAATAACCATGACAGAAATCACAAGAAACCACTAATACTGTAAATAAATAATGGTTTATTTCATCTCATAATATACATACATATATATAACCCATACCCGTACATGATGATAGCAAGTGACTCGTGCTATTAATTGTTTGTTTGCCAAAACAAATGATAATAATGCTTTTGCTAAAGATTTCGTTGTTGATATCCTTGAGGTGTCGGAGATTGGTGTCTTTCGATCATGCGTAGTACTACATTAATTGAGTTAACTTTTGACTTCAACATATGTTACTTCCAAGAGTGATTTAATTGTAGGACATTACATTTTGCTGTTATTGATTTTTTTCGTTTCACAAAATCAAAATTAATCAATCTCAATTGACATATGGACTTTAAACGTGTCCATAACTCTGATCACCAACTGTATATTTGTAATATTCTAAATAACTGTGAGTAATGGAATTTGTTAAAGGTTCTAGTCTAATTTCTGTCCAACCTCCAAACACAATGATTTTTATAATTAAAACACGAAGTTCAACGAAGGAATCTCTTTACAACGAACTTATTATCAAGCTGTACAATCGTATATATATATGAAAGTAGTTTGTTAAAGTACTAGTTACGTGAGGAAATGTGAACAAAGAACAACCAATATGATGTAATAGAAGGATTATAATACTAGATTACATAATACGAATAATAATAATAGATTTAGTGAATATAATAATCAGTATAGGGGTTGTGGAGATTGTTAAGTTTTTGGTTGAGATCATGAATTAATTGATGTTAGACCACCGTTGGAAACCTGGAAGCACTGGACGGCCGTCTCGTCCTAGTATGGGACTCATCAGCAGTGCGCATCCACGACCCCGCACCCCGCGGGATTCGAACCCAGGACCTACTGGCTTCGCGCCTGAGCACTTAACCATTAGACCACTGAGCCGGCATCCAGTGGTGTTAGTGTCTAACATCAACCAATGCACGAAATTGCGCGACCACCTTCCATTGTACTGAGGTAGATACCTGTCTCTACCCGACACGGATTAGCTCCACTGGTCACGACTTCTCACTAGAACTCCGAGAATTCCCTCACGAAGCTAGTCACTAGTGAGCACATGTTAA